>NW_027150958.1:128235-528357 GCF_018691715.1 Phytophthora cinnamomi
AGCGGAGCGCCAGTACCTGTCGAAGTTGTCGGCGATGAGCTCAAGACCGAGCACGTCCCCCTTCGTAAGCGCCCACGTACCGCAGTTGTGTAGCAAAATCGGCAAAACGTAGCTGTTGTACAGGCGAACTCTGGTGCGCTCGGAAGTCTGTGAGGTTCGCAGCCATAATGTCCACATTCGGTTGAGGGCAACACGGGCGAGCTGTTTACGGCGCGAGACGTCTTCGGCATCACCAGAAGCGAACCGAGTTTCTTGGTGTTGCGCCATGCTTCCTCTTGGGCGCGGACGTGACGAGTAGGAGTACTGGTTGATGCGCGAGCAACCGTCGTCAGCTCGGTCTTCGACGAGTTCATGGCCAGCGACCAGCGAGCCAAGATCGCTGGGGCTTGGTCTTGGATGAAGGCGGTGGCTTCGACGGTGCGGCACACGAAGTCGGCGTCGTCTGCGTAGACGATCATATCGTCGAGGAATGCACGGCCAACGTCGAGGGAGTCGGCGAGATCGCGTAGAGCAGCTTCTAGGTAGACAATGAACAGAACAGGAGAAAGTGAGTCGCCCTGGGGCGTACCGAGGTTGCTTGTGAACGGGTTCAGCGTGGTCGATCCAGATCGGAGCGACAGCGTTGTGTCCGCGAGCAGGAGCTGGATTAGGCGCGCTTCGTCGTCGTCGAGGAAACTGCGGAGCACGTCCATGAGCTTGGCCCGGTCGATGGTGTCGAAGGCCCGCGACAGGTCGATGTCGAGGATATGATATACCTCGCGATAGCGTTGGACACGTGCTTCTTCTTCTTCTTCTCTGGATGAATCAACAAAGAGAGAGCGAAAGTGCTCTCGCACTAGGTGGTTAGCTCGGTTAGTAGATAGAACTAGTTTACCTTGTTTGTCTCGGATGTGTTGACAGGGGCTCGGCTTGCGAAAAAGTGCACGTGTAGCTTCGTAGACGCGACTCGATGTACTGAGTGACTCGATCACTTCTGCTTGGTGGTCGAGGGCTTGGTTCGCTAGTTCGAGGCAGCGGGTTCTGATGGCATGGAGGATTTCGTTCCGAGTCTTGCGCAGCTGACGAACGTCGGCACTGGTGTTGTTGTAGATTTCAAGGCGTAGCTGCTGCTGGAGGTAGGAAAGTGTTTTTAACTGCGGGTCGGCGAAGCGACCTTTGCTGATAGCCGGCTGGTAGCCGACGGAATCTTCGGCGGACGTGTAGGCGTGGCGGAGAATGCGGTCCCAGCGGTCTTGGGGCGAAGCGGTGTTCAGGGTCTCGGCGTCGTCCTCGGCGTCGTGTTGGAGTGCAGCGGCGAGGCGGCGTTGGTAATCGGTGCGGGCGTCTTCGTCGTAGTAGAGTCGGCTGCGCGCGAGGCGTGTTTCCTCGTCGCGGGCGACGTGGGTCTGGAAGCGGCGTCGGGGGACGTCGCGAAGATTGAAGTCAGCAGTCACTAGCTTGTGATCGGAGATAGTGAGGGTACCGCCCCATGCGTGGGCATTCGTGCAGAGCTTGAGGATGGACGCCGGACTTAGCACGTAGTCGATTTGATTGTAGATGCAGTGTCCGACGCGTCGTTGCGTCCACGTTGTAAGATTCTTGGCACGCTTGCGGAAGAAAGTGTTAGTTGCAGTTAGTCCATGCAATTCACAGAAAGCAGCGAGTAAGTGCCCATTGCGGTTGCGATATCCGCGGGTCCAGTTGTCTACGAAGTGCTCGCCGTCGCGAGGTTGGCCCAGTTTGGCGTTGAAGTCGCCGAGAACAAAGGTGAGGTCGCGCCGGGGGAGCTTGTTGTGTGTCGTAGCGAGGTCAGCGTAGAAGCGGTCGGCTTCCTCAAAGCTGCGGCCCATGTGTGGGGCGTATGCGTTGATGATGTTCATGCGTCCGCTTCGGAGCCGTAGCTGGAGGACACCGATGCGGTCGGAGACGGCCCACGCGCTGGTGACGTAGCGGCGCAGGTGAGGCGCCACCACAAAGCCGACGCCGTAGTGGGGGTTAGTGCATTTCAGGGTGATCAGAGAGTAGTTACCGATGGACTGCGTGGCGTCGGTGCATATCTTCGTCTCTTGGAGGGCAGCAATGTCGACGCGGTACGCCGCGAGGTCTACAGGAAGCGTGTCGAGCTTCTTGCGCTCTGAACCAATGGAGTTCACATTGAACGTACCTAAGCGAAGGAGGCGGGGGGAGACAGATCTCGGGGAGGGTGTTGTGGAAGTAGATGTGAGGGATAGACTTGTTAGAGACTGGCAAATGCTCGAAAGCACTGCCTTAAAGCGACCGGCGAGCATCAAGCCCGTCAGCGCTCCGGGAGGGCGTCACCCCAACCCACCAAAAGTTTGGGCTAGTACAAGCCAAATACAGCGCCAATGATGTTGCCATGCGTTCCTTGACTTACCATTGCCAGCCGATCGCCATGCAACTTCAAATCCCACGAAACCCGATATCGTATTCAACAGGCATATATGCTCGTGTGCACCACACCACCCACCGCTTCCACCCGCTTTGACATGCACACCACCAAGTCTGCTGCCTGATCCGCGTACTTACCCGCCAGCCATGCGCCTCATCACCCACAACCTGCTCATGTGCAACAAGAAGGGCGTCGAGAACGGCTACCCGCTGGCCATCGAAGCCGAGGAGGTGGAGGTGGTGGCCTGCGACTTCCAGGCCGCCTTCGTGCGCAAGATGCTGACCAAGCTGGACTGGAACGCCTTCCTCGCTGGCGCCAAGGCGCTCAAGCTCGCGGACGGTCTGCCGGAGACGCTGCCAAGCGCCGAGGAAGGCGCGACGGACGAAGAGACGCTGCGCAAGATCCACCACGCACTGCTGGAGGTGCACGTGAAGCAGGGCAAGCTCGTGTGTCCGGAGTCCGGCCGCGTGTTCCCCATCCTCGACGGCATCCCCAACATGCTCCTGAACGAGGACGAGGTCTAAGCAGAGCGAGAACTGAGGGCGCGCTGCCCTCTTGATAGATAGATATTCACAAACATGCTCGTTTTCGCCTTGTACGCTGAGCTTGAGCTTGAGCTGTGGTGCCAAAACTAGGTTGATTATTTCCATTGAGCAGTCTTGAAAGCTCTCTTTCTCTATCGGCCTTACATGTGCCGACGAAGACAGAGGCTTTGCAGGTACAAGCCGCGCTTTAAATGACTAAATCTGCAGGCTTCCGGAAGTAATCCGTGCTGTTCTTGGAGTTGTCGTAGCTGGAATCAAGCAGAAGAAATATTGGATTATGATAGGAAACCACAACTCCACGGGTATGTGCATGCATACCGGTCATCATCATCGTCGCTGTTGTTGCGATCGTCCTTGTCCGACGGATCTAGCTGTGCTACTGCCTTAATCCACTGGATACGCATCTCGAAGTCGCCTTCCTTTTGATCGGCGATGGCAAAGCCAACCTGTTAAGATAAAGACAAACAGCAACGATTCGGGTTAGTGACGATGCTGGAGAGCATCATGCGAATGAAGTCTTACGCTTTTTAGCTTCGAGGGATCGAGTTCCGTCTCGTCATCAAGCTTGACGAAACCCTTCGCCGTCAGCAAGAAGTCCCGGAATGGTAGCTATTGCCACAGATGCAATACATAGTCGCTACATTAGGCCAAACAATACAGGACCAAGAAGCGCAACTACGTACAGTAACGTCCACCCACTCGTTGGGAGGGGTCCGGATAAAACCCTACAGCGACAAACAGCTCGATAGTTACTCATAAGGCCATGAAACCAAAACGAATCGACGTTCTAGCTTACCATGTACAAGTTGAAGGGGTTCCAGCTTTCCATTTGCACATTCATGCGGTACTGACGTCCGTCCGTCATAATTCGCATGGTGATTCCTTCGTAGCCATGCAAGAGAAGATCGGACGGCACCGACGCCCGCACAGCGCAGTAGCCACTCCGTACGACGCCCACTTCTGTCGGCTGGCAGTCCATGCTCAATCGCCCAGCAAACACAGCTACTCAACACAATTTAGTCATGCAACCTGTACACACTACGGACGGCAATGTTTCACTCGAACGCACCGGAGGGGACATTGTCTTGGTTCTTGACTGCGTGGATCAACCGCTTCGACTTCACCTCCTCTTCATTTAGATCCTTCTCTTCTGCGCCCTTGTAAAAGCCCCACTTGCACTCCGACAGTCCTACCGAGCACAACAATTGAAAATGGAATCAGTGCTCATCTGCACCACCAGAAGCAGCAATGTCCCCCGCCAGCCAGCTCTACCCAGACAATTGCCTCGCACCTCCAATGGATCTGTCGCTGGACGCCGTCCAGTTGGCCACCGACTCCTTGGCGTTGAACAGGAAAATGTCCTTCTCCGGCTGCAGCTTGAGCTGGAATCCGAGCGCTGCAGCGGGCGACAAGCAACCACAGAGCACCACCGCAGTCAGTACCGATAGAGAAACAGACGTAGTACAGTAGTAAAGCCGCACATTGCTTGGAGCTGAGGATCGTGGCGTTCATAGACGTCAACGCCCTGCGCCATAAGCCCATGGTGATCGCCTGGTTCGCTCTTCCCAACCGATACAGTAGCCAAGTGTGCGGTCACCTGACAGTCGTACCTAGTGGTATATCGATGTACACCACACAACGTACATTTTAAGACTCCTTTTTACGCCCGCGCCGTTTTACGCCTCGTTTTGCCACTTTTCGATTGGAATTGCCGCTCGCGCATCGGGTCGCCATGAGCCTCCACCTGCCCAAGCACCACTGGGGCACCCGGGGCATGGATGCCTACGAGAAGCTGGAATGCATCGGTGCCGGCACCTACGGGTGCGTGTCTGCAGTTTCCGTCGGCGCTTGCTGTCCACCAGCCGTCTTTTAGCCTAATAATGGGCCGTTGTGTGTCGAGCAGCCAAGTGTACATGGCCAAGGACAAGGCGACGGGCGAAGTGGTGGCCATCAAGAAGATCCGCAGTCTCAACGAAGTGCAGGGAGTGAGTTTGCACAGATTTTTAGGCTAGTTACGGTCTGGGGAGGGCTCTAAATGTTGTGAGCTTTTGTATTCCGTAGCTCCCGGTGACGACCATTCGCGAGATCAAAGTGCTCAAGTGTCTGAACCACCCGAACCTCGTGGAGCTCAAGGAAGTGGTGGTCTCGTCCGAGAACGACGACGACGACGGTGAGGGAGGGATACTGTCAGGCTTTGAAGGTCGTGGACATGAGGGCTAAATTGGGTTTGTGGTGCTGTGCTGTGCAGCGGAGTTCACGGACAAGGATGAGCCGCTGGACTACTGCCATGGCTCCATCTACTTGGTGCTAGAGTACCTCGAGCACGACTTGACGGGTCTCATTGACCGCCAGCACCCGTGAGTAGCTTCAGTTTTGGTAGAAGGAAAGGTGCATTATTTTTACAGAGGTTTTTGATGTCACAGCTTCGACGACACGGAGATCAAGTGCCTGATGAAGCAGTTGCTGGACGTCATGCAGTACATGCACTCCATTGACATCATTCACCGGTAAGTTATACTGAGGGTTTATGGCACGGTGCTGTTACCGACGGACAACGCTGACCGGCATTGTTTGTGGACAGCGATATCAAGTGCTCGAATCTGCTGATGACGAGAGATCACTTGCTCAAGGTGGCGGATTTCGGTTTGGCCCGTTCCTTGCGTGGCGATCAGCTTTTCACCAACAAGGTGGTCACGCTGTGGTACCGCCCTCCCGAGCTTCTCCTTGGCGCCACGAGCTATGACGCCAGCATCGACATGTGGAGCATTGGTTGTGTGTTTGCCGAGCTGTACATTGGCCATCCTATCTTCCAGGGCAAGACGGAGTTGGAGCAAATCACGAAAATCTTTGACATTTGCGGCACACCGACTACGGAATCCTGGCCTGATTACAAGTTCCTGACGCACAGCAGTACCTTTGTCCCCGATAAGCCCAAGCCGAAGCGCTTGCGTGAATATTTGATGCGCGAAACTACAGCACGCAAGAGGATATTGCCCAAGGGTGCACTCGAGCTGATCGAAGCTCTCCTTGTTTTGGACCCGGAGCAGCGCTTGACGGCGTCGGATTGCCTCAACGCGCATTACTTCAAGGCTCGACCCTTGCCTCCGAACGACCCAAAGAAGCTCCCTCCCATCACAAACCTCCCACCGTCCCATGAATATCAGACGAAGAAGATCCGTCGCGAACAGGCAAAACAGCTGAATGGTGGTGGTAACAATAGCAATTCGGCAGCCGCCGGTGGTGGTGGCCGTGCCTCACGCCCGAGCAGCCCACCCGGTGCGAGTAGTGGGGTCGCTCGAGACAGAATGCCGCAAAGGATGGTGAAGTGTCTGTGAAAACTGAGATCAAGAGAGAAGAGGATCCTAGTAAAAGAGACGACGCGTGGCATAAGGGCATCGTGCAAGCGGTCGTGGGCACGTTAGGCGAAATCAGCATTTCGTGCGGTGTTTCGCTCTCTATCGTGACTCATCAAATTGCTAGGTCTTTTGAATATACGCGTTAAAGGTCAGAACGGAGATATAGCAAACGCAGATTTGATTGCGCCGTTAAAGAAACGGATTGCTGTCAATGAGTGAGGTAGCGGTTCCGGGACGAAGATGGCGACGGGACGGTCTTTTGAAGCTGAGGTGCAGCACGTCCATCGAACAAGTCAGCAATACGCAGCCGCCAAGAGAGATGCAGGTATTCATGAACGTATTTACCTGCAGAAGTAACGATGGATTCTTGGTTTTGACAATGCTGTTGACCTCCTGAAATCAAGCAAACGGCAAATACCCGCGAGTTAGCAACAGCCAGTTGTTGCTGAGAGGATTGAAAGCACAAAGGCGGCATACATGAAGACGCGTCTGCAGCACTTGAAGACGTGACTTCATGGAGGAGTATAGCGGAACGTAATGTGCTGGCGGATCGTATCCTCCGAAGCGCGCATAAAGTCTACGGAAAGGAGCTCAATGAACTTGTACTCCATGTTCTGGATGAAGTCCAACCGCGCTCGGCCATCCGCCTGCATGAGGTACACTTGCGAGATGATTGTGCGGCTCCTTGATGCAGTTGTTGAGCATACGAATCAACACGTTGGCGTAATCAGCGAAGTCCACCATGAGCTTTTGCTGCTCCTGCATGGCGTGGAAGCTCTCCAGATCGCAAGTGTGTGTATACAGGAAGAACAGGTCACTTTCGGTCGATAGCTCCAGACGAACCACGTGAATGTCGGTGTCACTTCCCTGCAGAGAAAGAAATCGTGTCAACTCGTGTTGAGCTGGAAAAATGCTCTGGCAAACTCACCAGAATCAAGATCTTAACCTTGATCGCCCTGCGTCCCAATTTGCTGCGGAGTATTGTCGGCATCCTATCAATGAGAAAGTGAGCGCGCATGTGTTATTACTTTCGTTTCGGATGAAATTCGGAAGCTTGAACTTTACCTGAATTCGAAGCTCGAACGGTGTTTCTCGGTCGTAGATCACCCGGAACCCGCCAGCTGAAGAAGTATCACCACGCCACTTCAGCAATAACTCGACGCTAGTAGCTCCAGACCTGTGGACGTACCTAAACTCGGATCCAGCTCGTCCGTAGAGCTCACCGGAACATGCGCGTCGCCGTCGGCGCCCACATCAACATACCTCGACGATCCGAGCGAAGAAGAACTCATAGCCATGGTCGTTGCCTGAACGGATGCTGCGAAGACCCCGGACGTCTATTTATCTGTGCTGGCTGCCGAACAAGGCTGACTTCAACCGTTTTGGTTTTGCTACGACAGACACGAAGGGTCGTTGCAGCATGTAGCCCATGCTTGTCATGAACTCGCTAAAAATACGGGTACAGGTTGACCGAATTGGACTTGATGCGCTTCACAAGACTGGGGCATCTCTGCATTGCCGACGCGTGTGGACTTCAAGAAGTTGCGTGCAAGAATTATCGCTCTTAACGTGACATTTTGGAGCTCGTGATGGTATCTCCGGGCAGTGGAGGTAGAAATGGAGAGCTTACATTGTCGACCACTGATCCGGAAAAGCTTCCTATCGGTAATGTTGAGGAGGGTGAGGCTATCACGTTGGACAACTTCGATGAGACCGACGCAATAGCCGATCCCATTCTGGATAGCCCACGCTCCATCGAGGTACGAAGATCGCATGCCAGGATAGCGCGATGCTTATAGACCATTCGCACTCATTTCGTTTTGTATGTTCTCTAGGCATGTCGAATGCTTGGCATCGAGCCTGAGGAGCTCATACAGAGGCCGTTTGAGTATTTTATTCGCTCAGCGAAAAAAGGGAGAGCTGAGGATCGAGAGTTTATTGCTAAACGTGCGGCACGATACGAGAAAAATCGCGAAATACAGCTCCGCAATGTGCGAGCACAACGTCGCGAGCTAATCGAAGCCCAACTGGGAGGAGTTCACAGCAGTATGTCGCTGAGGACACGCAGCTACTGTCGATCGCCTGTGGGAGCTGCTAGACTTAGCTTTGCAGGGTCAAATAACTGTTCCAGTTCACAACACGAATTTACAGTGATTGAACGGGAGAAAAAGGAGCTACGGCGAATTCAGCAACGTCAAGCGCTCGAGATGCAGCAGATGCTGAACTTTGAACTCAAAATGACTGAGCTTCACCAAGAACGCGAGAAAAAGGAGCGCGAACAAAAGCGTCAAGAAGAACTCTTCGCGAAGGAGCGAATACGAAGACAACGAGAAGCAGACGAGCTGCGTCGTCAAAAAGAGATCGAGAGGGCGGAGCAGTATCGATTAGAGCTTGAGTTGGCTCGCAAACAGGCTCAACAGCAACAAGTGGAGACCATGCGTCGCGAGCAGCGCGCCAAACAAGAAGAGGCCCGCAGACATCGTGATGCCCAGCTCAGCGAGAAAGAGCGTCTGCGCCACCAAAAAGAGGCACGAATGCAACACGAGCTTTACCAGCTTGCACAGGAGCGCGAAGCAACTCTAAAGTTACGGGGAATGCAAGAAAGGGAAGAAAAGCTCTTGGAGGACCGTGAGCGCCAACGGCAGGCCAAATCGCAAGAGATGGCCGAAAAGCAGGCACGAAATACCGCACGCATCGCTAATGTATTGCACGAAAAAGACCTGCAACGAAAGACTCAGCTGAGGGAGGCAGCACGTAAACAACAGGAAAGTGAGAACCGTCGTCGTGTATTTGAGGAGGAGCGGAGGGCAAAGGAGGAAGAAGTACGACTTCAGGCACTACGGAAAAAAGAAGAGATCGAAACAGTGCAAAACCAGTTGGCGCTAATAGAGGAGCAGCGGCGAGAACGTCTACGAGAGCAAGAGCAGCAGGCTAAACAACGTTTACTGCAGCGCGAGTGCGAGAAACAGCAACAGCTTGAAGCCCAACAACGCGAGGAAAGACGTTTGGAACGTGAGCGACGTCATGCTTATGAGCGTATGGAAGCCCAGCTACACCAGAAGCGATCCGCAATCCTTCAAAAAACAGAGGAGAAGGCTAAGGTAGCACAGATCGTGCAACGCCAAAAGAATGCTTCCGTACGCGCTCGATTGCAAGAGGCAAAACTGCGTGAAGAAGAGATCCAGACTGCGCTTATGCGCAAGAATAAGCAGGACGAGTATCGCACGAACTTGCTGCTATCGCGCATTGAGAACGACAATCAGCGCACGCAGCAGCTTAAGGAGCAGCGAGCGAACCTTATTCGCCGTCGGCAGCAGATCAAGCAAACTGCAAGTCGCCAGAAGCACGAGATCCTTGAAACCTTCTACAAGATGAAAGTCACGAAGAAATTCGAGCTCCCCAAACACATTGCATCAAGTATTGAGCGCCCGCGGTCGGCCTCAGCGACCATGCTGCATACTCAGTCGTTTACTACAGTTGAAGATCTATCGACGGCGAAATCACGAGATCGAGCGCCAAGAACCAGCAGAAGGCCTACAAGCGCTACGGCTCGGCGTCCACGCAGTGCGGCGTCAACCTCCAGCCGTCGACCTGTCACGAGCCGCGATCACCGCAGCCCGATAGATGATGAGCCTGAACCTCCTCACAGCGCGGACGACATCAAGCAGCCTCACGACGAAACAGACGAGGAGCACCGAACTGCAGCGATCAACGATCTTCGCCGGCAGCAGAACGAGGAGCTGCTGAAGGTTCTTGAGGAAGAGCACCACGCCGAAGAGCAGCGCGAGCATCTGCTGCAGCAAGCAAGCAACGACCGGCGCGAGCGCGTGCGCCTGGAGAAACTGTTCGACAACGAGCGAGCTCTCGCCAGCGAGCGCATCATGCAGCTCACGGACCGCCACGAACGCGCCCTGGCGGCCAAGATGGACGCGCTGACCTAGCACCTACCGACATGGCTACACTCAACTTCAACTTGTACCTCACGTATAAAGTCCCGCAGGTATATGATGTAACGCACACATACAACCTACCGTCCGTCATGGAACCGTCTCTCCTCCCTTCGTCTTTCATTCGCGTTCCGCCCTAGCATAAGGAACCCATCCCATCCACGACGGCGACTTCCGACGGCGACACCACCAGCGGCGGCGCGCGCGGACGCAGCAGCAGCAGGAGCAGCAGCAGCGGCATGTGGCGGCTGCTGGAGCAGGCGGCCAAGAGCGCGTCGGCCAACGCGTCGGGCTACGTGAGCTCCGTGCAGGAGAAGGCGCAGAGTCTGGCGGCCGCCGTGCAGGACGAGGCCGCGACGCTGCTGCACAGCGCCATGGGCGCGGCGCGCGTCGGGCCCGTGGACGATATTCTGTACGAGGAGCTGGCGGACTTCGAGCGGTTCTCGAGCTTCTTCTCGGCCGAGGAGCACACGCACGAGATCGCGCGCGCCATGGCCGAGCACGCCGACGTGCGCGCGCTGCACGACGCCCTGGTGCCGCTGGAGCTGAGCTACGACGAGTTCTGGCGCCGCTACTTCTTCCGCCAGCAGCAGGCGGAGCGGCTGGAGCAGCAGCGGCAGCAGCAGCAGCAGCGCGCGCTCGCGGAGACCAAGCGCCCGCCCGAGGAGAACAACGGCGAGGAAGACGAGGACGAGGACACGGACTCGGTGGACGGCGACTTGGAGCAGCAGCCGGAGCTCAAGCAGCCGCCGCTGTCCCCTCCCATGGGCCAGAAGAGGGACAAGAGCGGCGGCGAGGACCAGGAGGGCGTGTGGCTGCTGCGCGCCGCGAGGGACGCGGAGCGGCGCGCGGCGACCCAGTGGCGCCAGAAGGCCCGGGATCTCCACCACCAGCTGCAGGAAGCTAAGCAGAGCCACGATGAGAAGGAGCAGAAGGCGCTGAAGGAGTGGGAGGAGCAGCTACAGGCGCTCTGTGATACGTACGAGACCAAGATGGCTGCGGCCACGATGCAGATTGACGAGGCCCGCGCGGCGGGATATGACGAGGGCGTGAGGGAGAGTCAGGCGATCGTGGAGAGCGTGCAGCAGAAGGCGGAGGAAGACATGACGCGGCTGAGGATGGAGATCACAGTAGGACGAGGAGCGGCGTCGGAGGACGAGAGAGTGGCGGCATTGACGAAGGAGAAGGAGGAGCTGCAGAAGGCTCTTCAAGCGGCTCGTGAACGCCTCGCTGAGATCGAGAAGCGCGAAGCAGCGCCGGCAGCAGATAAGGCGGGGGCTGGAGCTCTTGCTGAACTGACAAAGGAGAAGGACCTTTGGCGTATGCGTGCTTTGAAGATGAAGAAACTGAAAGACCTAGTGCAGGCCGAGCTCACAACCTTGCGGCAACAGCGTGACGCGGATGCTGCGGCCGCATCAACAGGCACTGATAGTGCTCAAGCTGCCACTGGGTCTGACGACCACAGCAAACTCCAAGCCCGCATGAATGAGCTACAAACGCAGCTAGCAAATGCTTTAGCCGGCGCAGAGTCACGTGCACGCGAAGCGTATGAAAAGGGTATTGAGGCGGGCAAGGCGGACGCTGAGCAACGCACGAAGCAGGAGCGTGACCAGGCATTCCAAGAGGGCTATAAGAAGGGTCAAGCCGAAGCCAAAAGCGAGATGGGCGTGCTCAAGGCCGAACTTGGTATGTTCCGGGCGTTCCACGAAAGTGCGGCCCATTGCGCTGACCACGTTGGTGGTGACACAGAAGGCCTGCTGGATGATTCGCTAGACGACATCTCGCTGGCAGATGGCCAACCTCTCTGTTCACCAACCTCGTCCGTCTCCATATTTACTGACAACGGCAAAACCGACTTCTCCACCCCTGAAGTTCCCAAGTCAACGGATGACTGGGGTGAGTGGTAAATGCGTTGTTGACTCGCGTTTTTGCATGTAGCTAGCTCAAAACGATCCTCTATGAGATCAACGTTTTCTGTATTCCAGAATGAACCCGTCCTTTGTGAACTTCAGTGTTTTTGTTTAGACGCGCGCGCAGATGTAGACTTTCTGTTGAAAAATGCACCGTTTTCCTGGACCCACTCGCTGAAGATCGTCTCAATCTCCGGGCGCGGGTGTTTCCATTGCGTAGATCTGTTAACGACATTGCCCAAGTCAGCACAGTAGACGCAGCTAGTATTTTGCTAACATAAAATTGAATATACCGGTTGGCATGATTGCAAAAGTAGGGTCTCCCTTTTTCAGTGAACCGCGTTTCCCAACCTTCCGGGAGATTTAGCACAAGGAATTTTTTCATGTCTTGCCAGTTCATCTTTGACCGGGTACCCAAGGTTCGTATGGGAGACGCAATAGGAGATACTGGCCTTTGAATGGGAGGTGGAGATGGCTAAATGCCCAACAGCATAATAAATAGCGATGAGCAATGCGTTTAAGTGGATGAATAGAACCGAAAGCAAAGGTTACCGTGAATACGATCGGCTCTGGATTTTCAGCTGGACCTGGGCTAGGTTCCGGCGCCGGTGATTGGGGCCGTGGCGTTCTGACCTGTTCGTACGCTTCGGCGTCGCCGCAAAGTTTAATGAAAAAGTCTACACAGAAGTATTGCACTATTAGCATGGTAAGGGTAGGTTTGACAGGAGAAAACAAATACCTTCGATGCTGATGCGGCCGACCATTTCAGGGTCGAAGAGATTCGAGAGAGTTGACCGATGATCCAACGAAAGAGCAAGTCCAAAGTCTCGGAGCACGTCGTTGAATACAGCAAACGTTACCTAGCAAACATAGATACATACATACAGCGAGTGAGTCGAATACAGCTAGTGCGGTGACAGGGGCATCATACTCTACCTTCCCCGGAACTTCGGCTTCAGCTGCTAATGCCTTTTTCAGACCATTGTATGGCCGCTCAGGGCATCGACTGGTCAAAATCCCCCTCATAGCTGACAAGATATCATGCGCTGACGCCTCAGCTGACAGTCGACAATCTTTCAAGTTCGATGCTTCACGAGGAGCATTTTTCTGCTTTTCGTTTTCCTCTATCAGGTGTCGAATCTCTTCTTGGAGAGCTGCTAATCTGGATATCATTTGACACAACATGAACCAACCCAAAAGGCAATAAATAAATGCTTACCAGGAGGCTCACCTTGCTGCATGTTGACCCTCAGCTGCAAACTGTTCTTGCCGCGCTTGCTCGAGCCTTCGTTTCCATCTCTCGGCTGTGTCTTCTGACGACTTGTTCGACGCAAACGACAATTGTTGAATTTGTGCCTTGAGTTGTCTGGCTTGCTCTTGAGCTTCGAGCTTTGACTGTTCAATGGAAGCAATCGAGGCTTGTAGCTGCTTCAACCTCTCGTCGTTGTCATCTATCGCAGGTTCTAGACGAGGAATTGTAATCTCTCCTGCCAAATATTGTGCTCCAAGTTTTATTGATACTGGTGCCCCAGTCTCCTGATGCGAATGTGATTTTTTCTCTGTAATTGCCAAGTCATCGGCGAGCACTGGCGTCTTCTTCACATCAAAGCGGAAGGTCAACGCGGTCACACCAACAGTTGTAGCTGTAGTACTTGTTGACGAAGATTGTGGCGGGTGTAGCGCGATACGTTCCTCAAATATATGGCCCTCCAAAACGATCGCAGATCCGACGGAGACTTCGCATTCTCCAACAAGCTTGTCCGTTTTAGGCTTCTTAGTGAAAACAGTGACAGAAAGCTTTGGAGTAATAGCTGCACCAAGCCGCATAGTCTCAAGCATTGCTTGCCACTTCTCCTCAAACGAAGGGTTTACTGTAACATCAAAGAAATCGACAGACCAATCTGGTGGGTATCCTTCCACAGTATAATCGCACGAGGTCAATGGGTCATACGCAGTACAATATAGCCTGGGGTTTGGAGACTCGGGTCCGGAGGGAAGTGCCCTACGCACACTAACCACCACAAAGTGCCCCGGACTTTCGCCACTATCTGTGACAACGAAGTTGATACTCTCCGTCGTTGGGGTGCTATCTGGGGTACGCGAAACCTTTACCGTATCAGTAAATATTACGGGGCGGTCGATACGATGATCACAAACCTTCGGTTCTTCCAGCTTGATTTGAGTTTTGAAGTTCCATTGCACTGCACCAGATCCACTTGCACGAGCCACACTCGTCGTAAACAATGAACCTTGTGGATGTAGCTCCAAGACAGCATATGCGTTTTGGTGTCCTGCAATAAAATTTTGGAATTCTTGCCAGCTTGTCTCGACGTTGGTGTGCTTACCAACAACTTCGTACCGAACCAACAATGATGATGCTGTATGAGATACAAAGGTAGCTAGCGCACGTAGCGGTGGAGGCAGTTGCGACCCTTGCTGAGAAAGTGTATCAGCGACTAGTTGCTGAAAACTGGTTTTGCCTGTCTGGTCTAAGTACCCGCTGTCAATAGATAGCACCAAACTGCGAGGTGACACCAACCAGAAAAACGGCAACTCGACTTGGGAGAGCAAATTACGTAGCGTAGCTACAAATGAGTCGCTTTCCACTAGCGAAAGCTTGAGTGATTGTAACCTTGAAGACTGTGAGGTAGCTGCAGCATTCCGGCGTCGATAGTCAACGCGAATTCGCCCAAGAAGTGCCAACATTGAGTTGTTCAGTTCTGGGTAGAATTCACTCGTAATGAGACCATGCGGCGATTTGGCAAATGTAAGCTCACGAGAGATTTCATGAGTTTCTTCGACCCGACGTAGGAAGTCATTGAAGCCAAACTGGGCAAGCAAGTTTTGGTAGTCGTATTCATCTTCATGGAATATAAAGTCAGCACAAAACTTGAATACGGGATCTCGGGCTCGAACGACAAGGTTTCGTTCCGAGTCAAGCGCCACAGTCACGAGGTGTTGCTGTTCACCATGGCATAGTTGCAAAAAGTTGGCGAGTGCATGGTCGAATCTGAGCTCAATTTCTTGAATCTTTTGGAGTCGCATAATTAGCCTGAACAAGTTGAATCCAATCACGGGGTCGATCGATACAAAGGTTGTCTGCGACACCTGGCAATTTACACGCACCGCATCCACTGCAAGTGATAGCAGTAGCTGAGTAGTAAGGCGTTCATTATGATCAATCCCAGCTTTTGTGGATCCATTTTCAGGGGAAAGCTCGAAGCCTGTCCTTAAAACACCTGCGACGAAGTCGCTCAAGTGAATTACATCAGCGGTATCGACGCCAAAGACACTTCTCCAGATAGTTTTGGTGCTAATTGTTCCACTGCGCGTCTGTAAATGAATCGCGAGTGCATCACAAAAAGAAGCAACATCGAATTCTTTTAAATGTTTCATCAAGCCGCTCGATTCTTGAAGTAGCAGCCTAGCTAGAACGTCACCACTTGACTTAATGTTATCCACCTGATCGGTATTTTCACCCACTTGTTGTGTCGACAGTGGTACTTCATTGTCAAAAGATAAATTCATGGCCAATGATCGCAGATCATCAACAGCAACGGCGATAGCCGCCTTCTCCTCTAGATTTTTGCATACTGTAAGCAACTCTTTGTGGCTTACATTTTCATGTAGCTGCTGCAGTTCACATTGGACAATTTCGCGTATATTGGGTCCGGTGCCAGCAAGCGCATCCAGGTGAATCACAATATCTCTGATACTGGTACTGCATCCACCACCAGCGGTGTTGTTAGTCACGTGCTCAGCATACATTATGAAGGCGGATCGCTCAATTGTAATCCTTCCACCCTTCGATATTGCGCCAAGGCGGTTCATCAATAATGTTGCATCTTCAAAATTGAGATGCATTCCCAACGCAGATAGTAACTCCACGAACTCAAACTGATCAATGCTCCCACTCCTGTCACCATCCACCTGCTCAAACACATCCTCAATAGCGTTTGCCGGGGCCCCAGAAGCGATGTTTAAGCTTACAACTCGTTGGAAAATGATATCGCCGGTTTCAGAAACGAATGGTGGTTGACTATCAGTTGTCGAATTCGTTGAACGTGACCAAGACCCGACAGTTAAACTAAACATATAAGCGTCGAAAGCTTTATCCACAAGCTCGTTGCAGATCGGAACAATAACACCATCGAAAACTTCGGACGCACTCTGAATCTTTGCTTCTCGGGCTGTCGACAGTACCGGGGGAGGTTCTTCCCATACTCGGTCTCGCAATATCCAGTGCCTGAATTCTGTCATACTGATTTCGCCGTCCCCATTCGCATCAAACTGGTCAACAAGGCATGTTTTCTGTCCTTGGGTGAGGGCCGGTTCAATATTTAAACGCTCAAGCATTTTCTCAAACTCGAGTGGGCTCAACGACCCTGATCCATCCGCATCAAATGAGCGAAATACTTCATCCAAGTGCCCTCGTTGTTCGTCTGAGCCGCCAATTTTCTCGATTAACACAAGTCGCAGATGCTCACCGAAGGCTTCTCCAGAAGATATTTCATGTTGGAAGCACTCTTCGCATAATTTGCTTTTGGTTGGAAGTAAAGAATAGCAGGATAAACAGAACACGTTCACACAATTCACACCGTTGCACGGACAACTGGTGTTTTCATCCAATTGTCGGTCTCCCCGACCTCCAACAAGAACGCGCCCCCACAATCTATACAATTAACGTGACTGGAACCACTCTTCCTCCCACCAATTAACCTCGGTAGTGCTGATGTCTTTTCCGCATCGCCCAGCGCCATTTGCTTGTGTTGAAGCAATAACGCTAATTTTGCTGACCGCTTAGCCTCGAGATCTCGGATGCGATTGTTCTTGTGCAACTCTACCGCGTTGGTAGACGGCAGACTCATTATTACACTAGGTGCCCCTTTCGGAGATAGGGCAGGGAAATACGGAGTTCCATCTCGTCTAGAATAGGTAGGTGTTCGGCTGACGGGAATATCAAATTCAACTTCATCTTGTGTGTTTGTACGAGAGAGTAGTCGGGTGGCATACTCTTTTTCGAGTATGTCATAGAAGTTTGCAACACAGGCTGAGTTTAGTAGTGGTGGTGCACGCGTAATAATGTCTCGACTCTTTTCCGGCAAAGCATAGCGAGTTCTTGCCAGCAGAGTAGACTTCCGTGCAAAGTGGCGAAGATGCCAAGCCAGTGATGAATCCTGCTCAACAATTTCAAGTGCTATTCTTCGGCGAAGAGCACTTTGCGATGCAGAAAACTCTGGAGCTAGGATCTGAACCTTTCTTTGAATCAGCGTTCGCCGTGCTTCACAGACGGCGAGACCACTGGCACCATGGACCTCGATCTCAAGAATCCCTTCTCGATGGATATTGTCAGGGTCGTCTCCATCTTCTTCCATATCTGGAAGCTCGCAAGCCATTTTCTCTTCCTGAATATCGGGCGTGAACAATCTGAGGATTTTATCAGTGTGAATCACCCCGCTAACTACACCATCTTCTTCCCCGAAGAGTAATCCAATTCTCGCGTCATCCCAAGTTGCAACGCTAAAACCAAGCTTCTGTAGTTTCATCCGGCACTCTGTCTTCTGAATTTTAGGCGTCTTGCCAAATTCCGACCTCAGCTCTCGGAGCCCGATTCCATATCGTTTAGCCTGCCTCAATAACCCCTCCTTTTCGTTTTCGTACTTCCGTCTTCTTTCAGCCGCAAGCGCATTTCCCGTAGCTGTAATTTTATCTGACTTTGTGCTAGAACTGGCTGTAGATACTCGCCTGTCAAGCGGAACAGGTACGGTATTTGCATTTTTGCTAGAACCCTCACCAGCATTTTGGGATTCTTCATCTCCCTCCTCTTCCTCGACAATTTTCTCTCCTCCTTCTAAACGGAAAGACGATTTATCCGAGTACACCGAGAGCCAAAAGTTCCCAACATTGGTATTTCCAGTGGCTTTGTCCTGTTTGAAGTACAATTAGATGATATGCATCGCGTACCATGAAAATCAAGCGTACCGTTCTCATGTACATGCTGGGAATAATGCAGTATCTGCCAGGCTCCATGGTAGCTTCAACCTAGAGATAGCAAGATGGTGATCACTCTACATGCGTAAACCGATTTGAAAGCATGTAAAAGACTCACCGATACAGCTTGCTTGAATGTATACGCTGGTTGTACAACGCCATCGTCGTCGATGCCCGGGATCACAGTTCCAGGTATAATCGCAGGTGGGAGGGGTTCCGGCCGCTTGCCCGTCTGAAAACTTTCTATGTCTGCTGGTTTGTACAGTCTGTAGTACGCGTCCAACTTCTTCGACGGTTCTCTAATCTCGAACTTATTGGGGTCATTCCCAATCAGGCTGAGTGAACAGATGTGAAAGCCAACAGGAACAATCTTGAGGTTCTCGCTACCTCGAGGGTCTTCTTGGCTCAAGGAAACAAAAATACTAGCGCGCTGGTCGAGCACTAGCTCAAAGTGTGGATTATTTATCCAGGTACTTTTCGTGGTGTTTCCACCACAATTTGCTTCATTCCAGCTGCCTTCGGAACGCCGACCATGCCATGCATCAGGAAAATCTGGTCGTACAAATTGTAAGACAATTGTACGGTACAGTTGTTAGATTCAATTATCGATGTAGTACAAACTTTGTACATTCATAGTGAAAAGTCAGACAAGCTTACCTATGCCTGCAAAAAAGTGTGTAAACGACTGCGTCCAAGCGTCGTACGACATGAAAAAAGTCCCATCATTGGCGTTGATTTCGATAACTTCCTCTTGGGAAATCTCATCCGCACCAACTTTTCCCTGGTTATTGATGGTCATAAACACTCTCTTTTCAGCGTTCGCGCCAACTCTTCGCCTCAAAATTTTGAAGAATTTTTCGATTGCATCCTCATTTTGTGCGCGTTCCTCACTGGAATCTGACCATGGACCAGTCTACAGATTTTTTTTTATTAACACAAGATCGGCACGTATCCACAATTGAATAACTTACCCATTCTCCCATCCCCCACGGATTCCGTAGCTTCACTAACCGCACCAGTTCACCTCTAACAGTTTTAATCTCGCCTGCGTCGACAAGTGCATACGCATGCTTGAAATACAGACCGTTCCCAGCGCTGGATTCCACAGCGACATCCTTTGCAGTTACTGGTGGCTGAATAGAGCACCCCATAAGTGTCCCTGACTCCTTGTATCGCGTAAGCTTCTCCCAGAACGGATCTCCGTATTTTTGCTGGGGTTTTGCCGGGATATATGGATTTTCGCCAAACCCAGGAAACCCCTCTTTCAAGATTACCTGCTCGGAGCACATTCCGGTCAGATCATTCAAAGCACAGTCAACGAAGCCGCCGATTAGCGCTTCGTAGTTTCCGTGAAGCTTCGCATACGCTTTTTCGAGCAGCGATACCCTGTTAGTACGGGCGGATAAGCATTAGCTTCTTGTAGCGCCATCGGCTGTATAGGATGTGATTTACCAGAGCTCGTTCGGATTTCGGCAGCGAGCAAAATATGGCTTCCCCGCTTTCTTGTCAGTAAACCCGAAAACTGGGAAGCGATCGTCAATTAAGACGTAATTCCAGACAAAATTCTAAGAGTTCAAGCGGCCAGGGTCAATGAAACAGCGAACATAACATAGCATTTTCAAGGACGAACCTTCATGAACTTGCAGACAAATAATCCTTTTGACTTGTGCTGATCCCTGCGCCAGAACGTTTGCTCCAGGAAGTCTGATCTCGTAGCAACCACGCTCAGCGCGCCTGAAACATTAAACGAGTTAGGCCTAGTTCGCTTATATTGTAGGTCGTCGCAAATACCTCGGACTTACTCAAAAACCAGCAATCACCCAGATTTCCTTGGATAACATCTCCTGAAGACACCCCATCCGCGAAGAGAGTCGCATTTGAAGCAAAAACTTGATCGGTTGATGACATGGAGTAAATATCGTCTTCTTCTTCCTCCTGCGGGCTACGCGTTAACCAGAGCAACCCATTCACAGTGAGCATCAGTGCACCAAAACAACTCCCCCAGCAACGTCTCACCCGCTATCACCCTCCTCATTTTCCTTAGCGTAAATGGGTCGCTCCCATCGGATTTTTCCACGCTGAAGTAAACCGAGAATCTTGGCCTGGTGTTGCGAGCCACCCTTGGCAGAAATTACACCGCCGGCTTTACAGATTGCTGCAGCTCCGTCTGGGTCGCTGCTACTAGGCCCGAATGTCGGATCTGTGAAGAGCTTCGTCGCTGGATCAGTGTAGGTTTGTAGAGCATGCTTGATCTTCTCCTGCAGCAGCTGGTCGGCCAATCGAAGTCCCCGAATCAGTGCCCGGCCTGCCAGCCCCTTGATCTTCACGGAGATGACGGTGTCTTGGCGACCCGAGACGACACTAATGCCGAGCTTTTTCAGCTCCTCCTGCAACGTGTGAAGGTCTTCCGCCCCGCTCTCCTTCATCACGACAAGCGTGCCGAATAGCGAGTGACGAGTCACGATAGATTCGGCCAGCGACTCTTGGAAAATGACCCAAGTAACAATAAATAAAAAGAGAAGTACATCATTTCTCCATAATTTAACACCACAAAGCTGTGCTTCGCCCGGAACAGCTCTGGATTTTAACTTGCGGACCTCACAGCACAACAATAGATATATTCTTGTTGTGGTATAGTACTGCTCTCACTTTTTCTTTAATAATAACAGGAAATAGGTGTCCCAAGCGGATATATTACTGTAATAGGTGCACGATAGCAGCGCATTCTGCGCCTGGTGGAAGGATTCTGGGCGATGAGCGCGATAACAGCAGTCAGGCAGCCACCAGCGCGAGCGCGTGGAACGCGAAAATCGCGCGGCGGCGAGCAGTCTATGGATGACGGGTGACAATTGGCGTTCGATGAGCACAGGCGAGCTGCAGGAGCACGAGCGAGCAGGAGAGATGATGAGCATCTTGAGGTACCTCGGCACGACACAGGTCCAAGGATCCAGACGTGGGGTCCGCGGCCTGAGAACGAAGAAGCAAGCAGTCAGTGGAGAATTTGCGGGGACGAACGCCAGGCGGTAGAGAATTTGCCAAGCGAGTGGCAAGTGAGCGGAGCTTGGCGTCGACGTACCGGCGGGGCGAAATTGAGCGAGGTCGCGCGTGACAACGCGACACGAGCGAGTCGGTGGGGTTGTTGAGCCCCACGATCACGAAGAACAAGACGAGCGGGAGTCAAGAGGACGAGGCCCGAGTGATTACTGAGAAGGCGAACTGCGGTTGGGCGATAGTGTGACGAGGCCCGAGTGATTACTGAGAAGGCGAACTGCGGTTGGGCGATAGTGTGACGAGGCTCGCTCAGATCTTTCCGGCGAATCCGTCAATAGCCTGCCGCCAACGCACTCTATGTCCCACGCACGACCCTTAGTGGATGGGAGAGGGCAGCTGGCTTCAAGGAACCACCGTTTCAACAAGAACGGGCTCGGAGACCATGGACACACTCTCGGCCGAAGCCCCAGGTCTCAGCTGGGAGACTCAGCTATTTCGCTGAGACTATTGCGACTCTGAAACCACGATGACTGAAGTTGACTATGGATTGGCTTGACTCCTGTGAAGTTTGGATTGCGGTCACCCCGCTGAGCTACGCTGAGCTCAGACGTCCCGGATAGACACATGTTGATGGCTGGATGCGTGGAAGATTGAGCCGACCTGGTTTGAACTCGTTGCGGCTCGGCTGAGCTTTGGTTATGAAGGCACTGAAGTCTCCAAGTCTCAGCTGGAAGAACTGAAGTCCCCGGGTCTCAGCTTGGATCACTGAGACTAGCTGGTCTCAGCTGAAACCAGTTGGTTTCAGATCTCACAACTCTGAGCTTGGGTGGTCTCAGCCGGAACAGCTGGAATCTGTATGTGTCGGCTCAGATGTTTCAGCGGGATGTGCTTGGGTTCAGCGGACGCTCCGGAGTCTCAGTTTGGCGACCCAGGGCTCAGATGATGCGGACACCATCGTGACATCTTCCATGTCGCTTCCTTCAGACGCGTCCTTGAGAGACTCATCCGAGTGGTTGGATTCGGACGGGGCATAGTCCGAGTCGTTGTCGACGTCCATGGTAGCATTACCGTTCGGGGCTGCTATGGGCGGAGAATCTTCCTGCTTCGAGCGCGACTTGGCAGCTGGCTGCTTCGCCGAGCGGGCCTTACGTTCCACTTGGAGCGCTTGGAGGAAAGGTGGCTTGGTTCGGTTGAAGGCTGGGATGCGATGGTTGACCACAACATAACCGTGTCCACCAAAATCAACCTGGCGCAGTGGCGTCGTTGGGTCGATCATTAGCGAAGCCGGAGCGGTCTTTTGGTTGAAGTACACCCGGCGGTTGCGTGAACGAAGACCTTGGACCGTACGGCTCGGGAGATGTACACCGGGGGCGTACCATGCTCCGCGAACCAGTCGTAGATCTCACCGTCGGTTGTCTCATCCGGTAGACGCTGGAGGTCCACGTAGTACCAGTTCGAGTACTTGGAGTACGGCTGGATGCGAAACTTCTTACCGCAGATGGTAAGTTGTTGCCCTCCGAGTTTGGAACACACGTCACGGTTGGTACAGACGAAGCTAATGCCAGCGTTACGAACGGTCTTGAAATCACGAAGGTGCAGGGTATTAGCCGATAAAATGGCCGGCTGCGGGCCGGACCCGAGCGAGGTCATGATCTCCGTGTCCGTGAACGTGGAGGTCAGGTCCTTGGCGGGGATCCACATGGAGAAGGTCACCTCACTAGCAACCTGTTGCGGGACGCCAGCGAGCGCAGCGAACTTCTTGTCTTGCGCGGTGCGATCCGGATCAAGCATGGCCTTCTCGGCCTTCTCGAGCGTGTCGTCAGTGGGTTGCGAGAACCCGGCCCTAGGGGCGTTGTTGCGCCACTCGACGAGCTATGCATGGTCGCGATGACCGGCCACCATGGTGATCGATGAGGTCTTGCCAGTACTGTACAGGCGGAGCTTGTCCTCAAGTAGCTCTCTTTTCAGTCGTCACTTACCCTCCTTTACGGTAGGGCTAGGTCGCACTCCTATGATATCCCAGGACCACAGGCGCAAACTCGGTAACAACGTCAAGGGACCGGCTCAATTCAAAGTTGCGGGTGACTGGGGTCTTGTCGGCAGGTGGGGTGGACTTCAAGCAACGAGGTCGGGTGAGGGCACGGCACGAGTCGAGAGTACGAGGGGCAGCGGCGGCACGACGGCTTAGAGTCGAGGTGGAGTCGATGCACGGAGGCGAGGAAGCGTGAAGACCACTGGGCCAAAGGCGGCAGCAGCACGACGGCTAGAAGCTGAGGTGGTGTCGGGGCGGATGGCGGGGGTGTTGGGGTCGCGGAAGATGAGCGGTGGCTGCGCGACAGTGGGGCTGAGGTGTAGATGACACACGGACTCGACTTGGGGGACCGAAGCTTGAAAGCGCTTAGCAGGTGTGGACCTGTCTTGGGCACTTGTGGGGTAGCCGGCAAATTGCAAACTACGGCATGACTTCTACAGAGCATACGGCAGTGACAGCGACCACTAATGTAATGGGCTCCAGTTACATAAGTAGGTAGGTTGAATTTACATAAGTAAGTGAGTCAGCACACGGTTAGCGTGTGCTGATACGGCATCGCCTGATTGGGTGATATAGGGGGAGCCAGACCCCATTTCACCCAATTAGGTACTGACCTGTATTTGAGTGGTCACAAGAGACCAGGGGCAGTCTAAAATAAAACAGAGGCAGGACACTCGCGCGTTGGCTCTCGTCTGCGGACTAGCGACGGGGGGGCCCGCCCCTCTCTCGCTGCGCTCCGGGGGGGGGGGCTGCTACACGGCCTGTTGTAACCCCCTCTCGGTGGGAGGTTCCGTAGCGCACTTTGGCGGTAGAATGCAAACGGGAAAGTGAGATTGAGAATCTGTGGCCCTACGCTAGTCCTGCAAAGTGGATACACAAAGCTGATCGCAGCTGCCCGGTGTCCCCAGATCTCTGGTCGGAGATCAATCTTCAACACCCCTCCTCATCGGCAGCGCCGAACAGCAAAAGATTCTCCGTCATTCTCGTTTCCGGTCGGTGCACCTCAGTGTAACCCGACAATTCCCCGCAGGGTGACCAGTCTTGGGGCCTCGACCACCTTGGTCATCAAATCCGCCGGCATGTTTTCGCTTTCGTGATACTCCGGCTTCAGGACTCCTCTCTACGTGTAGTCTCCTACGAACTTGATACGCACATCGATGTGCTTCGCCTTCGCGGACGCACCCTCGCCCTCCAGCTGCTTGAGAGCAGCCTGATTGTCGACGCGCACTGTCATGGGCACCTTGTGCTTCACGCCCAACTTCCCGAGCAGTTCGCGCACACCCAAGAGCTCCGTGGCCATCACTGACGCGGCCGTATACGCCGCCTCCATCGTCGACAAAGACACCCCTCCTTGCTTCTTGCAAGTCCAGCTGACGGCCATTCCGTCCATCGTGACCAGTCCGCCCGTGACGGACTTCTGGTCCTCTTTGTCAGCCGCGAAGTCCGCGTCGCTGTACGCGACCACTTCCAGCAGCTCGTCCGTTCCTCTGTCTCCTCGCATTCGGAGCCGCAGCTCCTTCGTCCCGCTCAGGTACCTCAGTACTCTCTTGGCCAGCTTCCAATCTGCCACAGTGGGGTCGTGCGTGCGTCTTGATGCCTTGTGCACTGCGAACGCGATGTCGGGCCGCGTGCAACGCGCGACCCACATCAAACTCCCTACCAGCGATTGGAACTGCTTCACAGTGACCACGTTATCTCTTCCCAAGATAGGCAGCTTCTCATCACTAACTTCTTGACGCTCGTTGCACTCCACTCCAATTGGGTGCGGACACCGTGTGCGAACTCCATCCCGTGCTCCTTCAGCATGTCCAGGATCGCTACTTCCTGGTCCAGATCGTACCCTTCCTCTTCACTGTAGCTCACGCGCATCCCGAGGAACTTGCTCGCTGGCCCCAAGTCCTTAATAGATAGCACCGTCAGCTCTGAGAAGAACGCGTCCACTGCCTCCTTCTGCGTACCCGTGACCAGCAAGTCGTCCACGTAGACGCCCACGACCAACAGAACGCCTTCCTGACGCCTGAAGTAGACACACATATCGGTGAGGCTTTGCACAAAGCCGATCTCAACTATCTTCGAGTGCAGCAACTTTTTCCACAGGTGTCCAGCTTGCTTTAGCCCATAGAGGGCTTTCTCAAGCTCCAGCACCAGCTCTTCGTCGCTCGTGACGCCCAGCTGCTTCAAAATTTCCTCTGGAATTACCATGCCCTGGGGATCCGGATGTAGATGGCGAGTTCAGCCTCCTTCTTCGCCTTCACATAGGCATTAGGTACATCACCATGCTTAGCGGGCACCCGCACTTCCGCGCCAACGCTAGTATCAGCTTGACGCTGCTCATCTCAATTACGGCGGCGAACGTGACGCTGTAATTCACGCCGAACTCCTGCTCATTCCCGCAAGCAACGAGCCGCGCCTTCAGACGCTCGATCGCCCCCTCCGCATTTGTCTTCGTTATGAAGACCCACTTTGTGTGCAGTACGCGGACACCTCGAGGCCTCCGCACAACCATCCACACTCCATTCTCATCTAGCGCCCTCAGCTCGTCGTGTATGGCTTCCAACCACCGATCCTTGAGGCGACTACGCATAGCTTCCCCATAGTTCTTCGGATCCATCTCAGTCACGGTGTTCACTACGTTGTTGCTCGACTCCTCCTGCTGGGTGGCCTCGACCGCCTTCTCCTCGGCTTGTCGAGCTACTGAGCGCGTCACATTGTAGTGGGTCTAACTTGACTCACTACTTTAGATTACACGTCGCGCTACGTGTATGAGGAAGCGTAAGTACTTAGTAATCACTTAGGTTAATTATATTTGAATACACAAATATAATTTAACTTAGATAAGACTCCAAGTAGCTAGTTTAAGGTAAAATGATAACTGTATTGTTTGTAAATTGATCTTCCTCCTAAATCCGCTAAAAACTGTTTATCATCAATGAAAGGGGTTGACAGCGGCTGGCTGTCAGAGCCCCGCTAATATGCACGTCTCTAGTTGGTAGAAAGATGCCGCTTTCAACCAATAGGATCTTTGGGTATGTGTGGACCACTCATTGTGGTGGTCCACTTCAATATATCCATTGGTGTGTCTTACACCAAGGTGAGGAAGTATCTAAAACTTTTAACAGATAACCTATCTGTTAAATTCACAAGTGGCTTGCAGCCACTTGTGCGTGTAACCCCGTTACACCATCCCCCCCTTAAGGTTAGACGCGCAGGGTCTCCGCACGTCAATCTTCGGAATTGACCATTCGTCAATTCTCCGCGTTTGGAGAAGAAATCCGCGCTCATTAAACTATGAGCGCGCCTCAGAAGAAGACTTCAAAGTCGGTGGGGAGTCATCTCTCCATCGACGACTACTTCGAACGCCAGAAGGCGAAGTACGGCGACGTCGTCGACTTCGACGACGACGATGAAGATATGGAAGGCGAGTAGGACTCGCCCTCAAAGCGCAAAGACTCAGTGTCGAGCGAATCGCTCGACCCTCATGCCAAGAACATTCGCCCGCGTGAAGGGGACGAATCGGACGCTTCGAGCTCGAAGCGTTCGCGAACTGAGAGCGATACCCCACTCACTTCCGCTGGGGCTCTCAGTACTCCGCGCGCTGCTGCTGCAGCGCGTGATTCCAAAGTTCAAGGCTTTCCGCGCGCTGCGCCTGCAGCGCGCGATCCATCGATGCCGTCCGCGTCCGAGATCGCGGACCGGTATGGGAACTCGGTACCTCCGAATGAGGTGCCGCTGTATGTATGCAGCGCCATCAAAGATGACGCTGTGGCTGCTGAGCTGCACTTTGATGCGGAAACGCATCAAAGGCGCGATTACTACATCGGACTCTTTCATGAGCTCCGATGGTTCCAAAGCAAGAAGACATCTTCTCGCAGCAAAGCGCCCGAATGGCAGGCACTTTGTCAAAGCTGGAACGCCTTTGTTGAAAACTTCAACAAGAGGCCGAGTGCTTACCGTGATCGGATTAAGCAAGCGCGTGATCGCTTCGAGACGTACTCGAAGCGTGGACAGCTGGAGCAACTTCAGGTTGCTGCGGAGGAGGCAAATGTGCCGTGCGCTGTGCCCGAGGGCTTTCAGTGCGCGAAGTGCTTCCCAGGCGCGGTCCGCTTGAGCGACCGCGACCTGAACGGGTACACGTCGTTCCGTGTGCCCGAGAGTCTCAAAGAGCTCCGTGCTAAATTCTTAGCACGTGAGGGTTCGGGCGCTAGCGATGATCGCAGCGCTCGTATTACTTCCGCTGCGCCAGCTCGTACTGCCCTTCGTACGCCCTCACCATTTCCGGAACGACCTCCAGCAAGACGTTCCGCGGCTCCTATGTATCTTGGCGGGGAGGAAATCCTCTCCAACGAATACGAAAACGAGCCCCTTGAGGGTTCGTTTTCGGGATACTATGGTCAACAATCCGCTCAACAATCCAGCGGGTTTAGCCGCGGGCGTCACGGATCGGCGGTGGCGGGGTGGGAACACGCCCGGGTATGATCAGCCCCGGGCTGATCAGTATGCGCCTCTCCACGACCGGGTGACCGCCGTCGAGCGTCTGCAGGGCGCTGCGTTCGCCGCCCTGAAGCAGGAGCTGGCGAACCAGAAGGCCCAAGTCGCGGCGGTCTCGCAGACCGCCTCGAATATCCAGGTCGAGTTGGGGACCCAGATGAAGGGGTTGCTCCAGCGCGTCCGCGCGCTGGAGGAGAGGCTGCTCGTCGCCGAGGCCAAGGATTCCGCTTCTGCCTTGGCTCCTGCCGAGGCTTCGGGTCAGCCGAGCTAGATGGCTCGTGCTGCAGGTATGGCTTCAGCCGTCCGACGTAAAAGGTCGGATGGAGGCGCATGCTAGACGGTATGTCTAGCGTGTATGCGTTGCCGTGCCGTGCCAACACAGTGAACGGCCCGATGAAGCGCGGAGCAAGTAAGCTTGCTTCGAAATCCGAGACTGCATGTTTAGGCAGTTTTTGGTAGATAACAAAACCAATGAACTAACTTTGAATTCATTTGTGTTGCCTCTGCCCACATTGTCTGCGTTCAGCTTCTGTTGATCAACAGAAGCTGCTATTGTGTCTTGCACAAACCGAATTACGGCTTGTCTATTGGTGATGAAACTGATTGCATCCGAGCTGAAGTCATTCAGCTCGCTCTCCGCTAGAGGCCCGGCCTCTGCGTGGTTCTTTGCGGTGTCTGCGCCCTGGGCAGACCCGTGGTCGTTGGCCTTGTTGTTGGGGGAGTCTGCGCCCTGCGCAGACTCATGTGGTTTGTCCATTGTTGCAGCTGACACTGTGCAAGTGTCAGCGGTTTTCTGCGGCTGCTGTATTGCAGTCGTAGATCCCCCCCACTTAAAGTGGGAGCCATCACTCCGAGTAAACTCGGTAGACTTGGATGCCGCATGGCATTCACGTAGAACGGTGTATGCCCGGTCGAGGCATGCACCGAGTTGTTGATGATGAACTCCACCACCGATAAACACTCGCTCCAGTATTGAAACGAGTGAGCGTAGCTCTTCAACATATCGACGAGCACGCGATTCACGCGCTCGGTTTGACCGTCCGTCTGCGGATGATCCGCAGTCGACATGGAAAGCTGGCTCCCAAGAAGTGTAAACACCTCTTGCCACAAGTGCGCTGTGAAGCGCGGGTCTCTGTCCGACACGATGTCGGTCAGCATGCCATGGTGTTTGAACACCATGTCGACGAGCAGACGGGCCGTCTGTTTCGAAGTCACATCTGCCGGTACCGCAGCAAGATGGTACATCTTGCTGAAGCGGTCGACGAAGACCACAACACCGGTGTTCCCTCCGCTGTCCGGGTGAAGACCAAAGATGAAGTCCAAAGACATGGACTTCCAACACTCCGACGGAGTCGGTAGTGGTTGCAAAGGAGCCTGCGCGAATGACGCAGGCTTTACGCGTTGGCATACCTCGCAAGCACGGATGTACTTGCGCACCCACTTATACTGGTGGTGCCAGTAGAAGTCGCGCGTGAGAAGGACGTATGTCTTCTCACGTCCGAGATGTCCCGCAGTCGGGGCATCATGATATTCGTACATGATCCTGAGTCGCAGATCATGGTCATTCGGCACGACAACGCGATCCGCGTTGTCGTCGACTGCATTGTAAAGCAGTAGTCCGTCGTGCACACGAAAGCGGTGTGCACGCGCTCGAAGTGCTTGGGCAGCTTCTGACGGGACTTGTCAGAAGGCGCTGTGCCATAGGCCAGCAAGAGTTTCGCGTCCGCGTCGTGCGCGTACGAGGCCTTCACATCATCCAACAGAGATGATGTGGGTTTGCTCGATCGCATGGCGTCAATGGCATTGACGTCAACAGCTTCTGCGTAGTTTGCCCGACGTGATAACGCGTCGGCCACTACATTCAATCTTCCGGGTTTGTATTCGACCCGGAAGTTATACTCCGCAAAGAATGAGAGCCATTTCGCCATTCTTTGTGATACGTGTGGCGACTTCACTGCGTACCGCAGTGAAGCGTGGTCGGTGTAGACCACAAACGGTCTACTTCCAAGCAAATACACTCGGAACTTTGCGAGTGCGTTCTTCATGGCAAGGAGTTCCTTGTCATGCACCGGGTAGTTGCGCTCAGCTGGTTTCAGCTGACGCGATTTGTAGTAGACGATACGATCACGGCCCTCGTGATCCTGCTGCATCAACGCACATCCGATCGCGAAGTCGGATGCGTCACATACGACGTGGAATGAACGATCTTGGTCAGCCACTGCCAAGCTCGGTGCCTCAGTCAAGCCCCGCTTGACTGCATCGAATGCCTTTTGGCAATCGGCTGTCCAATTCCACACAGCTTCCTTCTTAAGAAGCTGTGACAGCGGGCGGATCTTGCCCGCATAATCCTCCACGTACTTGCACAAGTACGTGGCCAAGCCAAGGAACTGCCTCAGTTCCTTGACACTTGAAGGCGTTGGCCATTCATTTATCACTCTGACCTTTTCCGGGTCAGGGCGAGCGCCATTCTTTCCTACGAGACACCCGAGGACGGGTATCTCGCTCGCCCCGAAGATACACTTCTTCAGGTTCGCGTAGAGCTTATGTTTTCGCATAAGCTCAAGTAGCTTCCGGAGATGCACCCTGTGCATCTCTACGTCGGTCTTCCCGTCCACAGCTCGGCTGTGGATGAACACATCATCGAAGTAGCTCGGTGCGAAGTCGCGCACCGAGCGCAACAAGTGCGTCACACACCTGTTGAAGGTCGCAGGGGCATTCTTAAGCCCCTGTTGCATTACTAGCCATTCCCAGAGCATGCCACTTGGCGTGCTCACTGCCGTGAGAGGGATGTCGCTCTCACGCATTAGGATCCGAGAGAATCCGTCTTCCAAGTCGAGAGCACTGTAAACGGTGCTCCCGGTCATCGAATCGTTGATAACATCTTTTTGCGGTATCGGCGTCTGCGCCGGTACCGTCGCATCGTTCAGCTTGTTATACGCATGAACGATGCGCCATCCGCCCTGTGGCTTCTTGACACAGAACGTCGGAGCACTGTGCGGGGACTTTGACTCCCGCACTTGTCCTGCTTTGCGACGACTTTCAAAGAAGTCGTCGATCGCCTTGACTTGCTCTCGCGGCAGTGGCCACTGCCGCGTGACACAGTACTTCGTGCCCGGCACGAGATCAATCTCGTGCTGAATGCCCTTATCCTGCGGAAGCTCCGCAGGAATCTCTTCCGGGAGTACGTCTTTGCACTCCCTCAACAGTTCGTAATAGGGACTCGACTTCAGCGAGTCCCAACCTTGTTCCTCGAAGCGCTCTCGCTTCGTCTTCGCATTGAGAGTGTCTTCACTCTCAGTGGTACTTCCCATGAAGAGCTGTCTCAGCTCTTCGCTCTTGCTCTTCGTTCTTTCGCTGTCCGAAAAAACGCAGACCTGCTCGATGCGTCCATCGTGCAAGTCGCGCGTGAAGCGCTTCCAGCTCATGGCTGGAAGCGAAGTCAACTCCGACGCCGTCGTCGGAGGGCTAGCGAGTGCCATCTTACGATACTGGAATCCAGTATCGGTGTGCGTCAAGACGCTCAGCGTCTCGACATCCGGCGTTACTGCTTCGGTCTGCCCAGCAGACTGCTCTTGTTGCGTCTCGGTCCCGGACCGAGACTTGCGCAGCATTCTTCGAATGCGCCGTCTTCTTGTTGTGCGGACCCCGGCTCCACACTGTTGTTCTTCTGGTCCAGGCCCGGCCGTGGACAGTTGTTCGCCGGCGGACCCTGTCCGCGGGCGCGCGGTATCAAGCCCGGCTTGACCGCTTTTTCCGTCGTGCAGCCCGGCTGCACGGTAATGTGTCCCTTCACCGGCAGACCTTGTCTGCGGGCACGCGATATCAAGCCCGGCTTGATCGCATGGCGCTTCGTCGTGCAGCCCGGCTGCACGACAGCATGCAAATTGCGTTAGTGCGGTACGTTTGCAACCGTCCGCACTGTTTACAGCGTAAACTCCCGGAGTTGACACGCCTTTGTCACCTCGACGCCATTCATTGGCGGAGCCCCTCATGACCGAGGGTGCGTCGGCTCCCGGAGCCGACGCGTCGTCGTTGACCTGACCTCTTCGGGTCAGGGACTGTCCCTTACACACTTGAACGTGGGTGTTGGTTCCCGGAACCAGCACATCTTTTTCTTCCGACGTCGGCAGCATTGCCGACGTTGGTCTCACTTGTGCGCGCCCTTGCGCACTTCTTGGTCACTCCGGGACAGCAGCATTAAGCGCTGTCTCGACTGGTAAGCCGCGCGCACCTGCTGGCGCGTGCGCTGCGGTAACAGGGCCATCGCTCTCTGTTCCGCAGTCGCGGCCGAAGCGCACGAGCGTGCGCTTCTTCCAGTCTATCACCGGATCATGCCGTGCAAGCCACGGCATTCCCATATCATTATCGAATTTATCGTCCAGGTCCAGGATGACGAAGTGTTTAACAAACACCCGTTGTTTGTACGAGAAGCGCACGTTCACGACGCGCTTCTCGGTCTTCACGATGGCACCTGTTGCCAGTCGTACCTCCAGAAGACTTCGAGGTGTATCTACCTCCTCGTAGTCAAGTCTCGACAGGCTTCGTAGTCGAACAAAGTTGTTCGACGCGCCTGAATCTACCAAAGCTCGAAGAGAGTCGCTCGCTCTCTTCGAGTAAACCTTCAAGATGACTAGGTTCGGTCTGTCATCTTGTTTCTTGCAGTGAGCGCTAGTCTCACTGGGGGCTGCAGGCCTTAGTGTCGCGTGCCGATGTCGGCACGCGCGACTGCATTACCAGTAGGGCGCCCCGCGCCTACTGGATGTTCGCGTTTTTTGTTGGTCCGCGGCGATGCCTAGCATCGCCACGACGGCCACCTCCAGGGGGCATGGGAGCTGTGCACTCCCGTGCAAAGTGACCGATCCTTCCGCAACGGAAGCATCGTACGTTACCTCCCAGCTGCTGGTAACCAGCAGTTGTTGCGTTCGAGTGGTCCATTGGTTCCGGACCTCCCGTCCTCGCTACCGGGCGCGGTTGCGGCCTCGGTACATTTACATGGAGTTTAGCCTGCCGCAGGCTAAACTCTTTTTACATGGCAAGGGTGATTGCAGCTTCGAGAGTACTCGGGTACTCTCGGAAGAGATAGGTCTTCACGGGCCCATCTCTAAGTCCTTTCATGAACGTGACGACCTCGGTCGCCTCGTCAATCGGGTTAGTCACGATATTTGATACCAAATATCGTGCGCGCTGCGCGTAAGCATGGACGTCATGCTTACCCTGCTGAAGGTCGAGGAACTCCGCCCTCGACCGGAACTCGTTTTGCGGGGGCTCAAACGCTTGTTTGAGCTCCTCTTTGAACACTTCGTACGTGCTGAAGCACGTAGGATCGGAGAGTCGGCGTCCATACGCCCAACTCCTTGCGCGTCCGCCAAGACAGGACATGGCGAACGCGACCTTTGACAGCGGGTCGGCGATGCGTCGAGCCGCTATGGCTGTGTCGAGCTCGACAAGCCATCGGAGGAGAGGCTCGCCCTCTCTCCCCACGTAATTGCTTACGCTCAACTTTAAGGGTTGAGCACGCGGTGTCGTCCCTGACGACGCCGTCACTGAGGAAGCAGTATCACGCTGCTCCTTCATGATGAACCCCAGAGCAACACCATGTTGCTCCGTCGGCGATAGCGTACGCAGCATCGTAGCTATCGCCGCTTCTCCAATGACTGTTGACAGTCGTTGGAGGGCCTCCCACTCTGGGTCAGACAGGTGGGGGCAGTCTGCGCGTGCAACATGCGTTGCAGGCGTGTTGGAGCTCTCCATGGGCACCTCCGTGTTCATGTGGTTCTCGGCTCCGCGTTCGTACACCGCGTACGAACGTCAAGCAGTCGGTCGTTGGACGGAATACAAAGTGCTACCAGGTGTAGTGGGCCTAACTTGACGCACTACTTTAGATTACACGTCGCGCTATGTGTATGAGGAAGCGTAAGTACTTAGTAATCACTTAGGTTAATTATATTTGAATACACAAATATAATTTAAATCAGATAAGACTCCAAGTGACTTAGATTTGGTAAAATGAGAACTGTATTGTTTGTAAATTGATCTTCCTCCTAAATCTGCTAAAAACTGTTTATCATCAATGAAAGGGGTTGACAGCGGCTGGCTGTCAGAGCCCCGCTAATATGCACGTCTCTAATTGATAGAAAGATGCTGCTTTCTACCAATAGGATCTTTGGGTATGTGTGGACCACTCATTGTGGTGGCCCACTTCAATGTATCCATTGGTGTGTCTTACACCAAGGTGAGGAAGTATCTAAAACTTTTAACAGATAACCTATCTGTTAAATTCACAAGTGGCTTGCAGCCACTTGTGCGTGTAACTCCGTTACATTTAACGTGAGTGTGCCCTTCTTGGTAATGTTCAGCGGATCTCCGTTTGGCTGCACGCACGCGTCCACGTACGGCTCCACGTCCTCGAGCCACGACGCATCGTTGACCAGATGACGGCTGGAGCCGCTGTCCAGGATCCAGACCATCTCCGTGGCCATGTTGACCTCGTTCACAGTCAACGTCATGTCCGCCGCGCCTCCCTCTTGGGTGCCTGGGCACGCAGCTCGCAAGTGGCCGACCTGACCGCACTCGTGACAGCGTCGCGTTTCCTTGCGACGGAGCTCACCAACCGCGCCGACCATCTCCTTTCCGATGTTCTTGTTCTTGGTCTCCAGCTCCCACGACTGCGCGAAGTGCGCGAGCTCCTCTGACTGCTGCAGATAGTCCGTCCTGGTCCCATCCACCTTGGCCATCAACACAGTGCGCAGGTCCGCAGACGCGTACTGCACGATGTTGTTCAGGACCAAGTAGTCCGCACCACCCCCGCATGCTTCTGAAATCGCTACGAGGTACATGTAATGTTCTGGCCACGTGCGCTTGGGGTCCTTAGGCGCCGTGAACAGCTTCATCGCTTGAGCAGGCGTGATGTTCGTCTTGTATGTCTCCAACATCCTCACCATCACGTACTGCAACGTTGTCATCTGCGACCACCAGGCCTCGACCTGCTTGTTGTAGTATCGCTCTGCCGTGCCTGACAGGTAGTTCGCCAGCAAGTCGACCTTCACGTCCTCCGGCCACAGGAACCCACAGGCGGACTGGGCAACTGCCACCTGCCTCTCAAAGCGTCTGCCCCACTCTAAGAAGCCCGACCCCAATCCGACGTACAGCTTCTTGCCATTAAACGCGCGAATGGCCAGCTTCTTCTGTCGAGCATCAGGATAGCGAATTGCCTGCTGTCCGACTCCAGGCTGCGCTGCTGCAGTTTGGTGCAGTGGTGCCGGCGGAGGTGGCTGCTGAGCCTGCGCCTGCGCTGCAGCATAGAGCCGCTGCAGTTCAGAGAGTTCTCCGCCGTAGCCAAGCTGCTGCACCCCGAAGTACTGGTGCGCCGGCGGCGGCCTCACTGGCGGTCTCGTAATTGGCGTGCGCGGCGATCCACTGAATTAGTCAATGTGCGTGCGTGCACCTCGACCAAGGCTTGACGCGAACAAACTCGCGTCCATGGGGGGAGTCAGGATCGGGTCCACCTTGCTCTCGCGCTTGGCCCGATCTCCCTCCAGCGTCTTCTCTAGCTTCGCTTGCGACTCCTCAAGTCGATCAAGCCATTCGGTGATTCCGCGCATGAGTGCCAGGAGCTCCGTCTCGCCGTCAGGACTCTTGGTTTCGCCGTCGCCTTTGGGGGTAACGGCAGCGACTTTCTCTTCTGTTTCTCCGACCATACCAATCCGTTTGTGACTGGCAACGGGCGCTGGCGCCGGCACGTCTGCCTTTGCGCGAGCGGCCTCGTCAATGGTATCGCTCATTTGGGCTCAAAACCTGTTGAAACCCCCTCTCGGTAGGAGGTTCCGTAGCGCACTTTGGCGGTAGAATGCAAAAGGGAAAGTGAGAATGAGAATCTGTGGCACTACGCTAGTCCTGCAAAGTGGATACACAAAGCTGATCGCAGCTACCCGGTGCCCCCAGATCTCTGGTCGGAGATCAATCTTCAACACGGCCTGCCCCACCGCCTTACGCTAAGTCCTCGTCTCGGCCAGGCGCGGTGTCTAGAAAAAAAAAGTCGGGTTGCAGCGCACGCTCGCGCAGACACGCCCCAGCCTAATCAGCGGGTGTTGGCTATTCGTGAATGCACAGAGTGACTCTCGCGCTCGCATCAGCTCGCCCTCGCCTGTAATGTTACTTACGGTACTTTTTTTGCCCAACTAGTCCTAACCGAGTCCTAAAATAATGTGGTCCACCTGATATATTTTTGGAAAAATCCTTAGGATTAGGACGTTTTTAGATACGCACTGGTTTCTCCCGTGTTGTGAAGTGCAGCTGCAAACATTGATACAGATTGCTGTGACATGGACGACCTCGAGGTCGAGATAATATTTTCGATCAAGGAGAACAACATTTCTTGTCTTTGAGGCCAACTGGCTGCATTCCTCGTCCTCCACCTCGTCGATGTCTTTATTCGCTTCAGCATGCGATTCGTTATCCCGGTGCAGTGCCGCCATAACTCTTGGATTCCACTTGACGGCGGAAAATGTTTCGACAATCAATTTGGCTGGAATGCACACTGTAGCGCACAGAAACTTCAAAATAGGATATTGCGAAGTTCTCGTCCACTTCTGCCGCAGCTCTTCAAGGCGGTCATGCACAAGGTTCATCTTACCAAACTAGACAATCCATGATGGCGGTCACGCACAGTTTCAAATTACCAAACTAGGCAATCACCGGGAGTCCCGCACCATAGCGCTCTTGCGTATTATGCATATCACCGAATCTATTAGCAACTATGGGATATATAGCTCAATCGAGCAGCCCTCCCGATTCAAGTGACAGTCTAGTATGATCATATATTTCTTTTCGCACGCTCACCGCAAAATCCAGAGCTATTCCGGGCAAAGCACGGCTTTGTATTATATTCCTCTAACATAGAAAAAATATAATGCAGCCGTAACTGCAGGTACGGAGGAGAACTAGAGTGCACCGTGGGCGCAAACGGCTTTATCCGCGGAAAATAAAATGAAAAATAAAAGAATGCATGTCACGGTCCACGAGTGGATTGAACTAGACCCTGACTGCTTTTTGGTAGCACGAAACTTCACAACATAGGTGACTTGAGGACAATTTCTCAAGATTCATGGATTGTCAATATTTCTCGATCAAAATGTGCGACTTAGGTTTCGAAAGTGCAACGATTTGGGTGTAGAATAAAATTATCTGACCAATAACAATTTTGGTTCATCATACGGTGCGCGCGAGCTAACACGTCCGTATTATTGACATAGTTCCTTGTGCAGATCAGTTTCAAGCAGTCCTCTCTCGGAATATGACTGGCAAAAAGTGAAGGTGAGTTTTCCATTCAGGATTGCAATTCAGTTCTGTTTTACCTCCGACTACTGTACTATATCCGCTTGGGGCAGTCGTGAGGTGGAAGAAACAACTAAACTACCTATTTCCTGTTATTAACAGGCGATCCAGCTAAGAGGGGGACTTTTTTGGGGGAAACTAAAAAAAAAATTAAATGCGGAAATTGTCCTATTTCAATGAAATTTTAGTCGGAACATAACTAGAATTTCTAATGACGAATGAATCAAGCTCGGCTGTCGTAGCTGCACTGGTTGTGCCATGGCAAGGCATGCAAACAGCATGCCGATACTAGCGCTGTTTGAAGCATTTGTAGGGATTTGGAGGTATGAGACATTTGATAGTGGTACAGACGGGATGCGTTGGAGGGGGGATTTCTCAGTGGCGCAGAATTCCAATAATTTGATTTGAGCACAGGTAATTCAACACCACAGTCCCCTCAAGCGCCAGTTGACGAACCGAACGAATAGTATTCGGCAGGTATTTCGATTGGAGAATAATGCCACCTGAGTGGCATCCGCCTAAGGACTCTGGATAGAATCCAGAGAATTCTACTTTAGTACTATTCGACTGGGATCGTCGACTTCGCACACCACAAGCGGGTCAGGACAGGTGATGGTGCCCGTAAAGCCTGGTACTGAGAGCGTTTCTCCATTTTTGGCGCAGCTGACGGTCACCGTGTCGCCCGAATTACTCCGTGGGATGGTCAACTCAATAACCGTAGCGGAAGCGTCGACAACGCATCGCATCGCGTAGCATCCCGTTTGTCTGCTTGGACTAATGTTCAAGTTCGTGGAATCAACACTTCGCAACGAAGTTGATGTGCACTTGCAGGTGGGGCAGTAGGTCTCACCGAATGCGTTGATACCCGTGGGCAGATTAGTTGATATCGTGCAATCTCCACTCTCATACCCGAGGTTCAGCGGGCAGTAGTCCGCAAATATATTTTCCCCTCCTTTTCCAGGGTTGCGTGGGAAGTATCGGTATTCTTCAGGGATGACCTGATCGTTGGTGCTTAGCGAGCAAACCGAGCGTGATGTAGCGTCGACGGAGCAACCCTGGTAGTCTCTGGAGGTGCAGAAGTGGTCTGCTGCTACCGGAACCTCAGTAAGCGGATCTATGCACTTCTGGGTCGCGAAGGCGCAACCCTTCTTCCGGCCGAAGTGCATGACCTCGGAAGTCGAGGCATTCACTCGATACCAGCCGGAATCAGCGAAAAATGCGAGGGTGAGGGCACTGAAGACATTGTGGTAGCTGTCGACCGGGGACATGTACTCAGGCTCAAAGATGCGTTCTTCCCAATGAGAGCCCAGACAGCCTTCATCCTGCGACTCAATCTCAGCGCCTTCCAGTGTCGGGCAGTTGAAGTGATCTTGTACAAACGCTCGAACGCGCGGAGTCACCATCTTGGCCACGACGTGGCCTCGTTCTGTAGAATACTTTATTGTTGTGTCGGCAGGCTCCACGTAGGAGTCGATCTTTTTGTTATTCGGACACGTCCCCTCCAAATACGTTGGCGGGTTCCCTTGCGCGTCTCTAGGCGTTCGCGGGTTTCCTTTTTCATCTCGCATTAGAGGGAAGAAGCGCGCCGAGAACCCGAGAGCGTGCGAAAACTCGTGGAGAGCCGCGGAGACCAGGCGTTCGAATGCAGAGTCTGCCGTACTGATCTTAAGCGGGCAAAAGTTGACCATGCCGAACGTAGGGCGGTCGTACTGGTCTTGCTGACAAGTGGACGCATACGCCAGCGTGCTACCGCTCTTGCAGTTTACAGTGTCTTCAGCTCGAACGTAGATCACAAAGTCCGAGTTTGGAACTCCTGTTCCTGCTGGGGTAGTTGTGCAGGCATCGTTCGTGCAGTCGCTCGAGGTGCACTTGTCGCAGTACCGCAGCGAGGCGAGGTGCTGGTCTGGAATCTGCATTTCCAAGCATAGCTGGTTCGGCGAGATCGAATGGCACACTGGTGGGGTGGTAGAAAATGAGCTGGTGCAAATGCGCTCCGCAAAAAGGTTGCCACTAACAGGAACGACTTGAAGGGCCCTGCTGATACGCCGGATAGCTTCATCAACGACTTCAAAGACCCGTGCGCGGGTGGCGTCTGTAAGGTGGCTCAGACTAGAGTTGTCGTAGTATGGCGTTATGCGCATGGGCTGGTAGATTGCATTTTCCAGCTGACGTTGTGTATTGTCTTCATCCTGCAGTCTCCGCCTCAGCTCGTTCACGTGAAAGGGGTGATTGTCGTCGTAGTTTTGGGCCCCTGTGACGTATTTGTGGTCCAGCGAATCGTGAATGCAACTCTTCACCACTTGAACCAAGTACCAAGCTAGAAACAACGCCAGGGTGCGCTTTCGTAGTGAACAAAACTCCATGGATGAACTCCCACCGAGCGCCTTCGCTACTGCCGGCAATCTTGGTCGCTATTCGTTGGTTGGAATATGAACTGCGCTTCCCGGCGAGAAGATGTCACAGGAAGGTCTGGGTGAGCGGGTTGCACGGTCCTCGCGCTGGCGGACTGACGGGTTGGAAGAGGAGTTGAACTGTTGAAGGCAAATTGAGAAGTAATTGAGAGTGAGCTCTGGACGCACAGCGACCCACTGGTGCCTTCTTTTTAGGCCGTGTTCGACTTGTGCAGATACGGTAACAACTAGATCAGCTGCTTCAGCTGCAATGTAACCATAAACGTGAAAGTCAAACACAAATATGCGCAAAGAGCTGCTTTACATATCCCTATCCGAAAAACAGGATAGGGCTGTTTTTCAAAGCAGTCATTTCAATCTCCTGCCAGTACCGAATAACCTGTGGTATCACTTTCCATTTAGCAGTGATATAGCTAACCAGAGTCCGCGCGAGAAGGACCTCCGTGCCACTAAGTTATAGCATACAGGCCTCAAACTGTATGTTTTGGAGTTCATTTTGCCATCAGATGGCTCGTACCAGCAGCGCCAGCGTCCAAAAGTCTGCCAAGCGGCGAAGGCGGTAAGGTGAAGCCGAACGCTGTTTCATCCAGGATGATCCTGCGCTACATGTCACAATCGCAGTGTCCATGTATTTCGCTTTAATCAGACATGCTACAGCTAATAACTAGATGGTATTCTACTGCCTACGTCCTCCTCCTCGCCCGCACCTGTCGCGAGAGGTAGAAGCCGTTCTGCTGCGTCGTGTTGTACGTGGACTCACGCGGTTCAGCTCCACCATGCGAGCGAGCAGATCGTTCGTATGAGCTGCCTGGTAGGTGTAGCTGCTGTATGCCCCGGATGGCGTGAAGGTCGAGCCGGTAGATGCTACCTTTTTTTAGTCAGTTCATCGTCTGCAAGTCAAGAACCCGCAGAGAACAGCTCTAACCGACTATACAAATGATGACCAACTCTTGTCGCTGCAGTACTTCAGCTTGCTCGAACTAGCTGAACGCGTCGCTATGAATGCACGTAGCTTAGACAATTCACTTGAGTAATGTATACCACCTACATGGATTTTGAGCTGTTTGTATCGAATTACCTAAACCTTCTCTAGGATATTTGAGGTCAAGTTAGGTAGGTAGGTATTTCTGCCTAATTTTGATAGGCCTGTGTATCCTTCCCCGCGTCACACAGCATAAAATTCTAAGACCATTTTGTTGCCTACAATTAGATCGAGAAGATTATCAACCACTTCTATCCTGAGTTGCCTGCGGCTAAATTGGACGAAGTGCTCAATGCAGGATGTCTAGACTGTATGTGCTTTCAGCCTTGACGATGATTTTGACGAATATGTTCCGGGCTGTATTTAGCAGAGCTTAGCATTCAATACATTGTATTAAATAGACTCATTTGATTACTCCCTGCATTCAATCGTACGGTTCCGATAGACAGGACATCAAGTATTAAATAACATCAAATATTAAATAATATTTAATGTCTTGTCTATCGGAACCGTACGGACATCAAATAATATTGATGTCCTGTCTATCGAACATCAAATAATATTTGATGTCCTGTCTATCGGAACCGTACGAACCAGAGGTCGGAAAAAAAATAGTGCAATACAATAAATAATCAGTTTTTTCAATATAAAATTTTATTACTGGACAACACTGACCTCATACAATATCAAATTGGCCCAATTATTGGCAATAAATTTGTAAAAAGTGCCCCCACTGGCAAATACCGAAAGTCTAGCCAATAAACTTCCAGTCTATAGACCAGGGTCACTTGAGTGCAGTATCACCGCTGGCGCAGCGCTGTGTGCGCCCTGGCTGCCGGCCTATAGAGGCTGCTACGCATTGCTTCTTCGAGTGTTATCCCGTCCAGGTGTTGTGGCAGAACCATGGACTCCAGATTTTCGATGCTCCCTGGGGTGGAAGCTGCTGATCTTCCCGTCCGACCGCGTTCTCCATGACGAATGACGACATCTTCGTGAGATCCTTCTATGGCGCATCCACACAGCCATGCGTCTCCGGAACGATATCTATTTCCACGGTGTGCGTGCATTCCCGGTTTGAGCTTCTCGTTTTAGCAACACTACCAGCACCTCTATCGCCGATCAACCGAGTTTAATCTTGGTTCCCTGAACCTGTTGATGACGACGTTCAACTCCCAGCTAGCACCAATAGATTGAGCCTACTCTCTTGAAAATTGCGATCTCAACTGCTGTATTCCTCTATAAAGTGCTGTTAGTTGTACCATTTCTGTACCAATACAATATAAATTGCTGCAATTTTTACTATTGTTTAGCTTGAAATTGCAGTTTTTATTAGTGACAGACGGTGGATCCAATTCGATATCATACTGTATTGGCGGACCTCTGGTACGATTTAGTGTACCGACATAGACCAGATAATACATGTATTCTGGTTTGCAGATATTTTGTCGCTCGGATTTAGGGCTTAGATCGATCTCTGAGATAAAATAATTCGTAGACATAAACATGCGACATGGTAGTAAATCGACCTCCAGGTGTAGGTAAGTCGCACCACCTCTTCCTACTGAACATAACGGGCGCATCGTTGGTTCTCAGGACACCGAGGTAACGTCGCCGGCCACTGCTACTCTAATACTAATCTGTTGAACGTGTTTGATGGCTCGTTAGTTTCGTTTGTGAGTGCACTGGCGGCTCCTGTATCGCTTGGCTTTCCGCTTGTCTGTCGCGCGAGCAGCTCCCCGCCATGTAAGACCGCATGTTGATACCATGCTACCATTTTTACTTTAGGAAAAGCGTTTCGTATGAACTGCTGTAGCTCCTCTAAATAAAATGTAGGGTGGGCTTTCACGTACTTTCGAACACGGGTGACCACGTCGTTCGGCCAAGGCGACGAGCGGTTAGTTCGATCTCCTTCATCAACCACACCATCGGTCAAAAACAACTTGTACCAACGTTGCAGTGCTCGCACGTTAGGCCCAAATATATCGCTAACATACTGCATACATATTCCATACACATGCATAAGAAAAACGGCTCGCCAACGGTAGTCGAGAGAGTACATGCTGCACTTGTGCAAGGTGAAGGTTTTCAGAAACTGCGGTGCTTCGACAGATCAGCAGCGCGATCTGCCGACCACTCGTCAAGTGTCCAGATGTAAGTGTCCAATTGCATATTATATATCTATATATATAAGCGCGGCATTATAATCCGTACACAGACATCGCGATTTAAATTAAATCGGCCCGAATTTCGTTTTTGGATCGGCAATTCGACCACAGATAGCGTAAATCGAGATCGATATCGAGGCTGGCGATTATAACTTGGAGGATTTAATGGCCATCTGTTTTTATATCGGGCGCCAGATATTATAACTCGGGCAAAACACTAGGTGGAAACGACAAACGCATTGCAAAGCATAATATATGTTACTTATATGTTGTACACTAAAGTGTATGTGATATTAATAACACAGGGTCGTACGGATGATGAGATGTGGTCCACATCTCTTCATGGCGGCATTAGAAATGAGAACCAATTTATTCAGTACTATTTAACGCACGCAACAATGCGTCGTTAAGAACCGACAGTGCCACCTTGACTTCTCTACAGCAAGGCACCGATAGCCTGTACCAACCACAAGGTGTCGTCGTCACCACCGTCCATTGCGGTTTTGCAAAATGGTACTCCTCGGAGGATTTATGCCTCTCTTTAATAAATCAGGTTAGTATTTATGATGAGGCGCAGTGCCGGTTCTGTATTTCCATTCAACCAGTCCGTTCAACACAACCGATAATAGCTGCATTTGACGTATTGAAATCCAACATGCCCTTAGTTTCGGGATCGAGCGGCTTCGAGACGTAAGATGGGCTATCAAGTGTCCTATCGAACGTAGGCTCAGGCTTACGGCTTGGCATGAGTTGCTGTAGTCATCATTTTCATGATGATTACATGTACAGCATTTGAGGGCCACTAAACTTTAATAAACATAGCCTATGTTGGCAACCTACAATACATACAGTATTAATAGTAGAATGTAGGATAGTAATTGAGCAGTCCACTGGCTAAAATTCTTTGAGTCAGTTTGAATACACCTTGAACAATTTTCATTGCAGGTTTACCATCGCATCTGTTTGTTACAAAGCCGTGCGTCGCCCGGTGAGCGTGCGAAAAGAAATGTATGGTATTCATAATACACATACAATATAATGTGCACCATTTCTCACCCTACTTGCAAGTTTTACAAACCAAGGTGCAAATGACCGAACCATGCATTTTTTTAATTTATGGCTACGTTTTCGCGATTTCAAGACAGAGCCTCATTTTTCATGACTTGTGGTTTGTAAAACTTGCAAGTAAGGGTGAGAAATGGTGTACTCAATCGAGAGGGCTGCTCGATTGAGCTATATATCCCATAGTTGCTAATAGATTCGGTGATATGCATAATACGCAAGAGCGCTATGGTGCGGGACTCCCGGTGATTGCCTAGTCTGGCAATTTGAAACTGTGCGTGACCGCCATCATGGATTGTCTAGTTTGGTAAGATGAACCTTGTGCATGACCGCCTTGAAGAGCTGCGGCAGAAGTGGACGAGAACTTCGCAATATCCTATTTTGAAGTTTCTGTGCGCTACAGTGTGCATTCCAGCCAAATTGATTGTCGAAACATTTTCCGCCGTCAAGTGGAATCCAAGAGTTATGGCGGCACTGCACCGGGATAACGAATCGCATGCTGAAGCGAATAAAGACATCGACGAGGTGGAGGACGAGGAATGCAGCCAGTTGGCCTCAACGACAAGAAATGTTGTTCTCCTTGATCGAAAATATTATCTCGACCTCGAGGACGTCCATGTCACGGGAGTTTGCTAACAACAACAAAAAGTTAGGAAAATCACAGTATTTTCGGTTGAGCAGGATTCTTTTCTCTGCTGCAGGAATCCTGCAGTATGCTACTGCCTGTTGATCTTCTTCTTGGCGTAATTGCCGTTCTGCAGCAGTGGTCGTTGTTCGACCACGGCCAGGGGTGGGCACGAAGAGCTGGATGGTGGCCGCCTGGGACGCAGGCACGATGGCCTTCTGAGACGGCACTGCACGCTTGAGCAGCGTATCCATTACTTGGTTCAGAACGTCATGGCCGCCCACGAAAATCATGCGGGTCAGCGAGCTGGCCCGCATGATTTTCGCTGGACGCTATACGTTCTCCCTTTCCTGGACGCTATACGTTCTCTCCTCAAGGGCTCTAACTGCAGATATGGCTTTGCCCGTCAAATGGCGTGGAGCTGAGAATGGAGGTGACGGGTGATCCTGTCGTGGCCGCGGGTGCTACTGAGTCCAGCGACAGTTGACCCACCCTCTCAGTAAAATAAAATAATTATTTTTCCGAGCTTTGAACTTGTTTCTCCCGGACGCCGTCCCGCTCCGCGCGGACCTCAAAGTAAAGCACAATATATGTTTGTCAGACACGTTCATTTCGATGGTTCACTGAGTAGTCGGGTGAATAGTTTGTATTGCTTGTGTTGAAAAGAAAGTCAAATTGGCTGCTCCAACGAAGCGTATTCCTTGATTTGCTTTGCTTGTTCAGCCGCCCACTTGCTATCTACTTCACAATGCACGGGGAGTTGATCGTGCAGCTTTGGACACAGCAAAGCTTAAAGGTTTTGTACAAAGGATGATCGCTGAGAGAGTTGCAGCATTTGTTGGTGTTAAAGTTTTTTTCCACGTTGCATGGCCTCACAAATTTGGAACCCGGAGCAGCTTGTTCTCAGGTCCCGCGTGGCAGAGCTGGGCACGGCAGCAGCGACAACAAGGAGAACGACGGTGTTGGGCAGGAACTTCATGGTTTGGCTCTTCGGATGACAGGGCGGGTTAGGCTTGGAAATTTGAGAACTACGTGACCATGGCATATTGTCCTCCTCTGTCCTAATTCCTCTGTGAGGGCGTGGTACGACGCTCACATTCGGCGGCCACGGGAAGCGACACCTTTATCGTTGAGGCTGTGGATGTTTTATTTGGTGAATTTGGGAGTTACGTTGTCCAACATAGGTAAACTAAGGTGCGCATCATGAGATTAAATCTGGGAGTGTCTGGTAAACTGTAGCTGTAGCTCTGAAAACAGATACTATTCTCTGGATTTTATCCTGAGTCCTTAGGCGGATGCCACTCAGGTGGCATTATTCTCTAATCGAAATACCTGCCGAATACGATTCGTTCGGTTCGTCAACTGGCGCTTGAGGGGACTGTGGTGTTGAATTACCTGTGCTCAAATCAAATTATGCTGGTATGTTGACCCATCCAGTTTTTATTAAGATAAACCCCCTATTTTTTCAAATAATTTGTACTCGAGTATAATACGTGTGCCAGGTAATTTATCTGATCACTCGAGCGACATCCGCGGATTTTCTCCGCGTTCAGGCAACATGCAGTCCTCGGGGTGGTCAATACGACAAAGTCGTGCGCCGCACGAAGAGAAGTTCTGAAATTTCGTGGCCTAAATTTGAAGAAACAAAGCTACGGCCTGCCTCGATTTGTTTATTGCTGGTTATGCATTGAAGGCTGGATTTGCTGGCAATATTGACGGGGACCCATACATCGCTAGCCAAACTTGTCTGAGATGAAATGTAACATGCTAGAACGACAAGAACCGTGGGGTCATTTTGTGGGCAGCAGAGGTTTCGATCGACAAATATTGATAAAGTTATGACCCAGAACGCGCTCATGTTACAAATCCCAGTATCAAAAAAGCTTTATTGGCCGGGACGATTCGCAAATCGCCTTAACAAAGATAACTGCCGAATAACTGTGTTTTTCTTTTGTCTATCAGTTTTCGTAAGGGCAGCTCGACCAACGGAGCAGAACGTTCCGCACGGTGACAGTTTTCATGGCGTATTGGTATGTCGTCGGAATGCTCTGTGCTAGTTACCCGGTGGGCGACCTGGAGCTCCCAAACGAGATCAAGCGAACTCTCCAGAACAGTCGGCCTTGGTTTGTGGAGATACTATTGAGGTTCATCCGTTCGAATCGATACGCGGGTATTCGAAGTGAAGACTGGATGCCCGACAGGCAAACCGCATCCATATCCAGCCTCTTGTGTCTCCCTAGGTCATGGTCGGTCTGTACTTCTTGGCCTCCACGGTGCTGTGCGCGCTGAAGCCTGTTCCCCCCGCCTGCAGGTGCACGATGTCCTTCTTGCGCAGCTTCAGGCCCGTGACGGGGCACGTCATGGTGGGCAGCACCATGTCCTTGAGGCAGCTCTCCAGCAGCACCTGTCCGGACGGCCGCAGCAGCACGGCGCGGTGGTGCGAAATCTCCTTCTTGGTCACGGCGCAGAGCACCCTGTCCTCCTTCTCGCCGGCTGCATCCCAGTCGAACTTGAGCGGCATGAGGTGCTTGAGCTTCATCTCGTCCAGGCTCATGGGGTCCCTCGTCTTGGCGTCGGGCTTGGCCACCGTCGCCTCCTGCGACGGCGTGCAGTCCGGGATCCAGAAGCTGGTGCGCTTCATGGCCTCGCGCCGGTCGTCGTCTGTGGCGGCGTCCACCTTCTCCTGCAGCTTCCGCGTGGCCAGCGCGGCGCGGCTCTGCGGCTCTGCGATTGCTGCGCCCTCGGCGGCGTCCAGCGCCTTCTGCAACGTCGCGCGTTCCTGCTGCAGCGCTGCGTCCTGCGCCTTGCGGCTCTGCGCCTCCGAGAAGCGCTCGTAGGCCGCCGTGTTCTCCTGGATAGCGCGCTTCTGCGCCAGCAGGTTGGCGTAGATGCACTCCTTGCAGTACACGAAGCCCGCGGGAGACGCCAGCGGACTGCGCCCGCGCGTGGACGCCAGGCACAGGCAGCACACGCCGAAGGACAGCTGTGCGTCACGCCCGAAGCGCCGCTTCAGCGTGCCGTGGCCCGCGGCCGAGCGCTCGTGGTACGTGAAGTGCGTGGTCGCCGTCGCATTCTTGCTGTGCCGGCTCATGCTCACTTGTTAAGAACTGTCCTACAGCATTTTTTTACAGCTCAGCGAGAATTGAATTTCGGGTCCATTATTTTAAACTTTATTGCAATAGTTTTTTAAATAATTGTGTGAAAGTTGTTTTTGTAACATTTACAGGGGCATCCGAATTGGGTAAAATAGAGAGAGTACTGTCTGCACCAACAAATGCATGTTGAGGATTCCAGTGTATTGGCCCCCGCCGCTTGGCGGAAACTTGCGAAGCATGATGATGCAGGCGAGCATGTGTGGGTCGTTTATCCCGAGAAGGCACGATGGTGCTGGAGGTTTCCCACGTAGCAGAATTGTCCTACGGAGGTTGTCTGCTACATCTGACAGTTAGGCTTGCGCCAGTTGAAGACACAGTACGACTATCTGTCAAAGAGAAGAACTAATGTGGGCTACCAGCTCACTTCATAAAAACACGATTCCTTCACAAGTAGCTTTTGCTGCTTGTTCGCTCGCCAAAACTTTAGCAAGCTTAGATTTTACTCTGCGCGCGACTGCAGGTCGCTTCAGGTTGTGAGCCCAAGACCTGGGCTGGTGAAGCTCGCCTGGAACTGACTACGCGAGAATGGCAGATACAGCCAAGGAGGTGAAGGAGTCGAAGAGCGAGACGAAGTCCATTCCGCCGTTCGATGGAAAAGACTTTGAAGTGTGGCTTGAGCGTGTCAGGCTGAAGTTACAACGCAAGCAGCTGTGGCGATACTGTGAGAAGGACGTCTCAGAGCGTGAAGAAAGTAAACAGACTGATCATGACGACTGGGTGAGCAAAACGTCGCGGACAAAGGAGATTCTATACGAATCAATGACTAATCAGATAATGAAGACAGTGAAGTACGAGTCTACTCCATACCGCGTGATGGAACGCTTGAAACGACGTTTCATGGGGAGAACCTATTTAAAATATGCGGAGGAGAGTTGAATCGTTTCCGGCTGGAGTCAACGGGCAATCTACCAGATCACCTAAGTGAAATGCGCCGTTTCATGGAGACAATTTCGGTGGTTGGCAGACCAGTAGATGAATATGCAAAACCGGCTATCGTGATTGGCTCCTTACCGCGTGGCTATTACAATGTGGTTCAAACTTTTCTTGCAATACACACAACGCAAAAAGCGGACGACCCACCGAACTATGAACAGCTGGAGCAAGCATTGGAGATGGCTTACGACCACACACAGAACCGGAAGGCGGAAGGTAGTAAGGGCGATGAAGAAGACAAGGCATTCTTTGCTGCAGGGGGCCGTGGTCGTGGACGCGGTGGTCGCGGACGAGGTTTTGGCGGTCGTGGAGGAGCAAATCAAGGAGGAGGTCGCGGTGCTGGTCGCGGTCAAGGCAGCGCCAGTCTGAAGCGTGGTGGAGGATGCTTCCACTGCCACGAACAAGAGCACCAAGTGCGCAATTGCCCGTACCTGGACAAGTGCCCTCTGTCCGAGAATCAGCGTGGAGGTTCAACGCAAAAGCGCACAAGTTCGATGGAGGAGTAAAAGATGCCAAGACCAACAGTAAAGGCCGCGATGGTAATGAAAGCGATGATAACGCCTATGTTATAATGAGTTTGATGAAATTGGAGAAAAAAGTAGCTGGTCTCGCTCATGACCGCTGGTATCTGGACTCAGGAGCTCCTAGTCACATGACGAACCAAAAAGATGACTTTACGTCGTTCACACCTTTGAGTTCGACAGTGCGTACTGGTGGCGAAAATTGGCTGGAAGTTGCTGGCATTGGAACAGTTAAGAAAGAAATAATTACGTCCAGTAGCAGAGTTTCATTATTGCTGCATGAAGTACGATACGTTCCTGAATTACAGTGCAGCCTGTTCTCAGTGGGAAAACAAACTTCACGGTTGCTAGTGGCTACAGAGCGAGTGCGATGTCGTTTTGATGAAGATGATTATGCAGATGTACTACTTCAGTCGGGTCGCACTACAGCTCACAGAGATGAAACAAATCGCTATCGGTTGAAGTTGGAGAGACCATCCGATGCAGTGCTGATGGTAGGAGGTGATAAAGTGGAACTGTGGCATGACCGCCTTGGTCATCCAGGGCGAAATGCATTCAATGCGCTCTTTCGACACACTCGGTGGCCAATGAGGAAACTGGAGCTTCGTGTTCCCAACGGGTTCAACTGTGATACGTGTGCCAAGGGCAAATTGACCAGAAAAAGCTTTCGCAACACCCATAACGCACCAACACGTGAATGGCGGATTGGTGAACGTGCTCATATTGATATCTGGGGGCCATACGCGATAAAATCCTACTCTGGCAAGCGATATTTTGCGGTGTTTGTTGACGAAGCCAGTCGATTCGCAACTATCTACCTTTTGGCTGAGCGCTCAGATGTCTACGAAAACCTACACATCTACTATCAGCGAGTGAAAACCCAGTTGAATGTGCGCATCAAGGCGGTTCGCAATGACAACGCCAAGGAGCTGTTCAAGCTGGCTGATATTTGTACGAAAAGTACGGCATGATGTGTACGTCCAGCGTTAAGCGCACACCGGAACAAAATGGCGTGGCGGAGCGAATGGTTAGGACAATATCTGAGCGTATGAGATGTTTGCTGAATCATTTTCAGTTGCCTGAAGAGATGTGGGGAGAGGCTGCAGTAACAGCAACCTACGGTGTCAACATTATGCCTAATTCAACAAGAGACATGGAGGTCCCTTACGCGTTGTGGTACCGCGAATTGCCGGCGTACTCACGGTTACGCACATTTGGCTGTGCCGTGTTGTCTTACGTGGACAACGTAGAGAGGAGAAAGATGCAAGCTAAGGCTCGTGAAGCTATCTTTGTTGGCTACAGTCGTGAGAACCATGGCTACCGCCCACTTCATAGCAAGACACGGAAGGCTTCCTATAGCCATACCGCTGTTTTTTTATGAGAGGAAGGCAGGGCGAATAGCAACGGGTACGACGCCTGTCTTGGACACTGTGGTGCCCATCGAGCGGTATCTTGAAATGGATAATGTTGCCATGGAAAACATCCCAGCCATGCTTGATGAAATGCATGATGAAGATACAGAGGAGGACGTAGATTGTGAATCCGCTGGTACCAGCGACATACTCCCAGACCTGCCAGGTGGGGCAGATGATAGAAGTGCCAGGACTGGTGGGGCTAGTGGTGCACTTGCTGGTGGCGGTGGAGCTAGTGGTGCAGTTGCTGGTGGTGCCGCTAGCGCTGGAGCAAAGCGCAACAGACATGAGAGTAGTCAAAGTGATGAACCTCCTCAAAAACGGACGCGGTCCGAGAATGTCGTGACAGTGCGAGGTGCTGCAGAGCACCCGCGCAATGTGAGTGAAAGTGGACAAACTACTGAATCAAAATGCAAAAAGAAAAAGCGATGCAGGGGGCAGCGCATGGCACCGACTGCTGAAGCTACTTTGCAACGAGCGGCATCACGTGAAGAATTGTCAGTCCAGAAGCGAACACCATCTTCGGAGACTCGCGAGATGGAGACCATGGGCTTGGTGACGCCTGTACATCGTGACGGACCTAGCGCGGAGCGTATACAAACCTCCTCACGTGGAGGTCTTCGCGAGTACGTGGCCTCGGGAGGTGCTCGCACTAAGAACTGCCCAGTAACGCGGAGTGGTCGTGTGAGCAAACCGCCTTCGTGGATTGGTGATTACATCTATGTAATCACAAGCCAGCACAAACTCAGATGAATTCATGAGCTCGTCAATATCATGGGAGAAGGCTCGCAAAGGGATGCAGCGTGCAATTGCGAAGGAGCAAGCACTTGCATGGTGGCAGGATTATTGCTGTCTGGACATGGGTGTGATGATGAGCCTGAAACGTACGACAAAGATATCGAGCGTGAGTTTGCCGTGCAGTGGAAAGATACTGCGCAAGCAGAATACGATGCTTTGACAAAGAATTTCACGTGGGAGTTGGTTCCACGGCAGCAGAATGTGAAAGTTCTGCGTAATCGCTGGGTGTTCCGCGTCAAATACAAAGCAGACGGAGAAATTGATAGGTTCAAAGCACGACTGGTGATAAAAGGCTTCACGCAAGAATATGGAATTGATTACTTAGAAGTCTACTCGCCAGTCGTACGTTTGGAGACACTGCGAGTGCTGCTAATGCTTGCAGCGGTGTGGGATTACGAAATACACCAAATGGACGTGACTACTGCATTTCGCAGCGGAAAAATCGATGTAGAGTTGTATATGGAGCAACCAGATGGCTTCAAGGTGCCCGGAAAAGAAACTTGGGTGTGTCGCTTGCTGAAGAGCTTGTACGGATTAAAACAGGCACCTCGCGTCTGGTTTCAGCTTTTGAAGTCATTTCTGGAAGATCAAGGGTTCACTTTGCTGAAATCGGAAGCCTGTGTTGCTGTGAAGATTATTGATGACCAATTAGTCTTCATTCCGCTTTACGTTGATGATCTTATTTTGTTCTCTCCCAATATGAAACTTATTTATGAGATGAAGCAAATGTTCTTTGAGAGATTCGACATGAAGGATCTTGGAGAGCTACATTACATCCTCGGCTGGGAGATCACTCGCAATCGACGTGAGCGGACTATCTTCATCAATCAGCACAAATATGCTAAGTCAGTGCTAGAGCGGTTCGGGATGGAGAAGTGCAATGGCTGTAAGACGCCATGCACAACGGATATGAAGTTGACGAAGAGCATATGTGCTGCGGATGCAAATGAGAGGCGGTTGATGTCATCCAAGCCATATTGACCAGTTATTGGAAGTTTGATGTATCTAATGATGGGCTCGCGCCCTGATTTAGCCTATTTAGTTCGTGAATGCAGTCAATATCTTGAAAGTCCAGGTATATTGCATTGGAGAGCAGCAAAGAGGGGCCTTCGATATTTGCAGGAGACACTTGATTGGGGCATTCGGCTTGGCGGAAAGCAGTGGTCTGATCAGGTGCTTAATCAACATTTAGAAGCTTTTGCCGACACTGACTTCGCAAATCGAATTGATGATAGAAAATCTATTGCTGGCTATTTAACGAAATTGTGCGGCAGTACAATTTCGTGGTGCAGTCAAACTGAGAAAACGGATGCCTTGCACACGGCGGAGGCCGAGTACATGGCTTTGAGTCTGCTCGTGCAAGAAGTAGTTCATCTTCGACAGAAAGAACTAAAAATGCAGCAGTAGGCACCAACTGAAGTGTTCGTGGATAATGAAAGTGCGAAGAAGCTGGCGAACAATCCGGCATTTCACAGCCGTACCAAGCACATTGACGTACGCCATCACTTCATCCGAGAGCGAGTCGATATGAATTGAAGTGCTACGAGTTCCTGGCAGCGAAAATGTCGTCGATGCCTTCACTAAGGCTGTTGAGGATTCCAGTGTACTGGTCCCCGCCGCTTGGCGGAAACTTGCGAAGCATGATGATGCAGGCGAGCATGTGTGGGTCGTTTATCCCGAGAAGGCACGATGGTGCTGGAGGTTTCCCACGTAGCAGAATTGTCCCACGGAGGTTGTCTGCTACATCTGACAGTTAGGCTTGCGCCAGTTGAAGACACAGTACGACTATCTGTCAAAGAGAAGAACTAATGTGGGCTACCAGCTCACTTCATAAAAACACGATTCCTTCACAAGTAGCTTTTGCTGCTTGTTCGCTCGCCAAAACTTTAGCAAGCTTAGATTTCACTCTGCGCGCGACTGCAGGTCGCTTCACATTCTTGCTGTGCCGGCTCATGCTCACTTGTTATGAACTTTCCTACAGCATTTTTTAACAGCTCAGCGAAAATTGAATTTCGGGTCCATTATTTTAAACTTTATTGCAATATTGTTTTAAAAAATAATTGTGTGAAAATAGTTTTTGTAACAGTTAAAGGGGCATCCGAATTGGGTAAAAAAGAGAGAGTACTGTCCGCACCAACAAATGCACGGAATAACAACAGCACTGTTCCCGGAGCACCGCAAAAACGACACAAACACTGCATAAGCACCGGGCTCCACCTTCCCAAGCTCAGTGACACACGCGACGTGGCGATCCGAGTTACGATGTAGACTTTAAGCCAATCACAACAACTTCTTTGCATCGATCTCCTCCTACCAATTCATTTGTAAAAACATCCACAAACCCCGACATCCCCGCCACTCTACTCGAGCTCATAATGAATACTCACCGCCCTCGCCACCCGTGACAGCTCGTCGCGACCGCCACGCCACAGGCCGATGCCGCAGCTCTACTGGCCGATTTCAAGACCTAGTGCACTGAGAAAAGCGAGCTATGGCAGCCCCACGTTTGCATGGTGCCAGCACCTCATGCCGTGCGTGTTCAGCGCGTGCGCTGTATGCGCAAGACATGCAAGAATGTAGCTCTCGATACAGAGTAGTCTGCGCCATGACATGCCAGCTTCAAAGCCTAGTTACAATCGGAGAGGACAACAACCACTTGACGCCTGCTCGTGCTCTACGCCGCCTTTCGTTGATGCCCACCATGTAGGAAGTTGTGAGGGAATATGCGGTCCAAGGCCTAACGCCGAAGCGGATCCGGAACGCACTTCTGCAGCGTTACATCCTCACTGAGGTGGCAGTCCCGACACTGTCAAGCGTGCAACGCTTCGCTCACCATTACGTCACCGGTAAGCTTGGTGGGAGTGATGTCCTTGACGTGGTGTGCAAGAAAATAAGGGAGGCTGTGTTCACTGGAGGAGAATAAGAAACAGCTGTATTTACGTTTACGTCGCGATGCGACAGAACCGGAAGCGCAATAACTGGTAACGGGAGTGGGGATCCGTTCGTAGTTGGTGTCAGTTCCAAGTCGTTACTGCGCCGAGCAGATTGTTACCCCCGGGTCATTTATCTTTCACCTGAATGCTACGTACAAGCTGACCCAAGTGGGTTATCTTGTGGTCGTTATTGGCATTTTTGACAGAGCGAGGCACGTCCATCTACTTGCGATGTTCATCGTTCCCCAACAGCAGCAGCTACTAAGTAAGAGGTGGCCGGGAAGTCACTTTGCGTACGATACGTCATGGGGGACGCAGATGCATCCTAGTGGAACGCAGTGCATGAGGTGCTGTGAAGAGATAATAATTTGGTATTTTTCATGTGCTACTTTCATATGGCCACGAGAAAACCAGCGGTACACGGCTGCGTCAATAAATCCGTGTGAGACTTCCAACGCTGCAATCATGCGAGATGCCACGTTGCGCAGAAAGCTCAAGGTGGATTCGTTGTTACCGTAGCTCATGCTGTACACGAGCGAAAGCATGTTTGCGAGACCATTTGAAATGACATCTACACCTGATGCACGACTTGTGCGCAGAGTCAAAACTATGGCGAGATCCGGTCTGCTTTCACTGCATTCTGCTACTCGCAGCAGTATCTCCTTGAATCAGAAGGAGACGTGTCACACGACATTATTCGAGTAGTGCGTCGCCTGTACGTCGCATCTACGACGGCATCTGAAAACGAGCGGTTGAGGATTTCCAAGTTTCCGCCCAGTTGAATCAGCTAATTGCAAGTATGAAGACGCTCGAATGCCGCCATTTGGCTGGGAGGTCAATACGAAACAACGGCAAACAAAATGGTGCAAACGCGCCTTTGTGTATTATTGATGCAATCAGCGTTATAATTGATCGACTGAAAACCGTACGTAAACGAAGATTTGAGAAACGGGTCATTTCGCAAAATTCGAAACTTTGAGCGGGTTGTATCAACGCCCTCACTTGCAGATTGCTTCTCATTCTTGGACACGCTTGCAAGCAAGGATACGCACGCACCAGCGGCACACCTCCTTGTCACCACCTTCGCCGCTGCTGTCTTCAACTGCTGGCACTGAGCCTTCCGCCCCTACCCGGACCGAAGCAGGCGATGGCATGCTGCCGGTTCACCCCCGTTGCTGCCCGCCGCAGCGAAAACGAAGGCGACGAATCGCCATGATAAGACCTAGCCTGCTCTACGATCCGTTGAGGAGGTGCGGAGGGCGAGCCTAGTTCGAGTGGCGAGCGCGACAACAGTGGTGATGAAGCATTCTCGCTGGAATCATGTGATGAGGACAGCGATGAAGAGGCGTTGACTGCGTTGAGCGCGCTGAGCACTGACGAATCGGAAGATGACTCAAGCAGCGTTTTGCTCAACACTGATATCAACGCTCAAATGGCGGAACTTATTCCGCCCGATGAGCGCGAGAATCGTCGTGTATCGAGGTAAGGCGAAGGGGTTGGAGTCTCTGCTGTGCTCGCTGTCACGGATGCCCAAGCAAGAGAAGCATACTAGCCTCTGTACGCTCCTGGCGGTGCACGCAAGTACCGGTCGACCGCAAGCGAGGGAGTGGCGAACGCGAGGGGTTCCACTACTACATTCCATTCGTTGATCAAGTATGTCGACCAGCCTTCGCTCGCTGCTACGGAGTAGTACCAGTACCAATGACACTACAGTGCTACAAGAAACGGATTCGTGGCGGTTGCATGGCCGCCAGGACCACGGGAGCAAGCTCAAGAAGAATGCGGCTCAGGTCGACGTGTAGTTTGGCTAGCGAAGTGGTTTACTAGCTTTCCAACCCGCTAGAGGTATGATGCGGTGGATACTTAGGTTACACTGCCCTACGATACGGATTCGGACTCCGCACAGCAATGTCTGTGACATTTGCGCTATTTACCACGCTGGGATGAGTGGCAGTGTCATGACGGACAAAGACGTAGGCTCTCGGTCACCATACCGAATCCGTTCGGCAAATACGGTAAGATTTGTATGGGGACGTATGTAACATTTTGATTTATTTGGAGTAATTAACGTGGATGTTGGTAACTTTTTGACTTACTTATAGGCGCAAGTGCAAACGTGACAGGTCCTCCTGCTCTAGCGAGCACACGGCGATTGTCATGGACTACTCTCACAACTTAACTATCCCCAGCGTAGTCAATGCGCCGTCTAAATGATAATTTTGGTCACTGCTGTCTGTTAGTAGTTTCTGGATTACTACGAAAATGACGGAGTTTAAACGAACTATATTTACGACGAGGGCACTTCTGGCAAAAGCAGTAGCTAAATCAATTGGATGTTAGTTCATTTTATAAAGGCAACGCTCGTGGTGTCTGATCAACCCAAGTTGACTGTGTACGCAGACAACTGGTCGGGTCAAACCAAGAACAACTACGTGATCAAGGTTTTGCTGACCCTCGTTGACATGTGCATTTTCGAGCACGTGGAATTCAAGTTTTTCGTAAAAAGCCATTTGAAAAACTCGTGTGACCGTGGCTATGGCTACATACGCAATCACGTGGTCACTGCTGAGTGTTGGACGATGGGTCACATCATTGACGCTGTCAACGCAACGGCATTGAATGTTCCGCGGGATAGTAATATGTCCGAATCGTACAAACCAGTGTTAGCTAAACTCTACTAGCGCTTCGATGGCGTGCCGTATTACCAGGTATTTCTAGGGATAGTACTAAGCCAGGTACTGTGGTGTGCAAGAAGGGCCCAAAGGCGGATGTAGAAGAGCAGGATTTACGACGAAAAATTGACGGAATTTTGATGGCGAAGAAGAAGGAGGTACGAATCATGACATACCACATCGAAATCCTACCTTCCACCGCCTGTCAATGCCGAGAAGAAAGAGCAAATGCACAAGTCTATTTGGCCGCACGCTTCCAGGACAACCCTTTCTACGCAAAGCCGAGGGAAGTACCGCAAAGTCGGCGATGCAAGCTCGCATATCGCATGGCGCTGCGATGGCGGCGGCAGCCAAGAAAAATCGAGACGGGCGTGGAATGGTTGACGACTCATTCGAGGCAGAGCCGTCTGGAAAGAAAAAGGCAGCGCAAAACAATACATGAGCGCCAAGCAAGAAGCCTCCAGCAAAGACCAAAAAGCGCAAGGCTCCAGCATCCGACAATAAAGAGGCGTAGGTATAAGAAAGAACTCCATCTTTTGTTACTTAAGTCCACTGGCGATTCAAAATGTTACTTAGAGACAGAAGTCAAATTTTTGGGAAATATTCAAAAATATGCCCCTGGGATTTATAATAAAATGTTATTTTCGCGATGTTAGACTTCATTTTAGTAAATCGGAGACCACCACCGCATTGTTTGCGTAATTTAACCCTAAAAACCCACATAAAATATGTTTGAGATCTCTACTCGAAAATGGATAAATGTTTTAATTGGCCTTGCAAAATTGGATGAACACCACGCATCCATCGACCCGCGTCGAGAACCAGAAGCGGCCTTGGTCGCGTACTTGTACGAGTCAATCTTGTCTACCGCCTGCATGAACACGGCACCGAATATTCCGTCCCATCTGTCCTCTTCGGCCGTGTTCGGTAAGATACGGAGTGGTCAAACAGGTTGTTCAGCTACATGACGTCGCCTGGGCTTTGAATTAGCACCCCTAAGTCGTAGCATCTGGCATTCGATTGAAAAAGTCCTCCTTGTTTCGCCACTTGAATGGATCCTAAGGTTCTTGAGGAAAGAAAACCCATACATTAAAACAGTCCTTCGTGTACGGCGGGATGTACGAAACAACCGGGGCATGTGAAACGCTGACTCGATACTCGTCTGTCAGCTTTATCCTTGTTGAAGTAGCATCTTTGACCTCTGGTACAGTGTACCTAAACGCTCTTAGCCAGCTATCTCAGACCCTCTTAAAGCTGCTATTGTAGTATTTAGTATGATATACAGTCTCCTATAGTAACAAGGTCTGCACCAGCCATCTGCGCTCCGGCAGGAGCTCTCTTCACTAATACGACTTGCTTTGATTTTTGACGGCTCCAACTTATTTACATACTCTGCTCTACGTCCCTACGCTCCCTACTCTCGCCTTTATAGGTTATGAGCCCAAGCCAATCCTCAAGCGACGACTTCCCGCACCTCATCGGCACCAAGAACTTCGACGTGTAGAAACCTCGCGTGTGCGCGGCCCTCTACGGCAAACATCTACTCGGCTACGTGTAGAAGCCCACCTAAGATGGCATCTCCGAGGAAGAAAGCGATGAGAGCGACAGCGACGTGTCCGACTCCGACGACGCACCGAGGCCCAAGCCGTCTGAGAGTGTCGAAGTTGACTAGGACGCGGTGGCCTACGACAAGGAGAGCGAAGTTGAGAAGCCACGGTCCGACTCCGATGAAACTCCGGCGACAACTCCGATACATCCGCCAAGCGCAAGAAGATCCCGGTAATTCGCCCATTCAACTGGAGCCGAGCGCGCCAGGAACACAAGCGTGGATCTAAAGAGAAGATCCAGCCTCTGAATCCGCGCAAGCGACGTCGGCAAGAAGCCAAGACGAAAGCGTTTTGGATGAAAACCATGGACAACACTCACGTCCGTCTGGTGTAGAATCTCACGACATTCTACGAGATCTTACAGGACATTTTCCAGCAGTATGAGGGTGCCGCAATCCACGGCGACCCCTACTTCATCCAGCACTACTTGATCGAAATCAGGTACGAGGAGGGCTCCGATCTGACTGAGTTTTTCTTGAAGCTGGAGAATGCAATGAAAGTCGCGCAAGAAGCCACCGACATGGTGACGGCAGAGTCGCAGAAATCGATCTACCAGTTTCACTCCATGCCCAAATCGTGTAAGAACGACCTCCTTGGAAGGGTCGACGGAAGTATATCCCGTACGAAGACTTGAAGCAGAGTATCGAGGGCAAGGTCAGTGATATACAGGCCCAAGAACGGTACACGCTTGCTGAGGGGACACTTGAGACTAGCGCCACCAAGAACGAGCGTGCACTAGTGGCAACAGAACCACCTGCCCCCTAAGGCCAAGATCACAACAGTTACAACAGTTGCTCCTCCTACTGTGACCGTCCACGCCACGACATTCGTCAATGCCGCGGACTGCAAAAGGACCTTGAGATGGGCGAGTGAAGGCTGGCACCGTACTGCCTGCGAACTTCGCTTTCAAGGGCAACTCGAAGCGAGACCATCCGTATCGCAACTCCAAGAACTGGAACCAAAACCAAGAGCGCTACAACAGCAACAACAACATCAACGGCGGCAACGGTCGCTTAGATAAAAACTACGGTAGCCGCAAGCACAAGCATGATGGCAACGGTAGCAATAATCGCAACCCTGATCAAGGCAAGAACCGTTCACTGAACCCTGACTCAGATGACGACGACGATGATGATGACAAGCTCAAGGTGTTCCGTCAGCAGCGTCGCAATATCGGCTCGTTGCTGTTGCTACGACGGCCAACCCTCCTATCAGCCTGACAGCCCAAACCAACGTTCAGGTCGACCCCACCTAGACTCTTGACTCTGGATGCACGCGCCACGTGACGCCTGAATCCCAGTGGTCGCCGACATCGCAGCGAGTGGTGGCTCCATCACGGTTGGCGGCAACAACCAGATTCCAATCGAAGGAATTGGACGAGTTGAGCTCGCAGTCGTTGACTCCAAAGGCAACTCGAAGACGCTCACCCTTCACAGCGTCAAGTACGTTCCGTAGTTGCACTTCAACCTGCAGTCGGTCCAAGCCGCTGTGAAACACGACTACCGCTTCAACTTCGATCGCAACCACTGTGCTGTGCCGACTGACCAGTCCTTTAAGCTCAAGGCACTCGTGGCGACCAACACGGAGCTGTACCAGTTCCAAACCCAGTCAAAGACCACTGCTACGGCCTTCATGGCCAAAGGTAAGCAAAGATCTCTTCTGCTTTTTCACAAACGTCTTGGACATCCTAACGCTCGCATCTGGCATGATCTATCTAGGAGCCAAGTCATTGGTGGACACGATGATGCTGCGCCTGTAGATTCTATAGCTCAGTTCTTCTGTGTTGCCTGCACGTCACACCATGCCCCATTCTATTCTATTAGAGTTGCTGAACGTGCATCATTTCATTTGGAAAAGTATACTCAGATATCTGTGGTCCGTTCCCTGTCCCTAGTCTCACTGGCTGTCGCTATTTTCTAATCTTTATCAATGCCTTTTCTCGATTCATGTTCACTTACCCTATCAAGAACCGTAGTGAGCTGTACGACTGCTACGAAGACTTTTGGAGAAAAGCCCAGAATATTTTCAGGCGGGACGTCCACGTCCTACAACACACTCGAATTCTTATCGTAAACCATAACACTCAACGGCTCCAAGCAGACAATGCGAAAGCGTACGAAATACTTGGTCATATGATCCTCAAGAAGTACGTTACTCCTGCACAGTTTACCGATGCGTACACACTTCAGCAGAGTGGTGTTGCTGAACGCCACATGCGTACAATCATGGAACGAGTGCGAGCACTCCTACTTGACGGGAAGCTTCCAAAACAGCTATGGCCTGAATGTGTGTGTCATGTTGCCACACTGATCAATATGACGCCCAGCTCCAGAACGGATGGCCGAACCCTGTATGAGCTTTGGTACCGCCATATCCCGTCCATGACCTACATGAAGGTATTCGGATGCAGTGCATACGTACACATCCCGGAACAGTATCGGGACAAGCTTGAAGCTCGAGCACGACTGTGCATGAACGTTGACATACCGGATCACAAGAAAGGGTATCGCCTGATGAATATCAATTGTCTGTAGTCGTGATGTAGTGTTCAATGAGGATGAGTTCCCCCTCTAGCTGACTTGGCGTTCAACTCTAAGCCAACGCCAGCTTTGCAAAAGGACCAACTTGCAAACATAAGGGGTCCCGCACTTGCAATGGTTCCTCTTGCAGACTTTGCGCCTGCAGTGACTCCTGCTGTAGATCTTGCGCCTGCAGTGACTCCTTCTGTAGGTCTACCACTGCCGTTCCCCACATACTACCATCGCTCAGGGAGGCTTTTGATCGGAATGAAATACATTACTCCTTTCGAACAGAGGCCAAATCCGATTCCTCCTCACCCCCTGCTAGCAAGCAGCCCCGTCTCACTAACGATGACGAGGAAGTCACCCTCAACTCTAGGGAAGATCAGAGAGCAGCGCAGACAACTACCGTACACATTACTAGCTATTCGGTATGTGACAGAGCCACCCACGTATCGAGTAGCAGTGAAGCCCGATCAGACTAAACGGTGGCGTAAAGCAGCGAAATTAGAGTATAAGTCCCTAATAGAGAGTAACACTTGGATGCTAGTACCCCGCTCAAAAGGGCGGGAAATTATCATAAGCCGATGGGTCTATGTTGTAAAGTATACCGGCACAGGTGAAATTGACAGCTTCAAAGCGTGTCTTGTGACCAAAGGTTTCCGTCAGGAACATGGCATACCATAACGAGATATTCTCTCCCGTTATCAGAATGGAAGTACTCAGACTCCTCCTCACCATTGCAGCCCTGCTGGACCTCGAAATCCATCAGATGGACGGCAAAACGGCATTCCTCACAGGTTTGCTCGGGGAGGAAATCTACATGGCTCAGCCGGAAGGTTTCCAGATCCCGGGCAAGGAACACCTTGTGTGTAAACTCCTGAAGAGCCTGTACGGGTTGAGACAAGCTCCCCGTGTATGGTTCAAAACGCTATCTGCCTTCCGAGAACGTGTTGGGTTCCACAAACTTATTAAGGACAGCTGCGTCTTTAAACGCACTGCTAACTGCGTTACTTGCTACATCGCAGTCTATCCGGACGACCTTTTGATTATTGAACCTACTGCAGCCCTCGTGGGCGAACTGAAACCTTCCCTGAAAAAGCGATTCTCCATGGCAGATGTAGGGGAGGTGAAGTTCCTACCCGTCTGGTCTATTTAACGTGACCGTAAGAACCGAACGATATTTATCCACCAGCATAAGTACGCTACGAAGGTCCTTGACCGATTCAGCAACTACATTCCGTACAGTGATGGCCAAAAATGTACGGGATGTCATTGTAAAGAGGACTATGAGTAGCAATATGTATTGAATATCCATTAAGCTAGCAATAAGAACTACAATGCTGGTCATGCTCGCAATATTTACTGCAATACTGCGAACATAAGTACTGCGTTGTTACCGCTCCCGATGAAGCTGCTTCCATCGCCTGTGCTACAAAGTTGACATTCCAAAGATGACGGTTATGCTTGAGAAAGAGCGGCTTGTCGAAATATACCGGGGTCAACCGCTTCCGAGTCGATCTTAGCACGTGCTTGGCGCTGCTAAAAAGACGTTCAGCCGATGCCGACGTCCCGGCAATAAAACGAAGGTCGGCATACTCCTCGCTCGGTGTCATCCGCTGTCGCTTGCGTTCACGTAATTGACTGGTATAGGTTCGCTTGTCATCACTTTGAGTTGAACTACGCTGTGTCGCCGACGCTGGTGAGGCCGAAGGCAGCGAAAAGCAGACAACCTGGTCTTTTTCGTCGACCGTGAGACAAGCCTTCTCCCCGTTGATGATCTTGACCACCGCGGACTCGAAGAGCGGGCTGTCCGCAATAGCTGCATCAGCAGCGAGATAATCCTTGAGCTCAAGATAATCTTCCGTCATTAGACCAAAAGTATAGTGGACAGCGCCAATATGCTGGCCCTTTTTCTGCAGGTCGGTCATAATGGTCACATTGAGCCAGATTGGAGTCAGCGACGTCAGCTCGCGGAGCGCTACGGCAGCTTTCAGATTTCGCAGCTGGGAAACAATTTTGTCGACCCTTGTAATCGTCTTCTCTACTGCTGGCCGACGAGCGAGGTAGGCTTTTACAGCCGGGTTCAGCTTGTGACACCCGAATCCAGTCAGAGGAATCCCCATTAAGTCAGAGTGTCATGTTAGTGGAGCAGTTGTCGCCGCCGGAGACTTGATCGTCTTGCCGTAGATACCCAGTACAGACTCTAGCAGAGCGTAGTGCTCCTCCGCCGTGTATGACTTCTCGTTTAACGGAGGGGAACAGCCCAGCAACACCTCGTAGTACACTCCGTTCGCCATGAACGTGGAGATAACCACGATGTCGTGCGTAGACACATCGGTCCACCCGTCAAACATGATGCCGAAGAAGAAAGGCAATTTGTTGACAATTTGGTTTTCGACCAAGGGGACCAAATACGTGATGTACAACATGAGGGTGTTGCTGCAAATTGGGTCGAGCTGATACATCGAGCGTATTAACGCATTATCCACCTGCGAGAGTGGCATGTCGCGCAACGAAGAGATGGCCCCGTTCAGACAAAACTGAGATCTGGAACCTTAGAAAAAGGCCCCAGGTTCCAGGATTTGCCGCGTATTCAGCTACACGAGCGAGTCTAGCGCATAATAATTTCGAACATTGAATCTGACAGCGAGGGAGGGTAGGCTTTCTTCACAGAAGAGGACTCGTTTCGCAAGAAGCAAACACCACTGAGACGGCGTTGGTCTCTACGGTAAGGTTATAAAGATGCGACTTGACTCGCTGCTCAGACCGCTTGCGCTTGGGGTAATTCGGCGAGTTTATGAACCTTGGATGTGAGGATCGGCTATTTGATTGTAGAAGTCCCAGACTCCAGGAGCATTTGAGACCCCTTGTAGTGGGTCTAACTTGACTCACTACTTTGGCTTACACGTTGCGCCACGTGTATGAGGAAGCGTAGGTATTAGTAATAACTTGAGTTAATTATATTTGAATACACAAATATAATTTAAATCAGATAAGACTCCAAGTGACTTAGATTAGGTAAAATGTGAACTGTATTGTTTGTAAATTGATCTTCCTCTAAAATCTGCTAAAACTTTTTATCATCTATGAAAGGGTTGACAGCGGCTGGCTGTCAGAGCCCCGCTAATATGCATGTCTCTGATTGGTAGAAAGATGCTGCTTTCTACCAATAGGATATTTGAGTATGTGTGGACCACTCATTGTGGTGGTCCACTTCAATGTATCCATTGGTGTGACTAACACCAATGTGAGGAAGTATCCAACACTTTTAACAGATAACCTATCTGTTAAATTCACAAGTGGCTTGCAGCCACTTGTACGTGTAACCCCGTTACACCATCCCCCCCTTAAGGTTAGACGCGCGGGGTCTCCGCACGTCAATCTTCGCAATTGACCATTCGTCAATTGTCCGCGTTTGGAGAAGAAATCCGCGCTCCTTCAACGATGAGCGCGCCTCAGAAGAAGTCTTCAAAGTCGGTGGGGAGTCGTCTCTCCAAAGACGACTACTTCGAACGCCAGAAGGCGAAGTACGGCGACGTCGTCGACTTCGACGACGACGATGAAGATATGGAAGGCGAGGAGGACTCGCCCTCAAAGCGCAAAGACTCAGTGTCGAGCGAATCGCTCGACCCCCACGCTAAGAACGTTCGCCCGCGTGAAGGGGACGAATCGGACGCTTCGAGCTCGAAGCGTTCGCGAACTGAGAGCGATACCCCACTCGCTTCTGCTGGGGCTCTCAGTACTCCGCGCGCTGCGCCTGCAGCGCGCGATCCATCGATGCCGACCACGTCCGAGATCACGGACCGGTATGGGAACTCGGTACCTCCGAATGAGGTGCCGCTGTACGTATGCGGCGCCATCAAAGATGACGCTGTGGCTGCCGAGCTGCACTTTGATGCGGAAACGCATCAAAGGCGCGATTATTACATCGGGCTCTTCCATGAGCTCCGATGGTTCCAAAGCAAGAAGACATCTTCTCGCAGCAAAGCGCCCGAATGGCAGGCACTTTGTCAAAGTTGGAACGCCTTTGTTGAAAACTTCAACAAGAGGCCGAGTGCTTACCGTGATCGGATTAAGCAAGCGCGTGATCGCTTCGAGACGTACTCGAAGCGTGGAAAGTTGGAGCAACTCCACGTTGCTGCGGAGGAGGCGGATGTGCCGTGCGCTGTGCCCGAGGGCTTTCAGTGCACGAAGTGCTTCCCAGGCGCGGTCCGCTTGAGCGACCGCGACCCGAACGGGTACACGTCGTTCCGTGTGCCCGAAAGTCTCAAAGAGCTCCGTGCTAAGTTCTTAGCACGTGAGGGTTCGGGCGCCAGCGATGATCGCAGCGCTCGCACTACTTCCGCTGCGCCAGCGCGTACTGCTCTTCGTACGCCCTCACCATTTCCGGAACGTCCTCCAGCAAGACGTTCCGCGGCTCCCATGTATCTCGATGGGGAGGAAATCCTCTCCAACGAATACGAAAACGAGCCCCTTGAGGGTTCGTTTTCGGGATACTATGGTCAACAATCCGCTCAACAATCCAGCGGGTTGAGCCGCGGATGTCACGGATCGGCGGTGGCGGGGGTGGGAACACGCCCCGGGTATGATCAGCCCCGGGCTGATCAGTATGCGCCTCTCCACGACCGGGTGACCGCCGTGGAGCGTCTTCAGGGCGCTGAGTTCGCCGCCCTGAAACAGGAGCTGGCGAACCAGAAGGCCCAGGTTGCGGCGGTCTCGCAGACCGCCTCGAATATCCAGGTCGAGCTGGGGACCCAGATGAAGGGGTTGCTCCAGCGCGCGGACGCGCTGGAGGAAAGGCTGCTCGTCGTCGAGGCCAAGGATTCCGCTTCTGCCTTGGCTCCTGCCGAGGCTTCGGGTCAGCCGAGCTAGATGGTTCGTGCTGCAGGTATGGCTTCAGCCGTCCGACGTAAAAGGTCGGATGGAGGCGCATGCTAGACGGTATGTCTAGCGTGTATGCGTTGCCGTGCCGTGCCAACACAGTGAACGGCCCGATGAAGCGCGGAGCAAGCTTGCTTGCTCCGAAATCCGAAACTGCATGTTTAGGCAGGTTTTGAGTAGCTAACAAAACTAATGAGCCAACTTTAAATTCATTTGTGTTGCCTCTGCCCACATTGTCTGCGTTCAGCTTCTGTTGATCAACAGAAGCTGCTATTGTGTCTTGGACAAACCGAATCACGGCTTGTCTTTTGGTAAGGAAACTGATTGCATCCGAGCTGAAGTCATTCAGCTCGCTCTCTGCTAGAGGCCCGGCCTCTGCGTGGTTCTTTGCGGTGTCTGCGCCCTGGGCAGACCCGTGGTCTTTGTCCTTGTCGTTGGAGGAGTCTGCGCCCTGCGCAGACTCATGTGGTTTGTCCATTGTTGCAGCTGACACTGTGCAAGTGTCAGCGGTTTTCTGCGGCTGCGGTATTGCAGTCGTAGATCCTCCCCCACTTAAAGTGGGAGCCATCACTCCGTGTAAACTCGGTAGACGTGGATGCCGCATGGCATTCACGTAGAACGGTGTATGCCCGGTCGAGGCATGCACCGAGTTGTTGATGATGAACTCCACCACCGACAAACACTCGCTCCAGTATTGGAACGAGTGAGCGTAGCTCTTCAGAATGTCGACGAGCACGCGGTTCACGCGCTCGGTTTGGCCGTCCGTCTGCGGATGGTCCGCAGTCGACATAGAAAGTTGGCTCCCAAGAAGTGTAAACACTTCTTGCCACAGGTGCGCTGTGAAGCGCGGGTCTCTGTTCGACACGATGTCGATCGGCATGCCATGGTGTTTGAACACCATGTCGACGAACCGACGGGCCGTCTGCTTCGCGGTCACCTCTGCCGGCACCGCAGCAAGATGCACCATCTTGGTGAAGCGGTCGACGAAGACCACAACACCGGTATTCCCTCCGCTGTCCGGAGGAAGACCAAAGATGAAGTCCAAAGACATGGACTTCCAACACTCCGACGGAGTCGGTAGTGATTGTAACGGAGCCTGCGCTAATGGCGCAGGCTTTACACGTTGGCATACCTCGCAAGCACGGATGTACTTGAGCACCCACTTATACTGGTGGTGCCAGTAGAAGTCGCGCGTGAGAAGGACGTATGTCTTCTCACGTCCGAGATGTCCCGCAGTCGGGGCATCATGATATTCGTACATGATCCTGAGTCGCAGGTCATGGTCATTTGGCACGACAACGCGGATCGCGTTGTCGTCGACTGCATTATAAAGAAGCAGTCCCTCGTGCACCCTATATCGGTGTGCACGCGCCCGAAGGTGCTTGGGCAGCTTCTGACGGGACTTGTAAAAAGGCGCTGTGCCATAGGCCAGCAAGAGCTTCGCGTCCGCGTCGTGCGCGTACGCGGCCTTCACATCATCCAACAGGGACGATGTGGGTTTGCTCGATCGCATGACGTCAATGGCATTGACGTCGGCAGCTTCCGCGTAGTCCGGCCGACGTGATAACGCGTCGGCCACTACATTCAATCTTCCGGGTTTGTATTCGATCCGGAAGTTATACTCCGCAAAGAATGAGAGCCATCTCGCCATTCTTTGTGATATGTGTGGCGACTTCACTGCCGTGCGCAGTGAAGCATGGTCGATGTAGACCACAAATGGTCTACTTCCAAGCAAATACACTCGGAACTTTGCGAGTGCATATTTCATGGCAAGGAGTTCCTTGTCATGCACCGGATAGTTGGGCTCAGCTGGTTTCAGCTGACGCGATTGGTAGTAGACGACACGATCACGGCCCTCGTGATCGTGCTGCATCAACGCACATCCGATCGCGAAGTCGGATGCGTCACATACGACGTGGAATGAACGATCTTGGTCAGCCACTGCCAAGCTCGGTGCCTCAGTCAAGCCCCGCTTGACTGCATCGAATGCCTTTCGGCAATCGGTTGTCCAATTCCACACAGCTTCCTTCTTAAGAAGCTGTGACAGCGGGTGGATCTTGCCCGCGTAATCCTCCACGTACTTGCACAAGTACGTGGCCAAGCCAAGGAACTGCCTCAGTTCCTTGACACTTGAAGGCGTTGGCCATTCATTTATCACTCTGACCTTTTCCGGGTCAGGGCGAACGCCATTCTTTCCTACGAGACACCCGAGGACGGGTATCTCGCTCGCCCCGAAGATACACTTCTTCAGGTTCGCGTAGAGCTTATGTTTTCGCATAAGCTCAAGTAGCTTCCGGAGATGCACCCTGTGCATCTCTACGTCGGTCTTCCCGTCCACAGCTCGGCTGTGGATGAACACATCATCGAAGTAGCTCGGTGCGAAGTCGCGCACCGAGCGCAACAAGTGCGTCACGCACCTGTTGAAGGTCGCAGGGGCGTTCTTAAGCACCTGCGGCATTACTAGCCATTCCCAGAGCATGCCGCTTGGCGTGCTCACTGCCGTGAGAGAGATATCGCTCTCACGCATTAGGATTTGATAAAATCCATCGCGCAAGTCGAGAGCACTGTAAACGGTGCTCTCGGCCATTGAATCGATGATAACATCTTTTCACGGTATCGGCGTCTGCGCCGGTACCGTCGCATAGTTCAGCTTGTTATACGCATGAACGATGCGCCATCCGCCCTGTGGCTTTTTGACACAGAACGTCGGAGCACTGTGCGGGGACTTTGATTCCCGCACTTGTCCTGCTTTACGACGACTTTCAAAGAAGTCGTCGATCGCCTTGACTTGCTCTCGCGGCAGTGGCCACTGCCGCGTAACACAATATTTTGTGCCCGGCACGAGATCAATCTCGTGCTGAATGCCCTTATCCTGCGGAAGCTCCGCAGGAATCTCTTCCGGGAGTACGTCTTTGTACTCCCTCAGTAATTCGTAATAGGGACTCGACTTCAGCGAGCCCCAACCTTGTTCCTCGAAGCGCTCCCGCTTCGTCTTCGCACTGAGAGTGTCTTCACTCTTAGTGGTACTTCCCATGAAGAGCTGCCTCAGCTCTTCCCTCTCGCTTTCCGTTCTTTCGCTGTCCGAAAGAACGCAGACTTGCTCGATGCGTCCATCGTGTAAGTCGCGCGTGAAGCGCTTCCAGCTCATGGCTGGAAACGAAGTCAACTCCGACGCCGTCGTCGGAGGGCTAGCGAGTTCCATCTCACGATACTGGAATCCAGTATCGGTGCGCGTCAAGACGCTTAGCGTCTCGCCATCCGGTGTCACCGCCGCAGTCTGCCCAGCAGACCGCTCTTGTTGCGTCTCGGTCCCGGACCGAGACTTGCGCAGCGTTTTCCGCTTGCGCCGTCTTCTTGTTGTGCGGAGCCCGGCTCCGCACAGTTGTTCTTCTGGTCCAGGCCCGGCCGTGGACAGCTGTTCGACGGCGGACCCTGTCCGCGGGCGCGCGGTATCAAGCCCGGCTTGATCCCATGGCGCTTTGTCGTGCAGCCCGGCTGCACGACAGCATGCAAATTGCGTCAGTGCGGTACGTTTGCAACCGTCCGCACTGTTTGCAGCATCAACTCCGGAGTTGACACGCCTTCGTCACCTCGACGCCATTCATTGGCGGATCCCCTCATGACCGAGGGTGCGTCTGCTCCCGGAGCCGACGCGTCGTTGTCGACCTGACCTCTTCGGGTCAGGGATTGTGCCTTACACGCTTGAACGTGGGTGTTGGTTCCCGGAACCAGTACATCTTTTTCTTCCGACGTCGGCAGCATTGCCGACGTGGGTTCACTTGTGCGCGACCTCGCGCACTCCTTGGGCACTCCGGGACAGCAGCGTTAAGCGCTGTCTCGACTGGTGAGCCGCGCGCACCTGTTGGTGCGTGCGCTGCGGTAACAGGGCCATCGCTCTCTGTTCCGCTGTCGCGGCCGAAGCGCACGAGCGTGCTCTTCTTCCAGTCTATCACCGGATCATGCCGTGCAAGCCACGGCATGCCCATTACCACGTCGAACTTATCGTCCAGGTCCAGGACGATAAAGTGTTCGACAAACACTTGTTGTTTGTACGAGAAGCGCACGTTCACGACGCGCTTCTCGGTCTTTACGATGGCACCTGTTGCCAGTCGTACCTCCAGAAGACTTCGAGGTGTATCTACCTCCTCGAAGTCAAGTCTCGGCAGGCTTCGTAGTCGAACAAAGTTGTTCGACGCGCCTGAATCTACCAAAGCTCGAAGAGAGTCACTCGCTCTCTTCGACGTTACCTTCAAGATGACCAGGTTTGGCCTGTCATCTTGTTTCTTGCAGTGAGAGCTGGTCTCACTGGGGGCTGCAGTCCTCAGTGTCGCGTGCCCGATGTCGGCACGCGCGACTGCATTACCAGTAGGGCGCCCCGCGCCAACTGGATGTTCGCGTTTTTTGTTGGTCCGCGGCCATGCCTAGCATCGCCACGACGGCCACCTCCAGGGGGCATGGGAGCTGTGCACTCCCGTGCAAAGTGACCGATCCTTCCGCAACGGAAGCATCGCACGTTACCTCCCTGCTGCTGGTAACCAGCAGTTGTTGCATTCGAGAGGTCCATTGGCTCCGGGCCTCCCGTCCTCGCTACCGGGCGCGGTTGAGGCCTCGGTATATTTACATGGAGTTTAGCCTGCCACAGGCTAAACTCTTCTTGCATGGCAAGGGTGATTGCAGCTTCGAGAGTACTCGGGTACTCTCGGAAGAGATAGGTCTTCACGGGCCCATCTCGAAGTCCTTTCATGAACGTGGCGACCTTGGTCGCCTCGTCAATCGGGTTAGTCACGATATTTGATACCAAATATCGTGCGCGCTGCGCGTAAGCATGGACGTCATGCTTACCCTGCTGAAGGTCGAGGAACTCCGCCCTCGACCGGAACTCGTTTTGCGGGGGCTCCAACGCTTGTTTGAGCTCCTCTTTGAACACTTCGTACGTGCTGAAGCACGTAGGATCGGAGAGTCGGCGTCCATACGCCCAACCCCTTGCGCGTCCGCCAAGACAGGACATGGCGAACGCGACCTTCGACAGCGGGTCGACGATGCGTTGAGCCGCTATGGCTGTGTCGAGCTCGACAAGCCACCGGAGGAGAGGCTCGCCCTCGCTTCCCACATAATTGCTTACGCTCAACTTTAATGGTTGAGCACGCGGTGTCGTCCCTGACGACGCCGTCACTGAGGAAGCAGCATCACGCTGCTCCTTCATGATGAACCCCAGTGCAACACCATGTTGCTCCGTCGGCGATAGCGTACGCAACATCGTAGCTACCCCACTTCTCCAATGACTGTTGACAGTCGTTGGAGGGCCTCCCACTCTGGGTCAGACAGGTGGGGGCAGTCTGCGCGTGCAACATGCGTTGCAGGCATGTTGGAGCTCTCCATGGGCACCTCGGTGCTCATGGGGTTCTCGGCTCCGCGTTCGTACACCTCGTACGAACGTCAAGCAGTCGGTCGTTGGACGGACTACAATGTGCTACCAGGTGTAGTGGGTCTAACTTGACTCACTATTTTTGCTTACACGTTGCGCTACGTGTATGAGGAAGCGTAAGTACTTAGTAATTACTTGAGTTAATTATATTTGAATACACAAATATAATTTAAATCAGATAAGACTCCAAGTGACTTAGATTAGGTAAAATGAGAACTGTATTGTTTGTAAATTGATCTTCCTCTAAAATCTGCTAAAACTGTTTATCATCTATGAAAGGGTTGACAGCGGCTGGCTGTCAGAGCCCCCGCTAATATGCATGTCTCTGATTGGTAGAAAGATGCTGCTTTCTACCAATAGGATCTTTGGGTAGGTGTGGACCACTCATTGTGGTGGTCCACTTCAATGTATCCATTGGTGTGTCTTACACCAAGGTGAGGAAGTATCCAAAACTTTTAACACACAGAGAACCTATCCGTTAAATTCACAAGTGGCTTGCAGCCACTTGTACGTGTAACCCCGTTACACCCCTGGGAAAAGGGCACTGAAGCGGGGTTATTCCTGGTGTTTTTAGTGGCCTTTTCTCAGGTTACAGGGCAAAACGTGATGACGCTGAACACGTTTTCCCTGGAACCTGGCAAAATGTCACTATTTTTTGTCAGGTTCCACGTTCCAAGCGTTGTCTGAACAGCGCCAATGAGGGGAAACCTTGTGCGAACTAAAGATAAAAACCCAGTGGGGAAAAAATAAAGTAACGCAATAGATAGGCACGCTTCATGCAAATATATTATCATCGTTTTACTATATTGACTGGCCGGATTGAGCTTCCAGGGTTTGTAACCTGAGATTTGCCGTTAGTTCTCTGAATTGGTGACGGAAATAGCATCCTCCCAATTTGCTCGCATTCCTTTCGAGTCGGTGTTTGTGGTGCTGACCATCTTCAAAATGAGCTTGTTCTTGAAGCGAGCCTCTATAGCTAGCGTCGTCACTAGTGTCGTCCAGCACATGCTTTTAGCTTCCTTTTCAACGCCACCAGCTGTTGAAGCCTTCGCACGTAAAGCTGCTAATGTCTTGATCGATTTTTTCTTCGTAGAGGTGGGCTTGGGTTTGCGGCCAGTAGCTTTAGTCACGGCAACGTTGCGCTGGGGCTTTGATGCGGAGAGAAGCGTCGTGGAGGATTCTAAGGAGAAACCAGGAGCAATCTCGTTGGTCTTGGTGTTGGAGGCCCTTCCCTTTCTAACACGCTGGCTTTGCTTTGTCTGCTTCATCACTGGTGGTTTGTTGTTGACAGCATCTGCGTGGCTTGGGTCGATTACTGGTGGTTTGTTCTTGGCAGCGCCTGCGTCGCCTAGGTCGTTTACGCTGGGTGGATCCGACGGCGTCGTTTCTGGTCGCGCAGTTGGTTTTGGCGTTGAGACCGCTCGGCTCGTAGATTCATCATCTTGAGTTGATGCCGTGTCAGCAAGAAAGCGTCGAACGCTTTTGCGTGGTTGCCCGCTCCCTCCGTTAGAAGATGGATCCAGTCGTCTGGAAGCTCGTTTAAGGAGCGACGTCCCGCGAGACCTCCGGTGGTGTGGGGGCTCGGAACTCGTACTCGGGTGGCGAAAAAGCTGTAGTGGCGTTAGCCTGGGTCATGTTAGCACTGTTAGAGAACTTCGAGCAGTGCGCACTCAAGAATGGGGACACCTCGAAGCTGCGAAGCGGAGCTTCCTTCTACTCTTAAGTAGACTACTTTATTCCGTTATAAAGGATTTAGAAAACGTTGTCGAGTTTACAGCATTCAGCGACTCGAACTATGCAAACTGATGACACCAGATGATAGGTGGGTGGTTATGTGACCATGTTAGCCGGGCGCCCAATCTCGTGGATCTCACGTAAGCACCACACTGTAGTACTGTCTACAACAGAGGCAGAGTACATTGCCCTATGTCATTGCATGCAAGAGATGATATTCCTTAAACTTCTCCTCCAAGAACTTGGTTTTGCTACAACGCAAGCCAACGTTATCCATGAGGACCACCAGAGCTGTATAAAAATCTGCTACAACCCCGAACTTCATCGGATGTCAAAGCACATACATGTAAGATACTGTTTTGTGCAGGAGAAGGATGGGCGACACGAATTTACCGTCACTTATTGCAATACGAAAACGATGGTGGCTGACATCTTCACCAAAGATTTATTAGACAAGCACCAGCGCGCACTTGCTAAAGAGGCTTGGGGGAGGGGTGAGTCATCAATGTGAGCGTGAAACAGTTCTAAAACAAATTGACCTCCATTCGCCCCGCATACCAGCAAAAACCATTGCGGCTTCTGGCAACTGGCAACCGAGGCGCTGGAAACAACTCGGGCAGGGGTGAAGACGACAGCAGCCCACTGCAACGTAAATACCCTGAGATGCCAGCTTGCCAGATGACTACTTGATCATTAAAGATGAGCGTGTTGGTGATAGGAGCGAAACTTTGTCAAGTGAGTCCACTACGATGCATTTGACGTGCGATCCGTTAAACTTGCGCCCAACGTATCGTGATGCGCTTGGTACTGAATTAGCGGCGCTCTGGCGACTTCTCTGCGATGTGTTTTCTGGAAATCCCGGTTGCACTGGTGAAGCCATCACTGAACCAGGCATTGCAGAATCACCTGAGCCCTCAAGCGACGACACCTTTGAAGACGATGCTGACTCCGAAGCAGCAAGTGTCGACTCGCCAAACAGAGCGCGTGAAAACACAAAATCGAAGGCAAAAGCAAAGATAAAAAAATAAAGCAGCGTCGCAGCAAATGAAGACCACGTCGAGCCATCCCGTGGACGTTGTCAGATAAAGTATCCGCTATGGCTTCGACAGCATGACAAAACTTCTATCGATGCGTACGCAATCAACCCAATTCAATCAAGAGGCGAGAATGGTGCAAACGATGGAGAAGCTGACGGCATCCATTGAGTTATCGAGTGCTAAACAGCAAGAAACGCCTGCAGCTATCCTCCGTAGCATCGCCAATTTCAGCAACAAAATGCTGAAATCATGAAGCAAATGATGAACCATCTTCAACGTTCGTAAATGCTGCGACACAATCATCTCACAGGCTCCCTCATGCGTTATCTGCGCGATAGAAGCGGTCGGCATAGGCGTTCCTCTTCCTTTTTTGCTAAATCAATTTCAGCTTTCGTTCTATCCCAATCTTGATTGTATGCGTTCATCGTCTCACTTGCCTCCCGTTGAGATTCATCACTTCGAACAAAACGAAACGTGACATTGTCACCGATGTCAATCCGTAGGTTGTGAAGTACTACAGCAGCGCATATCATCCGGGAGTTTCGCTTGTCGGTACGGTGATCGGTCACACTGTGGAGGACTTTGAAGCGAGCCTTCCACTTTCGAAACACACACTCGACGAAAATTCGGGTGGCAAAGAGGTGGTAATTGTAACTAAAAATGAAATAGAGAGAGAAGTCGTTAGATGGGTGATTAATAGTAAATTAATTCACAGCGTAGAACTTACCATCTCTGCTTCCGAGTAAGTCGTTGCCCACTGCGCTCGTCAAATGGCACCACATGAAATGGCCACAACTTGAACCCAGAATCACCCAGCCAATTTATGCCTTGCGGACAGAGGTCTCCAGCTCGGAATTCAAGAACTTCTGACTGATTTCTCATCGATTGATCCGAATTGCAGCCGCTGAGAATTCCCAGGTAGCAAAACTTCATGCGGTAATCAATCGCGGCCAGACAATTGTAAGCAGGTTTTCCACTCTTGTCATAGAATCCCTGCGTAATGTTCCAATGTTAAAGCACACACTACTTCAAAATACAAAACAGCACAACTCGTTTAAATTACCTGATGCTCTCTTGGCCTTTTGGTCTTGATCAGGGTCCCGTCAAATATGCACGCCACGTCCGGGAAAGCGCCTCCTCGAGCAGCAAAGCTATCAACAAGAGCATTCCATTCGTCATCGGCTGACGGAGCCGGGAAACGTATAATATGTTTTATCATTCCAAACAAAAGATCTTCGATGTTTTTGATGCAGCGACTTGCCACTGAACTAGACATTCCAAGATGTGATGCACCCGCCACCTCAGCATGACCACCATCACCAACCGCGACTTGTATCGCTACTTCTTTGCTGCCGACTCCGATCACTACTATGTGTGCAACTACTGTGGTACTCGGCGTAAGCAGCTTCCTTCAAGTGGGTACGCCAATCTGATGAGTCATTTGACGGATAAACATCCTCATTATGGCCTCGAGTTCAAGCTACACCAGAGCAGACAGGCAGGGTCTCTCTCATCTAACAGATTTGTCAACCCAGCTGCTGTCAACATGTACTGCTGGATGGAGTGGGTTGTCGATCGCAACATGCCTCTATGTGAGGTCGATAACCCACGAACAAGATCCATGACCACACTGAAGCCTACATGCTCCAAAACGCTAAAGACTTACCTTGTCGCGACAGTGGTGGAGGTAGAGAAGAAGATCCGCGCGGAGCTTCACGTGCCTATTGGTGTTATGTTTGATGGCTGTACCTGTCATTTCGAGCACTCTGTTGCTCTTTTGCCGTGTACTAGAGCAACGGTAAGCTCAAGCGGCGTTGACACCTATGGAGAAAGGCGATCAGACGGCTCAGTCGCATTGCAAGTACATCTAGAAAATCCTGGCAATTGTTCACCAATTAGAACTGTCCCTGGCGTTTCTGATTGGTGATAATTGTGCTACCAACCAAACCAGTGCGACACGGCTACGAGTTCCTCTGATTGGCTGCGCGTCGCATCGATTCAACCTGGCTGTAAACACATTCCTCGAAGTCCACAAGGCGACAGTTGACGCAGTGAGCGCCTTGATGATAGCGCTTCGCACGGCGAACAACCGCGCTGCCCTCCGGAAGCACACAGACCTGGCCCCGCTCCGCCCCAACGCGACGCGTTGGAGCTCAGTATTTGACATGCTGGCTAGGTACGTACGCATCCGGGGGGAGATCAAGAAAGTGGACGCTGTTTTCGATCTAATTCCAAAGGCAGCCATGCATCGACGAATCGAAGGAGTTCACGAGGATCTCAAGATTTTAAACAGTGTTACCGTCAAGCTCCAAGCGGAGGGTCTGTCGCTTGCGGATGTGAGAACCCTGTTCAACTCCGTTGTGCAACGATTCCCGTCAATGAAGTCCCAGCTAAAGGCGTCCGCTTCGATTGTATTTGAATCGGCACCAGTGAAGGTATAGTATTAAATCCTTGATGGATTGAGCGCACAGCCATCAAAGCGTTTGAAAAAGCGGTATCGGTAACGGTCTCTAAGCGCAAGGAGCGGGACGATGACGGCGAGAAGAACCAGTTGGGAGAATACTTTGCCACGGCCATTTTGCGAGCCAAGAAGACGGCCGTAGCGTCCCCATTAGCGGCGGTTGACTTGGAGCTTCTCACGAAGCTCCCGCCAACGAGTAACCGCGCTGAACGCCTCTTCTCACAGGCAAAACTGGTACTGACGCCGCAACGAGCGTCGCTGTTGCCCATTAACATGAGATGTTAGCGTTCTTGCGCTCAAACCGCAGGTACTGGGACATGGAGACGGTAAACGCGGTGTACCAGCAAATGTAGAGCTGCCGTGCCCGCTAGAGCAAGTTATCCTTTGATCTGGCTATACATTCTGTATTTGACAATGATTAACTATTGTTTGTGAAGTTGTTGTGTTAGCTATTACGTTCTTTTGCTGCAGGCCTATTCAATATTATATGGTATTTTCGAGCACTGCCCCAAGCAGAGGTTGCTGCTGGTCTCCACGCCCACGTTTTTGTCATCGCCCATGTCTGCGTTGCTACTGCGCCTAGATATCTCACCCTCCTCCGTGTTTACGTTTCGGCATATTCATGCTTTCGCTGGGGATCGAGCTGTAGCTGGGGAACCCAACGTCCATGCTGTTGTTGCCCTCCGCGCTGTCGTTGAAGGTGGCGGGCGTCTTGTCATCTTCCCTGTTGAGCACCACGACGTCGCCGGCGTTCGGACCGGCTGGTCGAGCGCCCCATGCACCTTGACCATCATCACACAGCGATGCAGTATCATCTGCAATGTGCACACTGCGCCCGCGGCTCCGCGCCTTGGCCTGCAGTCGAGAGATCGGTGCCATGAACTCTTCGGATGTGAACACTCTTCGCGAGGAGAGGGCTAGTGCAGCGCTTCACAAGCCTGTTATCCTTCGTCTTGACTCCCCTGGTCGTGCTTGCCCCTGGCTTCATCGTGGCGAAGGCACCGCTGCGCCGCAGCAGCCATCATCGTCTCTCTCTCTCTCTCTCTCTCTCTCTCTCTCTCTCTCTCTCTCTCTCTCTCTCTCTCTCTCTCTCTCTCTCTCTCTCTCTCTCTCTCTCTGGTCGATCGGCTGAATAAGCCAGCCCCTCCTCAAAAAGCAGATGCTGGACCTACTTTTTTCTATGGACTTAACCTTTACTCCCCACAGAGCCCACGCGTGGGCCCACCTATAAATATTTGCTTAGAAGCTACTTCAAATACCTAGTGTACGTAGTTCGTTTAAAAATAGAGAGGAAGGTCTGAGCTATCCAGCGCTTTTTTTCGGTCACAAACGAAGCTGTCTTCATGGTAAAACTCGCTGTGGGAAATCGTGTTCAAGGAAAGTCTAAAGGGACACTGGGCAAGCAGGGTGTCGTTCTGTCGATCGACAACAGCAAACGCCAGCCATGGTACAGCGTTCAGTGGGGCGATGGATCAGTACAGGCAGTGTCGGCGCGTGCAGTACAGCTACTACAGCCCCTCAATAGCGATGCAGCCACGCGGAACCAGCCTACGGCGTCTCTAGAGTCGATGACCGCTTTACTGTTAGCTGGTGCTGATTCGGGGCTTGGCTCGGGTGACTGGTCATCTTCTGAGTCGGAATCGTCTTCAGAGGAGGAGGAAGATGAAGAAGATAGCATAGATGTTACGTCTACGATGGTCTCTGGTATTTCAAACGACGGAAAAGTACTTGCCCACAACCGCATCTGGGAATTTTGCTCCGACCTTCTTGTCGACCCTGCAACGCTGCAACGCAAGCGCAAAACTTTTTTCCGTTGGCCATCGACGCTAGCGTTAGGAGAAAAAACCTTCGCCAAATATTTCTACTTGATGTACCCGTGGTCAACTATACAAACAACTCTACAGCACACGAATACCAGGTTGGTGGAGCGTAAGCAGCGCCCAATTGCTGAAGGCGACTTGTTTCGCTTTCTAGGAGTTCGTCTTGCGATGACAGTCGAGCCTTGACGCGGACCCTTGCGGACCTACTGGGAAAAAGCAGTCCCTGAGGGCATGGTTGGCACAGCCGCTAACTTTGGCGAGCGCTACTGCATTACTCGACATGCCTTTGAAAATATTTCGGCCGCGCTCTCTTTTTCCGATGATGTGCCGTCAGATGACCCATGGAAATCTATTAGGCCGCTGATAGATGGATTTAATTCACGCCGTCGCGATGTAGTATCACCCGGGGAGATTATTTGTGTGGACGAGTGCATGAGCGCCTGGCAGGGAAAAGAGGGTAAATACTGCCACGATGGCATACCTCACAAAACAAAAATCCCAAGAAAGCCAGAAGGCGTGGGTGCTGAACTCAAAGCTATAGCTGATGGTGATTCGGGCGTGCTATTGGGACTAGATTTGATGGAGGGAGCTGAGCGCCAACGTCAGAAGCCATACCACGCGTTGTTTGGCGAGGGCACAGCGATTGTACTTCGGCTTTCTGAAGTTTACAAAGGTAGCGGGCGTACCGTTGTTGCAGACAGTGCGTTTGCTTCGGTTAAAACCCTTGTGCAACTTGAAAATCTTTGCGGCCTTTACTTCATGGGAATGGTCAAAACAGCATCTCGGGAGTATCCGAAAAAATATATGACGGAGTGGTTTGGCACTGAGCCCGCTCGCGGGTCATTTAAGATGCTACAGAGCAAAACTCCTAAAGGCACCACGATGTATGCTCTCTGCTGGGCTGACCGCAAAGCGAAGTGCCTCATCTCAAACCGCGGAACGTCACTTCCTGGCAATGACAGCGTTCGCCGTCTACACAGGCTCATCCTAGACAACCACCAGCTGAAAACTATACAGTACGATCGACGTATCCAGCGCCCGCAAATGGTGGAGCTCTTTTTCTCGAAGTTCTCGGTGATTGATGTTCACGATCATCTTCGACAGGGTAGCCTCGAGATGGAACGAACTTGGCACACAATGCAGTGGCAGCACCGTTTGCTCGCTACTGTGTTTGGCATGGTGGTAGTGGATGCTTTCCGTGCCTATCAGTATGAAGCAGTCGAATCTGGGTTCTTAGAATCGGCTATTGTTGACTTCAACACCTTCATCTCTCAATTGGCCTATCAACTGGTCTTCAATGACTTTGTGATGCACCGCTCGACGAGGGTCACTACTGCTGCTGATTTCCGTGACGACGTAGCGCCACCAACTCACACACTCTATGCATTCAGCACGCTCCCCCAGTACAAGCGTCTTAGCGGAACAATCTTGCGTGCTCAGCGCATATGCAGTATTTGCGGGCGGAAGGCCTCGTTTTACTGCTCTGGGTGCTCGGACCCACTGCAGAACAATTTCTTTGGTGTTTGTGGCCTGAAGACAGGTCGGGACTGCCACTCGCTCCATTTAAACACTACATTGGGCTAACTAGTAGCCTCTGAACACTCTCTCTAATACATTTTCTTTTGCATTTAACTAATCCGCTAAAGCCCACCCGTGGAATATTTGCCGATCCCACGCGTGGGCTTTCAAGCTGGGTAGTAGAGAGTTTTTGCAAGTTTTCCTTTCCCATTCCCAGATAGTCTCTCAGGTGTGGCTATGGGAGATCAAAACCACTTTTCGCGGTTTCCCAGTCCCAGCAAATCACCTTATTAAATAGCATGCCATGCTTTATAGAAGGCTCAAGCTGAGCCCCTTGCTTCCTGAACAAGTGAAGATGACGTCGGACGAGATTCTTCTGCTGTGCGCTCTACTCGAGGACACAGGATGCAGTGACGCCATGGTTCTTATGGTTGCAGCCCTCTATCGCCCGCCCGTCTAGCGCCCTGTCATGCCTAACATCCGCTTCTGCATCACTGCTACGACGGATGTGGACGCCGAGTTCGACTTTCGTTTCGACGTGGCGGGCATATTGTAGCTGTCTTCGCTGTTCGAGCTGCCCGGCGAGCCACAAGCGACGCTGCCTCGTCTCGCTCGCGCTTCTTCTGTTCGTTTTGCTTTTTGCATTCTTGCTCCTGTTTAGCATCATCGAGGAGCTCTACAAGCTCATCAAGCAGCTGGTCTCTCTCCGTGACCTCCTCCGCCACGCCAGACAGTAGCTCCGCCTCCTTCATCGCCTCTCGGTGAGTTTGAACAAGCTGGTTCATGCGTGACTGTGCGTTCTTGCCACTTAGCTTACTGCGCGAAAAGGCCGGCGAGGCTACGACCGTTGCAGCAAGACTGTCCCAGTGCTGCATGACCTTGCCCCGTGGCTTAGCAAAAGGCCGGTCAAGCAGCACTTGGTGAAGCAGAGCGACATCGTCTTCTTCGCTGTAGTTCTTACGGCGTGGTGGGGCTGTCGAGCGAGGTGGCTCGGTGGCAGGCTTCGAAGCCACAGTCGTTGCAGCCATGAGGTCGTGTGGGAGGCGGCAACTCTGGGAATGGGAAGGCTCCCACAGATTTCCGAATTCTGTGGGTGGCGGAGGGGGTTTCCCATAGAGGTGCCCTTTTTGTGTTTACTTTGCTGTGGGAATGGCAATGGGAGCCGCAGCGAAAACTCTCTAGTAAAGGTTAAAACTCGGCAAATCCGCCGTTGACATATTTTCGGTGCATACGCATTCTGTCAAAAGTCGGTGAAAAAAGCAGGTGCTTTTCTATTTGGACATCGCTCTTACGACTGCTTTCCAGTGCTCCATTCCTGGATTAGCTAGGAATTGACTGACTTCGCGCATGTAAAATGTCATATCAGTTCGAGTGCCTACCATGCGATACATGATACTGCCAACGGCTTCGCGATACGAAATATCTTTCATCGCATCTTTTTCACCTTCGCTGCAAGGGTGGCTTCTAACGGAGCGTTTAGCGTTCCGTTCTGTTGGAGTTGCAATAGGGTACGGAATCAGTGATGGCCACAAATATATTGCGGGTATTGGCGTTTAGCAATACTACTTGCAATACCATATTGCAAGCTTGCCGGAAATTGTAATACATATTGCTGTGCGCTGCAGCATTGCAGTTCTTACTGGCGCCTATTCCTAACTGGTTACACCCTGAGCGCTTCAGAAGCAAGTGAGCTCCAAGTTAGCCCGACTCCTAACCGTCAATAGTACAGAATGGCGTTGGGTGGCAAACAGTGAGCGAAATTACTAGCGTTTCGGGGCAATCCGGCAGTCCACGGCCTTTATTCTGCTTTTTGCAAACATTCGACCACTCCTCCACTACCACAACTACGCCCACGTCGTCCGCCATGGCCTTCAGCAAGACCGCCACCTCCACGTCCTGCATTCCAACGGAGTGCTGTTTTTCTTCGACGTGACCGTGGACGATGGGTCCATCACGTACCAGTGCCGCAAGTGCCCAGCAAAGCCCAAACAGGCTTGGAAAACTGGGTACTCCAACGTCCGGAAGCACCTCATCAGTTGTATCGGGGCCGACTACATGGGCAAGTTTGTTCAAGCAAAAAAGGATCAAGGAAACCCGCTCGGTTTTGAGAGGGAGAAGTTCGTCTCGAGGCGAGAGCTTGAGGTTTCCCTGGACTAGTACCAAATCATCTAGGCACATAATCTTTAATACATATAATCCATGCTAAAGGCAAACATTTTGCTGAGGAAGTTCATTATCAGTTAGGCAAACCCGCGGAAATCCACCGACTCCGATCGTCAACTTCTACTTGAAGATGACACAAGGACGAACGAAAGCACAAAAGTTAATCCATCCCTCCCCAGACGCGATTGTCTTACCTTCTTGGAGATCGTAGATGAGCCGCATCTTTCCTTGAACGGTGAACACGAATCCATGGCCGACGAAGCTGTGGTTGTACGATGCGACGATGTAGATCCCGTCGTTTAGCTTGATCTCATCCAAAACACGTGCCCCACGACGCCCTGGAACCGTGTAGTTATACTTGGCAATGGCGTTATAGATGAAATCGCTACTGGCATCAAGAAGTCGAGGAAGAAACCAGAGCATGGTCGTCCAGGTTGCACCCTTGGAGTGGTCACGCTGGTAGAGCACGAGCTCGTCACGGACAAACTGGACGATATCTTGCTGTGTGATTACATCTGGTAGTCCTGCTAGCTGCGCGCCACGCTTGAATGCGTTAAAGAGACAGAGCACTCTCCATCCGCTCCAAGCAAGACGAATCCCACCTTGTTCTGCTTCCAAAACGCTTCGAATGTATCAAATTTGACGCCTTTCAGCGGTCGACCAGGTCCATTTCAACTTCGAAGTCGTCCTCGGCCAGCCTTGCGCGCGGCTCCCATGTGCGGAGATACAGCCATTTACAGCTGCGATCTGGATTCACCCAGAATACGCGGTACTCCAACCCCAGAGGCGTCTGACGTCGATCATTAATATACGCAAGCTGCCCAGTCTCCGTGGTGGTGACATAGTTCGCGTTAACCGTGACATCACTCCCCGTATAGTACTCTCCATAAATGGGGTAGTACATTTGGTTGGTGCGAGTTGACCCGTGATCGGTGTCATTATCCTTCTGGATTGTGACATTAGCCAGTTGCGCCACTGCAACGGCGTCCCGAACCGTGTACGGAGCCACATCGTCAACTACAGCAGCTGCATTGTCACAGTTGCAGTTTGCACACGCAGTTCATGAACGTGGATATCATGCATAACGAGTCGGCTGCAGAATCGTGCACTGGCTGGTTTGACCAGAATCAGTCTGGTTGGTGACGCTAGTGTTACTGGTAGCACCAGTCCTATCAGTGTCACTAATAACCTCACTCACTTCAGTGACATGAGGTGACAGCTGTAGCGGCTCCACGCCTTGCAGTACCGCCACCGCGATGGCCCCAGCGGCCCCACTCGTCCTGGCCCGCGCGGCCGTGCCCTCACACCTTCCTTGAGTCGTCTGGACGGCTTTGTCGATAGCCACAGCGCGACGGGCTGCTCTGGCCTTCTTCATGTCCCGTGTCTTGGCCGCCGTGCGATTTTCTCTCTTCTTGCGTGCTGCTGAATTCTGTCCACCCTGTAGCACAGCACGTTTGTCAATTCCATCCATCCACAAGCGCGCCATGGCGCGCCCATTGTGACGCTCCTTCACTCGCAGCAGGACTGCGAGCACCAAGGAGCGTCAGCAAACACGGGCGTCCTAGGCAGCGATTTGGTGACTGAAAGATCGGCTGTCAATTTTGGTGACCTGTTAAATTGTATACTATCAACATGAGAAAAGCGTTCAAAAGAGACAGGGAGGGTGTTGAAGTAGCCTCTTTGACCTCTGGTACAGTGTACCTAAACGCTGTTAGCCAGTTATCTCAGACCCTCTTCAAGCTGCTATTGTCGTATTTAGTATGATATACAGTCTCCCGCAGTAGTAATCTCCACACCAGCCATCTCCTGCGCTCCGGTAGGAGCTTTCTTTACTAATACAACTTACTTCGTCTTTTGACGGCTCCAACTTATTTACATACTATTTTCTACGTCCCTACGCTCCCTATCTCGCCTTCATAATCCTAAAGTCATTTTAATACGAATTTAGTAAAAACAATTAGTGTTTTCAAGGTATGCGACACTTTCGTCCTAGAGAAAGGACTAAAATATGCATATTGGGGCTAGTAGGCACCCGCCAATCAATGCACGCGTACAGGGTCACGTTCTTGCTGGACTTACACTTGAACAGTAGCAGTCTAGTTGCGCATGTTGTGCGGCGTCGGATCGGTATAAAGTGCACCGCTCAGCGGTTACTTCGGGTACGGCAGACGAATTGGAATAGGAGCGGCCTGCGCTTTTCCTATACCGCAGCTCCTACACTTACCCCTCTATACTTGGCGATACTGCCCCCTGTTGTAAATTCCATCCGTTGTCCAATCGATGATCGACAGCATCGTATCTTCGGCGCTACCCCCAGCATCAAATTGCATACATTCGGAATAAATCAAACATTGAAGTCAAAGCCAAATGTCATGTGTAACACGTCTTAGTAAAAACATATCTAGATGACCTGACACTCCCTGAATGCTTATGCCAAGTATATCCCTCTAGGCAAAAGTAAGACTAGCACTTTAGTCTTGCCAGCTCTGTGGGACTCTATCCACTATACTATACAAATATGATTGTCGGTGAAACGTAGGCCGTATTTGGCACTTTGTATGTAATCGTAGGAAATATCGCGGACAAATCGACAAAAATGTGAGTGATAGCACAAATGAACATATAGAAAATTGTATACACTCACAAAGGCGAACGAATGGCACGTGTTTCGTAGGCGACACATCCGACGCGCCAGGATTGGTAGAAAACAATTCACGCCTTCAAGTCGATCCCTATTGCATCATGAAGACCCGCAGTGCGACCAAGCAAGTTAAGGAGAACCTGTCTTCGAGCACACCTAGCTAGCCGCTGTCTACCTCTAAGCGCTGCTCGGCTCCGCCCACCACTGAGCCCAGCTTGGCCTCGAGCGCCACCGAGCCCATCTTGGTCACGAACGCCACCAACTGCAGCTTGACCTCGAGCGTCACCAACTGCGGCTCGGCCTCGAGCACCACCGAGTCCAGCTCGACCTCGAACGCCACCGAGTCCAGCTCGACCTCGAACGCCACCGAGCCCAGCTTGGCCTCGAACGTCATCATGGCCCCGGTCTCCATTGAGGCTGTCTCGCCTCGTACCCCACCGTCAAGCAGTCCATCTTCAGCACCTTCGACGCGCAACGGTGACGTGTTCCCTTCAGCCACTAGCTTGATGGCGTCCCCCTCCCCCTCAATCGACCAGCTCACCGTCGCCTTGGGCTGCTGCGAAAAATGGGAGTGAAACAAGAGAAGTCACTGTGCAAGATGTAAGGGATGCATGCGTGTCTTCCAAAACACAGCGCGCGTATCGAGGTAGCTTGGCGCTTATATCTCGACGGATTCGATCAACTGAAGGTGACGAGGCACCGATGTACTTTACAAGCCCTAGTCAGCTCGACCTCACATACTTTACGCCGAGTGATTTTGAGGCGTTCCTGTAGGAGAATCGCAAAAGTGTCAGTGTGGGGACGCTAAGTGGGGATCGCAGCGCAATAAAGGATCTCTATCGACGTCGAGAAATACCTCTTCCTGCAGCTTACGAGAAGGGAATGCCTACATTGTTTTTTCTTCGGCTACGAAACTCGACTAGACATTACTCAAAAGCAGGCATAAAAAATATTTAGGGTAGGAATGGAGAACTTGCCTCTCCTAGCTTCGACTCGCAAGCGCAGAGTATCCGGGATATCCCTCGGAACTAAGCTCCGCCTTCTAGGCGCTCCCAGAGCCTGCCATAATTGGACAAAATTCAGTGTATCTCCACCAATAATAAGAGAGACTTTGTTGCCCGCGAGAATTCCTACGTTTTTCCTAGAAAAGTGATTGTATGAGGGCCATTCACGTAATTACAGTACGTCGTACGCATGTCGCATGGGACTTGTCATCCACTGTGATTTGACGGTTACATAGGATCTATATCTTGATATTTGTATTGCACACGATTACATGATGATTCCAGCATTCACCTTTTCAATTTGTAAAAAAAGGACGGAAGATTTGACGTTGAAGTTTTGAAAATGGCGAAAAATGCGCTCTTTTAGCGGGGTATTCGTAACTTATTTTGCTAAACAACTTAAAGGGCATAAAAAGACGCCCTAATCGCTCAGTCATCGCACTGGCCTCATATATCACAATATAACAACATTATAACAATCCGTATCGTACGATATCATCGTCTACTGCGTCGAGCGGTGCAATCATTCGCAACCCCATCAACCAGAGTGGTAACGTCATCTATCTGTAAACCCGTTCTTCGAAACCGATGAATGTATAACCAAGCCGTCTTGTACGGCCGTAGGTAGCGCTAGTTGCAGAGAGCGGCTGCGTCACGTTGACAACGTGTCACTCCGGTAATGCTTGTCCCGCCCACCGCAGTCCTAAATGGCCTTAGAAGCACCGCGACGTCACCAATTGATTCCAGCCAACCTGTGTGCGCTATATGATTGGCCCGTTTTCCGCATTCATCACACGAAAATTTAGCGTTACCTAATTTGGTCCACTGACATCAAACGACAGGTTTCCTCAGCACAGACAGAAAGGTCGGTCCAATAAAACCTGCGAAGGTACAAAGTTGGTACAGCCAACGCAGAAAATACAAAAGCACTGAATTCCTACATTTAATCGGCTAGTAACAGAGAATGCGCCACATTTTTGCAGTATGACAGCCAATTTGAATTACTGGGTACGCTTATCAGCTTAACGTCGCTCCATCAAAGAAACGGGGGTGCTGAACCGAGTTCCTCAAATGAGGATAGTGTGAAGAGAGCGAAGGCGTTGCAGTTATGTTTGCGAGATGGAGAATGGACGCCATTCAGTGCACTGCAAGACGTAATTCGCTTTGGTTTGACCATTACGATGACCCCCGAGCTGAAGCAGCTACTTCCCATTATTAGGACCCTGGGAGTGTAAGATCGGTTGTCATTTGATGATGTTGCTATTCGTACATCCGACCTCGCTAATATCGCAGCAAAATTAATGAGCAACTTGCGATCTAATATGCAACCAAATGTCCTGACGGATTTTAACTTAGCCAAAGCAAGACAGCTGCCTGAGCCGCTAACCACAGTGGTGTGTGATGACTACCAGAGTAATATATGTGGGTATAGCTTTCTCGAAGATCCCCGACATAAGGTGACGACATAAGATGGATCTGGCAAAGTATCGTCTTCAAACATTTCACCAGGAATTTATAAAATGCATCAGACAAAGAGGCACTCAACTCGGTATGAACCAGGTTCGCGTCTGGTACAAAGGTGCAGATGACATCACACGACTTTGGATACCTCTTATCCATTCCAGCGTTGTCTCTGGGATGATACAGGCAGCACCTCCCGAGTGGATCGTGGAGCACTTGATGGAGAGGCAGGGTGAAGGTGCCCCAGCGGGCTTGTCGGGGGCCTTCTGTCAACGGCTACAGCGCGGCATCCGCGTAAACGCCTGTCGATTCAGTGTTAAGCTTCACACGGCGTTAAATGCGTGAAACGGTGCGCTCCTACACGTTGTGGAGCTGCAATCTTACCTCGGTGCGGGTTGGCATTCGTGGACATGTGGAACCACGTCGCAGATGACACGGCACGTTCCGTCGTCACCGGTCTCCTTTCGTGGGACGCGGCGAGCTTGATTTTACGGGTGGAATTGGTGCTGGCGGTTCATCGCTGAAGCCTGCCAGGTGCGGGAGGATGGGCAACCAGTTCATCTCGTTCGTTACCTCTTGACTCGCGAAATGGCTAGCACGTCCTCACAAGCATCCAGCCGGCGCTTCGTTCGAAAGTCCGCTGCAAGTATCCACATTACATACACGCTGTATATCCGTTGTCTTCTGTGCAACCTGCGAAAGCGAAAGCCCCCCCCCCCCATTCCTACAGTGACATAAAACAATATGGGGGGCCATGTCACGTTGTACTTAAACGAAACCGAAGAAGTCCAGAATTAAAATATTGTGAATGATTTACGGGTTTTTAGAAATGTAATTCAATATTTTAGCTTGCCGTATTCGCCGAGCCCATCATTTATCGTGTCAACTTAATTGGTGGGGCTAAAGTGAAATGCAGGTGGAAGCCCGAGTAGCTTACAATCCACCTGCATTTCACTTTAGCCCCACTAGTTCTCTAGCAACCTAATATGATGCACTTCACCCAATTTAGTTGAAACGATAACCGTTAATACGGAGGAACTCAAAAACCTACCAGCTTTACTTGCCCTGCTTATTATGTCACGCATTTTGCTTTCCATCTCCGTTTGTTTCGATTTTGCATTGTCACACTTTCTTTTTGTTGTTGCCTTAAATTCGTACAGCCTGGTTTGCCTATTTTGCCGTTTCTTTATATGTTGGAGGCTTTCACTTCGTAAAGCACCAGCTAACAATCCAAAATCTTCTTCCTACAATTCTGCTGTTGCTACTACACTTATGAATAGCTTTGAAAGGTGCTGTGTTGCGCCACATAGAAATCAACTTTGTATTTTTGAAGATGCTAATTGGTTAGTGTGATTGGTCACCCGGTCTACTCAAGAAAAAAATACCAGCGAGTCGCCGTGGGAATTATAATAACCACAGGGATGTGCAAGGAGGCAAGGCGCCTTTGATGCGCTGCTCACGTCGGATCCTGACGGTAACTACCTATTCATCAGTTGCAAGTACATCCGACATTTCAAGTATTGTGGTCACCAATGCTAAGCCTGCTGGCGGCATCGAAATGATGAACGACAAGCCCTACACTATGTGGAAGGACAAGCGCGTGACGTTGAACCCTGAAGACCAGTCGAAGCTGATAAAGAAACGGTTTTCCAAAGCAAAGGTGTCCAGGCCTGACTTCCTGAGGGGTAACACGAGAAGCCTTTGTCGCCGACCACTGTGCTTTGGAGGTCAACCGCCTTCGTGGAGGGTCCGGCTTAACGTCACGAACGTGTCAACTCAATCAAGCCGACTGCGTTACCTTGGTCAAAGTCCTTCGTGAGGAGCAGGATCACGTCACTAGGGACACCACGCTCGACAGGGTTAACAAAAGAAGTTGGGTGGAACCAGATTGAGCTGGCTTTGCACGTCGATTCTTTCCCTTACCCGATGTGCCACACCCTGCGGCTCTCTTGCACAGACATTCCGTTCATGTTCTTATGTGTGTGTTCCACGAAATGTTTTAAGGCCACCTCAGCTTCATGTTCTTACCCTATTCGAAACATCAAATCACCTAAGGAAATCCTACAAACACTTGTAGATTCAGTGCTGATCACTGCAAATCGTGCATTACCACCTTGCAAATCGAACACACCCTCTCCGAGCAAGCACACCAGAAGCCCCCCCCCCTCCCCAAAGAAATACGTATTCGTTTAGAAAGGGCAAACAGTGGCTGGCTCTCATTCTGTCCACATCTCCCCCTTTATCAAAGCAGATAACCGCGAGGCACGCTCCAGCTGAAGTCAAGGGCGACGACACCATGAAGGTGAAGGTGCTGGGCGGCGACACGACGGCGAGCTGGGAGGAGGTGAGGACATGAAGTACGCGGACCGCTTCCACGCCCTCCACAGCCAGCTGGACGACGCCAATGAGGGAGCACCTGGAACGTCCACGACTTGCTGGACATCGGCGCCGCCCACTCGGCCCAGAAACCTGCTCGGACTTGCTCGGCGGTAACGCTGCCGGCCAGGAGCGCCGTAGCGCCAGGGCAGTGGGACCAGCCACAACACAAAGGCGGCGGGGCGCAGGATGACCACACGAAGCAGTGGACCGCGGCCACGCCCACCCCAACCGGCGCGATCTGGAGGACCGCGGCCAGTATCAGCCAGCGTCGCGCAAGCGCTTCAGGTCCACGCCGTCTCTCCCTTCGCGAGCAGGTGCAGAAGAGTGGTGCGATCTTCGATCCTGCCCAAGACTTGCTTGATGCTGGAGTCTAGAGATCAAACAAACACATGCCAAAAGCTAAAGTAATGGTAGCTGTTATTGTTTTTGTTATCTTCCGTTCTCGTATTCATCTGCTATTATCTCACTCCATCGATAGTGCAGGTCCGTTGTGCGTAGGCCGACCAGCACCTGGACCAAGGCGCGCGCGCTTCCGCTTGCTTGGTCCTCGGTAGACCAGCGACTCACGACCGGAGGTGTCGACGCCACCAACAACCCCTAACGCGTAGAGCAAATGCACGTAGCAGCCTCCCTTGAAGAACGCGCGGCAGGGGCACGTTCGCGCAACAATGTCGACTTCCCACCCAGTGACAGGCATGTCGAGGTGCTCCATCCGCGCAGTTTCGACGCCAAGCTGGGCTGTCACAGGAAGGTCCTCGCGTGAGCGCTTGTCATGTACGTCGTAAATTCTCGGTGCTGGTAGCGCAACCACGTTAATAACTTCCCTCATTCCCTCGTCTGCTGTGTTACCAAGTAGGTATGCGATGCTATTGCGGTCTGTACGGCATTCACGCAATAGGCCAGCTTGCGCAAGAGCATTGGCACGCCTGACGAGGCGATCGTCGAACGCCGGAGTGGTCAGGATAGGTAGCGTGCGCACACTCTCAGCCCGGCAAAGGATCAGCAGGCGATCCATTAGCATTCCCACCTTTAGCTTGCGCCGCAGCGTGACGTCACGCTTTAGTGATGCAATGTAGGTTTCGCAAGGGTTGGTGGTGGTGGCGAAACCACTCGGCGTGTGGTAGCACTGCCACCGCCACGTCCTTTCGTTTAGCCATACCTTCTTGAAGGAGGCAGCGAATTTTGCTAGCTACGGCCATTTTCCCCACTCTTCTTGCACCTCAGCTAGTTGATCATTGTAAGCCCTCTCATCGCGATCAAAGTGTAGCTCGTGTAGATGACGGAGAACCATCGCTCCCGTCTCAGATTCTAGCGCCCTTGTCTTCTCGAACACCTTTTTGGCTACATGGAAATAGCACATCAGGACACGGAACGAGCTGGCTTCGCCACCAAACACAGCCTGTAGCGCATTCCATTGCGCACTATCGGCATCGCCCATGGCCCACTTGATGCTAAGAGAGTTCCCAGTCACAGATGCAAAGACCCGAAAAAGGAGGGATAGCACCTCCGAATATTGCTCTTCTTGTTGCTGCGACACGATGAAAATAGCCAGCAAGTCAAAGCGGCGTGCTTAATCTGAAATTCCGATGACAATGACAGGGTAGCCAGCCTGCGTTAGCTTGTAGGTGGCGTCCAGATGTAGCACAAACGAGCTAGGGTCACGATGCGTTTGGCGCAGTAGCTTCTTCGTACTGATGCCAACCACGAATGGGTTGGCATCGCTACCGTTCCCGACCACCGGCTTGCCTTCTCTATATGTGCCCCAAGAGAAGGTAAACGCTTCGTTTTCCTCCTCTTGGCCCGTAAAACCTGCGCTCCGCGCTTTGGCGCGAACAGCCGCCATCAGGTCGCTGCCCCCTAGTTGCTTCGCAACGTAGTGGTGCACAAAGCGCTGCATCACCGACAGCGACGGCGCGCTGGCCTCGTCAAGGTTGTAGTGCTGTAGGAGTGAGTGCCAAATTCGTGCTGGTTGTAGCCCATGTCGCGCCCAGTCGCGCGCAGCTTGCTTCATCGGTTGCGTCAAGCGAGCTGGTGCTGACGCACGGACTGGTGTCACATGCGCGTGGAGCTCGTCCAGGTTCACCACATCCAGCAGCTGGCACGACCGAACTCGGCCGCGCCAAGGGCATGGCAACGCGGGCGAGGAAGCGGACAAGCAGCGCAACCACATTGCAGCCGCTGCGTGCGCATGGCGTGCGGAGAGGCGTCACTGCAAATGCAGCACTGCCCCACGTCGCTCCTGGCCACGGTGAATCTCTTGGGTGTCTCGAGCAGCATGTCCGCATCGGCGCGGGACAGCCCGACGGCGAGGTTGTTCCAGAGGAGGTGGCGAGGCATGGGGGACAAAGGCTGTGGGGATCGGGGGGCTGCGAACTAGATGGTAGATTCGATTCTGCCAGATATTTCGAGGGAGTAGTGTATTTATTGGTTAAAAGTCGGCCCTCAGCCATCATTTGATTGGTTCAAAGTGGTTTGCCGTGTGAATGAGGACTTAGTGGTGGAGGCGGTAAATTAATGGCTGCTGTGGGTTTGTTCTAGTGCAAATCGTCAGTTTATCGTGTGGGCGGACGGCTTTGTGGTGTTAATGTACTGTTTCAGTGCTCGTGACATAAATTGTTGTGGAAAAGGCAGGTCCTCAAACACGCTGAAACAATCTCACGTCGCCACCTAGCCAATCCACATTTGAAGAAATGCCATGCCACCGCACACCAACCAGTATCGTTCGTGCCACCGGTCCGAGCCATGTCATCGTCGGCCGCGAGCCACCAGTCATAGCCGGACACAAGATGCGGAAACGTGCGGTAGCCTCGTTTGGTAGACGAAACCCTTGGGCCCCCGTGAGAATATGCACTGTGATCATCGGACGTTTTCTTGCGCACTAATGGAGTTTCTTCTGTCCATCGACACCCTCCTCCATCTAGCATGACGGCCATGTTCTTAGGAACACTTGACTCAAAGAACATTGCTATTATCGAGACGACGGTATTCCTACCACCGGTATAACAACTGGATACTCAGAAGTGGTAGCCACCACCAACGGAAGACACCTTGTGTTGTTTTGACGGGCGGCTTCTGTCGCTGCGCTTTTGGTAGGAGTTCGTCAGTATCGTGGCCTAAAAGCCGTTTCATGTTCGGCACAGGAGCACGACCTGTTAGCACTTTAATCGACGACTTGCCACGGAGAACTTTAGACGGACAGCGGTTCCGGATTTACACTGCCGTCTAGACAACGTCCCTCTAGAAGCGTTCTATCATTTAAGCTGCCAGTAGCATCCCGTGTTAAATTTCGACGATAACGCGGTTGGTGTGCTCAACTGTGGTGTTCTGCTGTGGCGTGTATGGCGTGCAGACTTCTTGAGCAATCGTGTTGTCATTGCAGAATTCAGCAATCTCCCCACCAATGTACTCCGTGGCGCTACCGTCCTTCAGCATGGCTACTCATGCAAGGGAACAAACGCTTTGAACTTTGTGATACATTTTTTTACAGGGCACGGAGTTGCGTGGCTGAACTCTTGTCTATCATAGTGGACACTGCTGCTACGTGATATGGTCCATTCATCACACTCACCATCCCTGTGAATTAGTACTGTGACGTCGTCTCCCTTTGTTCCACATAGTCGATCGCGATCAACACGGGCCCACGATTCAGATCGCATGGTTTCGTCGCTGAAATTGAGAGAGTGACCTGCTCCCTAGCCGCATACCCGTCACGCGGGCTCCGTTGGACGTTATTCATGGCTACACCGCGGTCTTCAACAACGTCTTCAGGTCTCGCGCGTTCAGGTGCCCGATTCTAGCGTGCCAGATCGTCAAGTAGTCCGGTCTATCACCAGACTCAAAGCCAGCCGCAGCAAAGTTTCCCCTACTGGACGCCGTTACGGCATAGAACCCACTGCAGCGCCGCGTAGCAACTAAATTCGTATTGCCGCTAGCGATCACGCGCCATTTATTGTTGAAAGTAGCGGTGAGGCCAGCAGTACCAACCTTGCTTAGAAAAGAAGGTTGTGCTGCAGTCCCGAAACAAACGGCACGTTGTTCAGCGTGCGTGTTCCTCTAGCAGACGGTTTTACCGCTATGCGTTGCGGTCAGCGTCGTGTCACTGACGGCCGGTACAACGGCAACGCTGGCCGTCTCACGCAGGTCGGACAACAATCCTTGGTGCAAGTCATGTGCCTTGACGTTCCAAAGTCAATGATCCAATCAGCCCCGGTTGCATGCGTGGACACTTGAAACGTAAAGTCCGCATCGGATTCGTCATTACTGCCCTCGCCAGCAGCAGTATCGCCGAAGGCATCGTCACATTGCTTCTTCGACTAGCACTCACTCTTGAAATATCCGGGCTTCCCACTTGTCCTTTGCTTCTTGTTTTTCGTGCGATGAGATAACGAACGCATTTCCGCTGCTAACCTCGCGACCGCCCCGATGTCTGCCACGTTCGGTTTGCGTCGAGCGTGGTGTCGCCTCAGCGGCCGCAGTTCCTCCATCGAACCACACACTTCCGACGCACCGATATAGCCATTCCAAGCAAGATCAAGGCTCTGCGAGAAGTTGCTATTTTCTACGAGCCAGACAGCGATGCCTTCTAGTACTCCAACTTGGTCAGCATAAGAAAAGTCTGCCGGATGTGCTCCAGCATGTCACCACCGGCATTGATGTAAAGGGACGTGTACTGTCCCTTGAGAGCTCCAACGGTCATGTCATATACATGACGATGTGTAGAGGGCCTACTTTGGCTTACTACTAGGGCTAACCCGTGCGCGAACGGGGAAGCGTAAGGTTTAGCTTTAACTTGGGTTAATTATACTCAAGTCCTCGAGTACAATTCAAAACAAATAAATCACCGAGTAGTGCAAAAATGAGAACTGTATTATTCCTAAATTGATATTCCTTCTAAAATCTGTTATCACCTATGGCATGGGCTTGCCAACAGCTGGTTGGCTGAGCCCCGTCGACATGCATGTCACTGATTGGTAGAAAGATGCTGTTTCTACCAACAGGATCTTCGGGTGTGTGGACAACTCATTGTGATGGGCCACTTCAAATGTAGTCAGTGGTGTACCTTACCAAGGTGAGGCAGTATCTAACCTTCTGACAGATATGTGTCTGGTAAAACCACAAGTGACTGTAACCACTTCCGCGTGTAACCCCGTTACACGATGCGTCTTCTGCAAGGCATTCAGTAATTCCCTCGGGTGTTGCCGACCTGCAACACCCACAGGAAATACTGGACATCCGCCAACGCCGGCATGATGCTTGTCATGGCGAGCTTCTGCGGAAGCTCCAGTTGATGAAGCGGTCGATCTATCTGCTGTAACGGGCGATCAGCTTGGCCGGACTCTTCATTCGCCAGTTGCAGCGACGTTGGCGTGTGCTTCAGCACAGCGTCCCACACGCCCTTCACCTCCGCGTACAGCTGTAGCTGCCGAACTCATACGCGATATCCTGTGCACTCGAACTTGTGAGGCTTGATCGCTAAAGCGGTTGTGGTGTTGGGCTCATAACTTGTCATGTAGGAAGGAAGTAGGCGGGTGTACTGAAGCGGTGAAGCGAAAAGTAAATTGGTTTGAGCGTTATACAAAGCTGCGCTGTCTATTGCACTGCCTGTAGCCATCCCTCAAGTTCGTCCAGTATCTTGCCTGCTCTCGTGACGACTGGTCTCCTTGAACTACAGAGGATGACCATGGGCGTGACGACGCAGTGTCCAATGGCACTGCTAGTAGCGCACGTTTGTGTCGCACCTGGTTTAGAGTGTAGCGCGTCCCGACATCAAGTTTCTGGCTGACATAAATTAACTGCTCAGTCACGGCTGCTTGATGAAAAAAAAAGTATGGGGTCCAGCTAATAGCAACTTCGGCGTTCTGGGTCCTTTCTGGTTTGATGTTTGCGCTTGTATCACAGGCCATGTGCAATAGCCACGCGAGCACCTTGTAGACAGAGACGTCATTTTTCATAGTTCATGCGCTGCACCATCAGTCTGTCCGGACCAACCGACTTCAACTCAGGATAGTAGCGCAACAGGTACGTCATCAGCGTTTCGACTACAACGGGTACGCCCGCTGTGTATTCAAATTGTACCGTGCAGTGTGTAGTCCGGGCGAAGCGATGCAGAGCAACGAAGCCACCGAGCGAATTCTTGCCTGTGTGTCGAAGTCAATGCTGTCCAGGTTGAGAACAGAAGCTCTCGTGTCTGGGTTGCGGCTGCTCAAGACTCGATTGACCTTGTGGTCTTCAGATGGTGTGTTAAAGACGTTGGCAAACACTTTTTTTGGTATGGACATGTCCCAGGCACCTCTATCGAAGATCCACTGTACACACAGGCCAGCTTCATTAGCGTGCTTCGCCCTACCCGACGGAAGTGTGGTGGAGTGGATCCACTGGAATGAGCAGGGATCCCACACTCACACACAGCGCCCAGACATCGACTAACGAAGGGGTACTCCGATAACCATGGGGTTGCTGATTAGGGGTACACTCATCGACGTGGTTTGTCAATCGCAAGATGCGAGCACGTGACGAAACCACCGTCAGGAAACAGCGAGATGCCTCACTCTTCAGATGTCTTGACGTGAATAGAAGATCGCCAAATCCGATGGAGAGGATCGCCTTTCGAAGCAAAGTGAGGTCCGACGCACCCCGATCTCGTCTCGTGTCAGTGTCGAAGATGGTATCCGAACCCGACGTATAAGTTGTTCGAATGGGTGCACGAAAACATCACTGTTTTTCGGGACATATTGATATTTGCATAGGCGATGTGGCTCAGCTTTTGTCCTGGCTCTTTGAAGGTCTACCGCGGATGCAGTATTCAAATCAAGAAGAACCAGTATTTGCTTGAGCGCCTTTTTTGTGTGCACAGGAACCTTGTTGACGAATGATCTCGACTCTCGCTCGATGCAGTAGCGCTCAAGAATTACCCTTTCTTGAGCAGAGTCTTGTCGATTGCCCAGCGATGATGGGGATTGGTTCAGCAGCAGGTTCATGGCCTGGTGGAATTACAGTAGCGAGCCAAGAGCTGGTTCTCGCAACCTCTCGCAACCTCTTTGAACGCGAGGTGCATCCAAAACTTGTCGATAACACCAATAACGCCGAGAGGAGCGCTCTTCCGCTGGTATGTACACGTCTAGATAGTCTCTGCGAACGCCCTCCTCCTCGAAGATGAGTCGTGGCGGGTGAACGCCTTTTACCGTCCAGGTGTCTAGCACGTGGCCCAGGAATGGAACAGAAACCAAAGTAGTTCCAAACGGGGGTCAGTAGTTCTGTTCAGACAGTCTCGCTCGGAAGCAAGATGCCTGCTCAGAGTTGGCGTGTGGCCTTGTGAATCCCTATCGGTATCGTTTATCTTCGGGAGACAGGTTTCACCGTACGAGTTGTTATCTATCAATCAAATACACAGAAGCACTTAGTGCGTCCAGACCCTTCCAAACCGTGTAAGTACGACTGGGGTTAGACCACGAGTAAAGCCTTCCCAGGGAACCACACAATACAGAGTTCGATATAAAATATGCAGCCGCTACTTATTCTTTTGGACCCTTGAGCGGTGGGTCCGTTCGCCAGTCGACTTAGAGTCTTCCGTTCAGGGTCCTGGTCAACCCCAAACACTCTTTCTCAATATACGCACACCACCCCTAGACAGAGAGCTGGTCAACTGCCTAGAGGAAAACGCTCCAAACGATATACACTCCTGTCACACAGTAATCAGACAATCAAAGTTCCAGGGGCGACTACTAACAACCTCCCAGAACCGCAAGAATATGAAATAGAAGCTCGTTGGAACGAAACCACTAACTGGAATATGAAATCGAGCAGATCACTCCTTGGCGCGCGTCGCCGTCGGTCCCTGTCGAATTAGGTATTGATCTTTCGAGAGTATCACGACGGCTTTCCGCGTTTCCGAAGTGTCCTTACGAAGGCGTCACCGCTCAGTCTTCCGGCGGTGGTTTGACCCCGGCAGGTTTCTTCCAAGCTGACTTGTCACCTTCCAGGCAAATTGAACTCTGTTTAATGTTTATGCACTATCATTTGGCTATCTCTTGCTTTGTGTGTGAGAGAGCACGACGTGTCAGGCCTTTACTTGGTTTTGACTTCCGTTCAGTATGGTGTGGGTACACATCGACCCGTCGAAGCGTACACTCATCATCAGGAAACTGGATACTGGATACATCCCGCACGGGATTCTGGGTACAGTCGGTACTTCAACCGACCCTTCGTGCTTGACATATCCTGGTCGGTCGACTTGGTCGGTCGGATTTATCTTGGGCTCAGTAGACTTGGAGATCGGGATTTTGTATGGACTCTTCGTATTGCGAAAGAATGATTCACATTCACTGTCCATCCGGGGTTCACCATTTCAGAGATGGTGGTCCATTTCGGGATCATCATTCGGAGTCATCATCATTGTTTGGGGCTTCAGAGCGCACAGCAGTCTTGTGTGCCATCTCGACTCTCTAGGAGGAGGCTTTGCACGTAGGTCTTCTGTCTGCTGGTCGTCATCCATCACTTGTCATCGTCCATGAGGCTCTGGTGCCGGGTGAATACTGGCCGCGTGGTTGTCTTGGTCGCACTTGGTGGCGTCTGTAGCGTAGTTAGGGGCAGGATGTCCCCCAGGATACTTTCACAGGGCATGTTGCACCTTCCGTTGAGGTTAACCCACCGTCGGGCTGGTCTACGATCCGGACCGAGGACCATCAACTCCGTTTGGAGGAGATCCTTCCGGACCTGCGATGCCCACTTCCGCCAGACGCAGTGCTCCACAGATCTTGCCGCCACTCCATGTCGCACGCACGCACTTCTTTGGACTCCAATAGTCTGACCAATCACGGAGAGGAATCCACGGTTAGGGCTCGGGTAAGGGACCAGAGAAAATTTTGCTCAGTCCCAGCGCCACAAAGAGCTTCATGAACGAGCGCACAGCGCTCTCTCGAGTGTGCTTTAACCTGTTGGTCCGGGTCAGGTGGCTCGTCTTCGGTCGCAGGTGTCGGAGCTTGCGTGGTATTAAAAAAAAGCATGCGAATGACTTGCATCTAACAAGCCGACTGTGTGCTTGCTGTACACCTGTCATATCTACTATTAGTGAACTGCTTTTCAGCAGCTCGTACGTTGGAATAATTGCGAATTGGTCCCGTTATGTAGGAATCTTGTTTAGTATTTACATATTACAGTATGAAAATGCTTTTTAAAATATTATTATTATTGACTTTGAAAACAATTGCTGGTTTTTGAGCCAAGAAAAAAATGCCGTTCCGAGCGCCCAAGTGGTGCGTCCTCCAACGTCTCCTCCGTCCTGCCTGCAGCCGTAGCTGGCGCTAACTCTTGCGTGTATTCCCTCTCTTGTTCCTCTCTAGGGCTGCACCGCCGGCGCGTCGCAACCGCCACGCCAAGCTGCGCGTGGAGAAGGGCGGCGAGTGCGTCGAGCAGATCGCGGTCGGGCCGCGCTCGTGCTACGTCTTGGGGCGCAGCGAGGAGCTGAGCGACGTCTGGCTGCAGCACCCGTCCATCTCCAGGCAGCACGCGGCCGTCGTGCACGACAAGCACGAGCAGGTCTGCCTCATGGACCTGGGCTCGGCCCAGGGAACCTTCGTGAACGGCCGCGAGATCGAGCCCAACGAGCCGCGGGAGCTGCGGGACGGAGACCGCATCAAGTTCGGGGCCAGCACCAGGACGTACGTGTTCCAAAGCACGGGGGAGGAGGAGAAGCAGGAACAGGAGCAGAAGCCGACCAAACAGACTGCAGCTGCCAGTGCAGACCCGGAGCTCCAGCGGATGATGCGCGAGATGCAGAGCTTCGGGGGCCAGCACCACCAGAAGAGGGAGGAGAATACGCTGTCCGGTGTTGATACAAAGGAAGAGGACAGGAATAAGGTGCGCTGGTCTTTCTGTAGTTGCTGTGTTGGGATTTTGTTATCCTGTGGTGCTAACATCTTGTTTCTTTTGCTTGTTCAGAGGCAAGCGGAGATCGCAGCGATGACTGCTCAGATGATGCAAGGTCCTGCACAGGTGTCCAAGAATACAATTGCTGAGGAGGGGAATGTGCGTCCGGAAGACATCGCTGATAAGGATGGTTCGGCCCCGGAGGCGGAATCCGAGAGCGAGGATGACGACGACGGTGATGACACGGATGACATTGCGCTCCGGTATGGCTTGCCGAAGTCTCATGAAGTAGGCCTTGACAGCCACACCAAAGCTCTTGCGTGCATCGCAGTGGATACACCAGGTGGGCGAGTGGCCACCGGGTCCATGGACTATCACGTCAAGTTGTGGGATTTTGCTGGTATGGCACGGCATGTGCGTCCGTTTCGTGATATCGAGGTCGACGAGGGTCATCCACTGGTGGCTGTAAGCTACAGCCCGTCAGGTGACCGCTTACTTGCTGTCACGGGGTCCTGCCAACCGAAGATACTGACGCGCGAGGGTGTGGAAGAGTTGCAGTTTGCTAAAGGAGACATGTACGTCGTCGACATGGCCAACACGAACGGACATACACACGCTACAACCAGCGGCCAGTGGCATCCGACCGTACGCGATCAAATGATTACGAGCTCGCTAGACGGCACAGTTCGTTTATGGAGCCTAGGAGGCAAAAAGGCGTTCGACAAGCTCATGAATACGTCGGTGCTCAAGTTTAAGGATCGTCGCGGTCGGCGGTGTGGAGTGACAACTTGTCGCTTTAATCCAGACGGATCGCTGGTGGCAGGAGCAACCATGGATGGTCAGATACAGTGCATTGACCCACGCAAGGCGTATGCTGGTGCTGCGCTGACTATTCGTGATGCACATGCTGACGGCGGAGGTGATGTGGGCGTTTCGTCGATCCGATTTTCTCCCGACGGCAAATACGTGGCTTCGCGATCCTGCTCTGATGACACTGTGAAGATATGGGATGTGCGCAAAACGAAACAAAGTTTGAAAGAGTTCCGTGGTATCGAGGGCGTCTTTGGAACCTGTAACATCGCTTTCAACCATAACGGTACGGCGATCGCTGCTGGAACTTGCGTTCGGAAGGGCAAGGGTCTAAAGGGCCAAGTGATTTTCCTGGATGTACACACGCCTGGTCTTGTAGACCCCGTCGCTAGTATCGACATTAAGGAGGATGAGAGTGCGGTATGTGTGGAATGGCACTATGGGATCAACCAGATTTTTGTTGGAAGCTCGACTGGGGCTTGCCGTGTCTTCTACGATCCCAGACAGAGCACGAAGGGGGTTCTCTTGAGTGCCACAAAGAAATTGAAAGTGCAGAACAACGATTCGGGGGTACGTATTGATGGCGCCGGTAAGGTGTACAACCCCCACGCGCTGCCCATGTACCGTGATGATACCTCGGGCTCTCGCAAGCGCAAATACGAGAAGGTGCGCGCCGACCCTAAGAAATCCCATGCACCCGAGAAGCCCATTACGGGTCCAGGTATGGGTGGCAAGATCAGCGGCAGCACTACATTCACGCAGTACTTCATGAGCAGCCACATCAAGTCCTCATTCCGTGAGGAAGATCCGCGGGAGGCCATCCTGAAGTATGCCAAGAAGGCTGAGGCGGACCCGCAATTCCTCGGAGCTGCGTACGGGCAGACCAAGCTGGATCCGCGGTATCAGTTGGCTAAGCAGACACTAGAGGAAGAGAAAATTGCGAAGGAGGAGGAGGAACGCCGCCTTCTACAGCCGTAGATAGCATGGTACTATCAACGTATCTTAACAATGTCAAGGTATAACGGGAAGGAAGTATTGTTTTCGGTTGGTATTGTATCGTTATTGCATGCATGGATATGTTTCTCTTTGTGATCGCGACGTGCTGCTGCGAAAGCACACAAATTAATACCTGGACTCTGTGATCGTTGCACTGGTTCACTTGCTCGCTACTGTTGCTTGAGGTGTTTGTGGCGCCCGCAGAATCCTCCTCCTCGCTCGACGCTGAAGCATCCATCGACCAAGCACTGCCGTGAGGAGTGCATAGCACACTTGCCCTGGCGTTGGGCGCCTTTCTTGCAGCCAGGGGCGATGCACAGCCTGCCACCACCGTGTGTTCGACACAAGCCACCGCTTTGGCTGCTTTTGTTGCAGAACTGCACTGTGCAGCGCGCTCCGCCGCCATGGCGCTTGCAAAGACCCCTTGTTTGCGCTCCGTTAGTGCAGCCGAAGGCACCGCATCGCTTGCCACCGCCATGGCGCATGCACCTTCCACGGCTTAGCTTTTTTGTTTTGCAATCGGGAACGATGCACGTGTCGCTGGGTTTCGTGCACCACTGACCGTCTTGAACTATTGGGACGAATGGGCCTTGAAAGATCTCTACTGGTGTCACCAGCTTACACGGTTGAGCGATCGTCAGCATGGCTCCCGAATCGACAGCGTCGAAGGCTGGTTCAGGGCGGAGAAATGACGTCCCAGGCTCAAATTCAGGTTCCCACGAGTGGCGTGTAAAGTCGTAGGTAGGTAGCTCCATATCCACTGCAGTGAGGGATGCATCGTTGCCCGGTATCACCAAATTCAGCAAAGCCAGAAACTCGTTGCTGCTCAGGGCAGTGGTTGGTTGCCTTTCGATTGGAGTCAGGGGTTCGTCGCCGGGTATCACCAATTCCAGCAAAGCGAACAATTCGCTGTTGCTCAGGATAGGATCGCTGCCGACATCGATCGTTGGCGCGCACGCGTTGAATTGAGGTTGCTGACAGATCCACATCGTGTAGAGTCCGTGTTGGGTCGTGAGCTGTAGATGTGAAATTGTGAAGTGAGCCCAGGATTGCATGGGCTCGGATGTCCTTTTCTGATGAAACTGGCCCTGTGGGGGACAGCAAACTAGAGTAACGTGGAGTTGATCGCCGCTAGCCACAAACTAGACGGGTATCGACGATCTGCGAAATGCAGAAAATTGGAGCGAGCCCACGAATCAAACAATACTGAAAGGTGTTCAAAGTCTGTTCTTCTGCTTAAATATTTATGATGTGTGTAGATGGCACATCCCACGATACTAATGCTCGCCGTAGAAAGTTTAGAGCTTCTAACCGGCGATGAATACATGTAGAGAAGGTTTGTGAGAGTGCTACAGGCTCAACCGAAGTACAGGGTATGCACTGATCAATCTACAGATAAATGTTCCACAGAGTTGTCCATTGATGAGAAGAAGATATATAATCCAGCAAACAAAACATATAACTTGTTACCAACACAACAAGCAAGCACAACATCCTCTTTTCTCGTCCACCTTCCAGTTTTCTTGCTCTTTTTATCGATGATGTTCGCGCTCCTACTCGCCAGGTTTACGGCGTGCGGTGATCCACGGTCGGCCACAGAGCTGCACAACGGAACGGATCCGTCTGGTACAAGTCAAAGCCCCCGTTGCCTGCCATCGGCTGCCAAGTTCCACGCGTATACCTGAGACTCCATTTGCGGAATATTTGTTCCCGCTCCTGCTGGGTATGGTCGTCAGGTGGATAGTAGTCCATGCCTTCATACACGAAATTCGCAGCTCCCCAGAGCACGTTGCTGGTGACAGGCTTGCCCTTGGCCGTCGTCCCGATAAAGAACGCGTCGCCGCTCGCGTTCACCGACATCGACAAGCCCGTGTCGAGATTGCTGCCAAGGTAGATCGCCATCGCGTTCAGCTCCCCGGCGACTCCTCTGCAGTTCAGCATATCGTTCAGCTCGTCCAACTCGAAGCCGAAGCCAAACTGTTGGTTGAAATCCTCGTTGAAAGGTGGGAAGGCGTTCTGTCGGGGGTCCACGTAGAGCACGCCAGTGGAGAAGCCCATCAACTCCTTCAAGAAGGGCATCTCTGTGAGCTCCTTCATCTCGTCCGTCTGGTCGTAGCCCAGCCGCTGCCGAATGTACCTCGTGGCCTGGACGCGGGAGCTAAACACGTGGTTCACCATTCTGTTGGTCAGGCCGCTACCTTCCCCGCTTTTGATCTCCACCACGACCACCATGTCGCTGGCATTAGGAGACGGTTGTTCGGGCTGCGCTTGTTTGGATTGGTACGTGCACTCGGCACGGTGCACCTTCCAGTGCTGCCGTTGGTGCTCGCGAGAGCAGTAACTCACGCTCTTGCAGGAGCTGCAGCGCTTCAGGGACTCGGACTTGCCGCAGACTGGGCACGTGGCTGGGGCCGTCGGCTCGGATAAAGCCTGGCTTGGTGTCGGGCTGGTTGGGTCCATCGTTCACGGTTTATGCCTTATGCACTTGATAAGGGATTTTCAGGAATGACCTAACTGTAAAATACCCATCCGCCAATAAAATCGCTAAATAGTATATCAAATGTCCATCAGGAACGGTATTGGGCGGGTTAACAATTTACTCGGAGCACCTCATCCCTTGTTAGCTTGCTACACACGAAACACATTGCGAGTCTATCGCTGGTGATCCATCGCCTTTGATATTATCTAGGAATCCCTACTCAAATTTCACGAAGCATTATGATCCCCATCGCATCTAACCCGGTACTTACGTTAGTGATCCGCCAACGGGGTGTCAACTACATTTCCTTGGCCGCTCTTGATCTCCACCACGACCACCATGCCGCCGGTGCTCGAAGAGGATTGTTCTGGCTGCGCTTGCGTAGAACGATATGTGCATTTAATGCACTGTATTCGGCGCAGTACACCTTCCAGTGCTGCCGTTGGTGCTCGCGAGAGCAGCAGCCAACGCGTTTGCACGAGCCACAAGACTTCAGAGACTGCGCCTCACCAAATGGGGCATGCAGGCGCTGCATTCAAATCCAATTTTCCCACAACTTGTGGCCTACTGGGTGTTTCCCAAACTGAGAGCCACCTCCTGTGTTGAGATCTGGAGTCCAGTCCGAGCACCAAGCAGCAAACTCGAGCGTACGTATCTCGACGAGCGTATCTTTGTCGACAAGTTGAAGTTATTCCATCTCGTAGTTCCGACCTGCGCTACGTCACACCGCTCCACGTGGTCCCAACTCCCAACTGGTTTATCTTCCGCTATCGCCGATCGCCATGGCGCGCAAGACCAAGACGGCGGCGTCCGCGACCAAGCGCGCCACGCGCATCGACAAGGATGTGAAGACCACGCTCATGCACAGCCGCGTGCTGTCCTTCCTGTACGACCTCATGTGGAGCTACCGCTACTTCCCGCAGCTCGCCTGCTGCCTGCTGCTCGCGGAGGCGGCCGTGGGCTACCTCATCATCCAGAAAGTGCCCTGTACGTCGCCCTATTGAGCACTGTCCTAGCTTCCTACTGCTGCAACTAACGCCCGACCGCCGCGCGCAGACACGGAGATCGACTGGTCCACGTACATGCAGCAGGTGGAGCTGTTCAAGGGCGGCGAGCGCGACTACGTGAACATCCGCGGCGACACGGGCCCGCTCGTGTACCCCGCCGGCTTCCTCTACGTCTTCTCCTTCCTGCACTCGGTGACCGACGAGGGGCAGAACATCCGGCGCGCGCAGTACATCTTCCTGGGCATCTACCTCGTCATGATCGCCACGGTGCTCGCCATCTACTACCGCGCGCGGGTGCTGCCCCCGTGGGCCACCGTGTTCCTGTGCGTGTCCAAGCGCCTGCACTCCATCTTCATGCTGCGCATGTTCAACGACGGCATCGCCATGACGCTGCTCTTCATCGCCGTGTATCTGTTCGCGCGCCAGCGCTGGCGCTGGGGCTGCGTCTTCTTCAGTCTCGCCGTGTCCATCAAGATGAACGTGCTGCTGTTCGCGCCGGCGCTCTTCTTCCTGCTGCTGCAGTCTTGTGGAATTCTTCGCACGGCGTGGTACCTGTTCATCTGCGCGGCCATCCAGATCGCGCTGGGCTACCCGTTCCTCAAGCACAACTGGTGGAGCTACATGAACAAGGCCTTCGAGCTCAGCCGCGTGTTCACGTACAAGTGGACGGTCAACTGGAGGTTCATTGACGAAGAAACGTTCGTGTCGGGCGGGTTCGCGATTTTGCTGCTGCTGGGTCACCTCTTCTTCATGACGATTCTGTTGGACAAGCACTTTAATATCATCGGCACGATCCGCGCCGTGATGATGAAGCCGTTCGCAATCTACGAACCGTTCCCGATCCAGAGCGAGATTGTTGTGACGTCGCTGTTCGTGATGAACTTCGCCGGCATAGTGTTCTCACGCACGCTGCACTACCAGTTCTACTCGTGGTACTACCCGACGCTGCCGTACTTGCTTTGGTGCTCGGACCTGCCGCTGCTGCTCAAGATGGCGGCGCTGCTGAACAACGAGTACGCCTTCAACACGTTCCCGTCGACTACGATGAGCTCGCTCATGCTGCAGCTCACCAACATCTTCCTGCTGATTTCGATCTACCTGAACCAAAAGTCGAACTCGTTCGTGCCGTACCTGGACGCCGAGGCCCGCACGAACCTCATCGCATTTGTGAACGAGGAGTGCTTCGACGGTGCGCGCCAGCTCGCGCTGTACTACGGTAGCGTGACGGAAGAGCTCGCCGAGGGCGCCACGGTGTCGTCCATCGACGAGCACGAGGTGGTCTTGTCGCTGCCCAAGTTAAAGCTGACGCTCGCAGTTGGCTTCGGCAGCAGTGGCCCCGTGACGGGCGAGGGCTACGGCCGCCAGGTGCTCAAGGGCATGCTCAAGGAGGCTGGCGAGGGCATCAAGGCCGGCGACACCATGGGCAAGATCATCAACCGCGAGTACATGAAGGACAAGGAGCTCAAGAAGCTCGTGGACTCGCTGGACGACCAGGCCAGCGTCAGTAGCAGCAGCACCTCGCTACGTCAGCGTACGACCACCAAAACGGTGACGTCCACGTCGTCGACGAACGTGTAGGACCTAATACCCCTGCGAATTCGGTTTGCATTGTTGTGTTTCTCACATCAAAACCTCGTGAAAGTTTATGAAACACTTGACCAGCCATTCTGCTGGTGAGACCAACGACTGTATCATCATGACGGTGGCGCTGGCGTTCGAGAGCGACGATGGCTCGCGCGCCATCGAGATGCAGGTGCAGGTGCAGGAGAGCGACGGCGTGCGTGCGGCCGACTGCGACCTCCGCGTGTACTACGACGTCGCGCGCACCGTGGAGCAGATCCGCCGCGGCGGCTACAGGAAAATCGCGCTGCAGTTCCCGGACTCTCTGCTGCCGGACGCGTCGCAGGTGCAGCAGCAGCTGAAGGACGGGCTGGTCGGCCAATGGGAGCGCGTGTTCGTGCTGGGCGACACGTCATACGGCAGCTGCTGCGTGGACGAAGTGGCGGCGCAGCACCTCGTGGCCGACTGCATCGTGCACTACGGACGCACGTGTCTGAGGTACGAGGCGGATGGTGCAGGGCCTTTATTTATTGGAGCATTGCAGCTAATAGTGGTGGTGGTGAATGCAGTGCGACCACCAAGATCCCGGTGATTTACGTGTTCGGCAACGCGCCGATTGAAGTGGACGACTGTGTGCAGCAGCTGAGTGAGCGGGTTGCGGCGGTGGACCCGACCAAGATGGTGGTGCTGCTGTATGAGCCTCGCTACCATCATGCTAGCGGTGCGGTGCTTGAAGGACTGAAAGAGAGGTTTGCGGAGAGGAAGTTGGCGTTTGGAACGATGAAGACGTTCTACGACCCCACCGAGCAGGTCGATGCGTCGACCAGTGACGAGAAACCTTCGACGTCGGTGCTGCACATTGGTGGACAGGAGATTGTGGTGGACTCGGGGGATACTGAAGTCACCCCGGAGACGTTTGCGCTGCTGTACATCGGCGCGGAGTCGGCACACCTTACCAGCATCCTAATGCGCTACAGCACTGTGGATTGCTTCTCGTACAATCCTGAGATGATGTCCACTCGCAAGGAAGGTGCGACGGTGAATCGTTCGCTTATGAGACGGTGAGTTGGTATTTTTTTTGGGTTACGACGACGCTGGAGCTAACGTCTGGTGTCGGTGTTTGCCGCAGCTTCTTCCTCGTCCAACAAGCCAAAGAGGCACAAATCTATGGCATCTTGATGGGCACGCTGGGTGTCAACAAGTATCTTGATGTTGTGCACGGACTTCAGAAGCTGGTCAAGAAGTAAGTCAAACTTTTGCCCTTATTTTGTTGTACGGGTTTTTTATGGGAGCTAACATGTCCGTGTGCTTCGCAGGAGTGGACGCAAGTCTTACCTCTTTGTGGTGGGCAAGGTCAACGTGCCTAAACTTGCCAATTACGCTGAGATCGACGCCTTTGTGCTTGTAGCGTGCCAGCAAAACACTCTCATGGACAGTAAGGAGTATTACAAGCCTATCGTCACTCCGTACGAGCTCCAGCTTGCGCTGTCGCCCACCGAGGAGTGGGACGGCCAGTACAAGACGGACTTCGGCGAGGTGATCCCGGCGCTTGAAAAGACCGCGCAAAGTGTAGAGCAGGCAGCTGGTGACGGCGAGCATGATGATGGCGACAAACCCTTCTTTTCGTTGGTGTCTGGAACGTACAAGACCTCGTCTCGGACAACGCCCGTTGATCGTGAGGCAACGACATACGCGCTGACTGCGTCTGGGGAGGCCGACGCATCTACTGCACTGCAGGTCAAAAATGAGCGCACGGAGCTCACGACATACCACAGTGAAGCTGCCGATTACCTGGCGACGAGAGAGTACCAGGGACTGGATCCTCGAATTGGCAAGACGCCTGCACACGCCGCGGTCGAGGGTAGCACTGGTATCGCGCGGGGTTACACTCATGAGACTGAATAGAGGCAATTGTTGGCATCTCTTTTAGTCATGTGCGATGTGCCATAGTGTAATTCGTTCCGTCCCATCGTTGTTGTTGCTGCTGCTGCTGCTGCTGTTGTTGAAGCGATGCCTTTCATCCAAAAATTACCCAAATTCTACCCAAAAATTACCCAAAATGCTAATTCTCAACAACTTTTGCATTTTCCCGTGATTGCAAATTCCTCAACATGAGCGACGGTATCACCGCATCTCGCGCGGAGGTCATGGAGAGTGAGTCGCCTCTCGCCGCCCCAGCCCACCTCACCTCTTCACCACATACTCTAACATCTTGTCGTCCTTCGCACCAACGCACAGCCGTGTACGAGCTGTCGCGGCTCCTGAACACAGGTCTGGACCGGGACACCCTGGCCATCCTCATGGCGCTCATCCAGAAGGGCGTGAACCCGGAGGCGCTGGCTGCAGTGGTGAAGGATCTCCGGAAAGACGCGGCCGAGCAGCAGCAGCAACAACAGACGGAGGCTCCACGCGAGCGCACATTCACCGGCGGCAAGCAGCCCCTGTCGACCCAGGAACTCCAGGTCAGTCAGGTGTGTCGAAAGAAGCAGAAACGCCGAACTCCCGTCTCTTTCTACCTCTCTACTCGGTGCGCCGGACTGACGGCCAGCTCTGCTGTGTATGTGTCGACGCTGTCTTGCTGTGTGCCTGCCTCTCAGAAGAAGCGCCGCTCGGACTATTAGTATTCGTGGTTAAAAGTTCCCTTTTCTATTGGCATTTGTCGCTATTGAGTGTCGTACCGAATCGCGCTTTCGTCTCTGCTCGTCTAGCTGCTACTAGCTGATAATCGGCAGGTGTTGCGTCCGTCCCTGGCTGGCTGGCGAGTTGTGGCAACCTGCACACTTCCTATGTATAGTCGGCAAGTTTTCTCTGCTTGCTGCGATGGAGTCCCGTCCTGCGTTAGCTTCGTGTGATACGGCGCATCTCCACGACGAGAATGCGGCCTTCGATGACGGCGGCAATGAAAAAGAAGACGCAGGTCATAACTGGACGCAGCACGGGGTTCTGGAACCAATCTGTGCGGCCGATCATGTAGAGGAACTGGAGCTGCGCAAGCACCAACAGCGGCAGCTTCTTGGCACACCACCAGACACCGCTCAGCAGCAAGTCGGAAGTCGCAGGCACCTCGTCCTTCTTCCATTGTGTAGTACGCAGCGTATGCGCGACAGCGAAAACCAGCAGTACCGTGGCCAGCATGAGATCGTGCACGACGATCCAGAGCTTGCCGGCGTAGCTGGGTTGCATCGTGATCGGGATCACCTGGATGCTGCACCACGTGAGCATAACGACGATGGAGACGCTCGATAGCAGCGGCATGGACGCAATGGCATACAGCGCGCTGCACGAAAATTGACAGGCCCGCCGCACGACACGCGAGTTGAACACGTCAATAGACAGCGGCTGGGCATTCCCAGGCGTGGGTAGACCCCAGCTCGATAAACGCCGCGGGCGCCCATTAGGCTCGGTAAACAGCTTCAAGCAGAGAGATACGTAGGCGAACCAGATGAAGGCGAAAATCACGAAAAATGACACCACCTTGCCGAGGAAGTAGCCAAAGTGGTCTTCTCCCAGACGGCTGCGCACATCCTGCCAGTACCAGAAGACCTGGAAATACACGTACGGCAGCCAGAACCACGGCTTCACTGTAGCGCCGCTATACTTGTAGCTCAGCAATGGCCCGGGGATCTCACCCGTGGCCAGATTCTTGTCTTTGCACTTGTACAGGTCCCAGTTCATGCGCTCGTAGAAGACCATGTGGTTGATGCTGTAGTAGAACGGCAGGCGGTGGACGACGGAATTGTCCACCGGTTCCTCGGCATCGTCCCCATCGTCCGCTCCCTCGCTCTCTTCTCCATTGTCGTCTCCGTCCCACCCGAGGAAGAAGAGCGGGCTCTCCTCGAAAGCCTCGAACAGGCCCGGCATGAAGCCCTGGATGATGCCGATGTAGTTGTACTCGCGACCGGTGATCATGAAGCCGTCGATGGCGTCGGAGTACAAGTTGCGCGCGGCGATGCTCTCGGGCGAGATGACCAGCAGGCCGTTGGAGTAGACGACGGACTGGCCGTTGTCCACGGCGCAGAACTGGTGGCAGGCGAAGATCTCGTCCAGGCTCCGCAGCACCAGGTTCTCCGGGTCCAGGTACACCACGCGCTTGAGCGCCGAGATCTGCGGGTCGTCCCAGATCACCAGCTTGTTGCGCATGTGCAGCAGCTGCGTGCGGTAGTCGGTGAGCGGCATGTGCGCGAACACGTTGGGGATCTTGGTGCGCACGATCTCCAGCTCGGGGTCGTCCCCCTTGAGCGCGCGCTCGCTGCTCTCCTGCAGTCCGTCCTGCGGCACGATCACCATGCGGCGGTACTTGGTGCCGGAGTCCTTGATGCTGCGCATGAGCACGCGCGTGGCCAGCAGCAGGGCCTCGCTGTCCTCGCCGAAGTCGTACAGGATGGTGGCGAACGCGCCCTCGCTCCCTTCCACGACGCTCTCGGGCGCCGGCGTCGCGGGTGCGCGCGTCTTCGCCCGGGTGGCCTGGGCCGAGCAGCCGCAGAGCATCAGCGTCGAGACGAGGAGGAGCGTGGCGAGCGAGCGCGGCCTCCGCGGGCGGCCACAGGCGGCGGCGCCATGTGCGCGCGACGGTCTGATCCCCATCGTGGAGAAAATGGCTGATCCGAAGAGCTCCTCTGCGTCTATTGGGTGGAGTGGCCCACACGACGCGCAACCTTGACGCAACATTCAAACTTCAACTTGGCTCGAGCGACTTCAACTACTGCAGGAAGCTCGTCAGAGGCTCCATCGGCGTGGATTTGGCAGCGACCGCGTGGAGCACGACGAGCACACGCAGGCCGTCGCTGAGTAAACGACTGCAGGTGCAGGAGGCGAGGTTTGTTACGAGCAGCGGACAAAATTCGCTGGAGCTGCCTGAGTCGAGCAGTCCAATCCGCGCGACGATGCGCATTCTGCGTTGCAGCGTTTCGAGGCTGGACGCGTCGAGTTCTGTGCTGCGTTGTCAATCTCAAGCGCAGCCGTCAAGGCAAGCACAGTAGTGACACTGTACGTCCGAGTTCTCTTTGTGAACGCAGCCTTCCTCTAAAGCGAGCCGCAGCTCGCGTCGAGAAGGACGGCGTTCAGGAAGCAAAAGACCGTTCTAAGGATCGGGCGCGGTTTGGTCGGCCACTTCGGTGGCGACTCGCCGTTCGCGACGGTTTGCCTGCTACAGGCGCTATAATACCACCGAGGTCTCGGCGGCCTTTCCCTTCGCCTTCCAGGCGCGTTCAGGCACGCCAAGCCCCCGCAAGCTTTGAGGCACCGGCATTAGGCGCTCGACCGGCCCAGCCGAGGGCTCCACTCCGTTCGAGCACCCCCGCTCAAGTCGGCCGAATAATAATGGAAGAGAGGTCTCTGCGATCCGCCCCCACGGCGCCACCAGCGCGCAAATAGCGGCCGGCCTTATCTTGCTTTCTTCTATAATTACGCGCGCGGCGCTTGGGGGCATGTTGGTTATATCCAGGTCCGCCCGGCACCGCCGTCTATTTGCGCCATTGCTATTCCGGTCGCGGCGAGGCGAGTGCGTGAGTGCGTGAGGAAGGCGAGGAAGGCGCGGGACAAAAATACCGCGTGGTGGCTGCAATATAACCACCGCAGAGCTGGCTCAAGTCGCGAGCGATCTGATCCGCGGCGCCCTCGGCTTCAATACCTGCGCGCACGCGCGCATAGCCCAAAAAAGACGCGAGTGGCAAGGCCGCTGGGGTTTCGCTCGGCAGGACGCCCCCGCTCGCTCGCCATTCGACCTCCGCTGGCCACGGCAGCAGTAGACCGACAGCACCGCAGACCCCGCACCCATGGCCACCCCGGACGCGACGGCGGCGCCGGTCGTCAAGAACTCGCACAAGTTCGCAGGGCCGCTCGACGGCTCCCAATTCGAGATGGGGGTCACGCTCGGCACCGGCTCCTTCGGCCGCGTGCGCTTCGCCACGCATAAAGTGAGCAGTGTGCAGTTGTGATGGTTGAGTTGGTTCACGATGCTAACCTTTCGTGATGCGACGGTTCTGACAGACGACCAACTCGTACTGGGCCGTCAAGATCCTCAAGAAGGCCGAGATCATCCGGCTGCAGCAGGTCGAGCACATGCTGTCGGAAAAGTCCATCCTGCTATGCTTGGACCACCCGTTCATCGTCAACCTGGCAGGGACGTACCAGGACACCAAGTACCTGTACATGGTGCTCGAATACGTGATCGGAGGCGAGTTCTTCACGCACCTGCGGAAGGCAGGTCGCTTCGACAACAACACGGCGAAATTCTACGCGGCGCAGGTGGTGTCGATCTTCGAGTACATGCACAGCCAGGACTTCATCTACCGCGACTTAAAGCCGGAAAACCTATTGCTGGATAACGAGGGCTATATCAAGATCACGGACTTCGGCTTTGCCAAGCGCGTGGCCTTCAAGACGTACACGCTCTGTGGCACTCCCGAGTACATCGCACCGGAGGTGTTGTTGAACAAGGGCCACGGCAAGGGCGTCGACTGGTGGACACTTGGCATCTTGCTCTACGAAATGCTTGCAGGTCAGCCACCCTTCTGCGACGACGACCCCATGGGCATTTACCAGCAGATTCTGTCAGGCAAGCTCAACTTCCCGCGTTTCTTCGACCGCAACGCCAAGGGACTTATCAAGCGAATGCTTACGGCCGACCTTACCAAACGATATGGCTGTCTGAAGAATGGTGTAGAGGATATCAAGAAGCACAAGTTCTTCGCCGGCGTCAACTGGGAGGACCTGTTAGCGCGCAAGGGTGCAGCGCCAATTATTCCACGTGTCGGAACGGCCAACGACACGTCCAATTTCGACCCGTACCCGGACTCGATGGAGGATGCAATCGTTCCCGTTTACAACGGCAAGGATCCCTTTGCCGAGTTTTAGAGGATACGCCGCACACCCTGAAGGAGGCAGACGATGATCATAGTACGAATGCTGGCGGTGGTGCAGCAAGAGCAAGCGTCATGCAAAGTAGAGGTGGCGGAGGAGTACAAGCGAGAAATTCTGGCCGACAAGGTCATGCATTTCTATTTATCACGGAGATGCGGCGATGGAGCGTGTGGCAGGGTCATCGACATCGAGTCACGCGCAAATGGTTTGGTGGGCTGCTGACTTTCGCCTTCGTCTTTAGTTTAGTATACATTCGGCTTGCACTGCATTGTGTTGCTCGGTCTGGCTGCTCGATTCATCGTCGGCACCGTCCATTTTCACTTCCTGCTAAGTAATATATGCATCACATCCATACTCCGCCGCTTTTACCAAACTAACGCACACCAAAGGACAAAGACAGCTATTTCATTCAAGCTCGACCAACACCTCAACACCTCTGCTCGACTTTAGACAGCATCGCAGTCTACAGCTTCGAGTCGGGGAACAGCGCCTTGTCGCCCGGGAAGCGGTAGTACGTGGTGTTCTTCTTCATGATGCGCTGCACGCGGCCAGCGTTGTCCGGCTCGCGCAGGCCATCGGCAAAGGCATCGACCACAACCTTAACAGGCAGGAGGCCGCCCATCATGTTGGTGTACTCGGGGATCTCGACGTCGGCCTGGCGACCCATGTCGGTCTCGGCGAAGCCCGGGCACATGCAGAAGCAGCGGATGTTGTCCGACTTCTTGAGCTGGTACAGCGAGCGCGTGAAGCCCACGACGCCGGCCTTGGCCGCGGCGTAGTCGGGGCCGAAGGGCGTGGGGGTGAGTCCGGCCATGCTGCCGAGGTTCACAACCACGCCTTCCTTGCCGTTGAGCGTGCGTTTGAACTCGGTGATGGCGAACTGGGTGCCGCGGATGAGCGCCACCAGGTCGATGTCCACGACGGCCTCCCAGTTGGTGCTGCCCCGCTCGTAGAAGGTCATGTCGCCGGCGATGCCGGCGTTGTTCACCAGCACGTTCACGGGCTGCTTGAAGTACTTGGCGGCGTAGGCGAAGGCACGCGAGAAGCTGTCCTTCTCCGTGACGTTCTGGCGGTCCCAGCACACGTTGCGCTCGCCGTACTGGCGCTGCAGCTCCTTGCCCGTGGCCTGCAGCTCGTGCACGTTCACGTCCGTGATCATGGCCTTGCCCCCGTTGGCCAGGATCTCCTCGGCGAACGCGCGCCCGAAGCCGCGGCCGCCGCCGGTCACGATCGCAACAGCTTGGCTGAGCTCCATACTGGGTCTGTGGAGGTGGGTGGGGTGGGTGGAGGGGTAGCGATTCCAATCGACTTGACCTCGACAGACAAGATTGGGAAGTGAGCTTTGAGAGGCAAGCGGACATGCTGCTGCGATTCTGTTGACGTGAACGGGCTGGTATATAGTATAAACCTGTGATTTAGCATGGTGGAAGGTGGACGGTGGGAGATCGATTGTATCGGAGTTGAACCTCTTGTGATGAATACACCGTCCTGGTTGAAGTGGAGCGCGCGCTGCCGGCGTTGAAGCTGGCGGTGCGCGAATGCTGCATCATCAGTTTCTGCACGCGGGACGAAGGAGCAAAGGCGTGGCGTGGTGAGTTGTGTTGGTTGGCTTCGAATTACAGGTAGCGAGAGCGGTGCTCTCATTGCTTCGTCACGAGAATCGACTCCAGCGATGCAATGTCTCCACGGTGCTGACTGGACGCATCATATCGCTCCGCCACTCGCGTAGTGGGTGGATACAGGTGGATGGTATTGAGGCGATTGTAGTGCAATCAGCTGTAGTAGCGGCGAGAGCGCTTCGCCTGCCATGTTAAACGCGGCGATCCTTGTCAGTGCTGACGTTGTTATATTCATGTTGATAGGTTTGCCATGTACACCACATGAATATGGTGTGACACACCAAAGTGCCACGTATCTTTTCATTTTGGTGCTCGCAGATCGACGTCGACCGCCATGGAGCTCGCGTGGGTGCTGGCGCTGCTGCTGGTGCTGGCGGGCGCTGGCTACATGTACATGCAGCAGCAGGAGACGGCCAAGAAGCAGGCGCTGAAGCTGCAGAAGGAGAGGGAGGAGCTGGCGCGCCAGCAGTTCCACGCGCTCAATAGCAAGAAGCCCAAGAGCAAGGCCAAGAAGGTGGACGTGACGGCGGAGCTCAAGAAGAAGAAGAGCCAGGCGACGGCCGCGCAGGACGCGGGCGAGGAGCACTCGAGTCTGCTGCACACGCTCAAGGGCCACAAGTACGGCGTCACGGCGGCCGCCTACAGCCCCAACGGCCGCTTCCTGGCCACCGCCAGCTCGGACCGCTCCATCCGCCTCTACTTCCGCGAGACGCTCAAGGACAAGAACCCCAAGGTGCACCAGATCAACATGGAGTACGACCACGCCACGGCCATGAGCTTCAGCTCGGACGGGCGCAGTCTGGTGAGTTTTACTCTCTTTTAGGAGGTGTGCTTGGAACTAGACTGACACCCTGCTGCAATAGGTGGTCGCAACGGAGAACGGCACGGTCAAGATTTACCGTACGTAACGGTGCATTTTTACTGCAATGCCGTGTTGCAGTTGAGATTAATGTGTGATTGCTGTGACGATGGCAGAAAAACTGCGTGCCAAGCCGGAGGTCGTGGCGGACTTCCCTGTCCAGCACAAGACGGACGTGCACTCAGTGCTCATGAACGACATTGGCAATGTAAGTGTAGTGATAGAACCAAATTGTGGGTTTATGCTGGAGTTGTGCTGATCGTTTTGCTGGCTGTCGTTCAGTGGGCAACGATTATCACGTGTGCAGGTGATTCTGACACGGATGTCAAGTTCTGGAACCTGAGCGGCGAACTGCTGCAAACGGTGAACACGAACCAGGTGGCCAACTACCACTGCGTCGGGTCGAAGGACAACCGTTACATTGCTGTGGCAGCGTACACGCCGGAGGTCAAGATCTATGAAATCGCGCGAGAGAAGAACGGTGCCTTCAAGAAGGTCAACAAGATCATGACTCTGCAAGGACACCGGGTAAGGATTTTGCGAAGGAAAAAAAACGAGATGCTTTAACGGATTACAACTGACTTCAACTCTAATGCGCTGCGTCTGTTGTGCATCGATGGTAGACTGGCGTGATGGACCTAGCGTTCGACGGCTCCGACAAGCTTCCGGTTAATCGTGTCGTGACTATTTCCAAGGATGCCTCGATTCGTCTGTGGGATATCAACGGTACGCTTGGAGGGGATACTCGACTTGACTCAATTGTTCGGCTATGATACTGATTGAATTGCTCGAATCGTGCGTCATGCTTAATTATCTGCGCAGTCCGATATACTGTGCAGGAGGACCCGAAGGTTATGTCGTCTTTCAGTGCCACCGGAGATCAGCCGTTCCAGGCTGTCGACTTCGCGCCCAACGGAAAGGTAAGCTACGCCCGCCCAATCGATTGCGGTACAAGACTGTATTTTGATCAATATGCTGTCTTTATTAAATGTAGATGCTGGTGATGGTGCGAGGTAAGGACCTTGTATTCGTCCGGACCAGCGACAACAACGAGTTCTTCACAATCGCAGAGGCGATTGAGGATCCCGTTAGGCGGGCCGTGTTCTCACCCGATGGATCCGAGGTGCTTGTGCTGGGAAAGAGCTCCAAGCATATCAAGATTTACCAAACACCAGAGCTGTAGTGGAACTTGAACCAAAATACGCGTGAGCACGCAATGGAAAGTAAGTGAACGAGGTCATAGAGGTGAAGGCATGTAGATGATGACTGTATGTTGTTGTTTAGTCTGTATTCTTGGTGGTGAGTGTTCGCGCTGAGCACATTCAGTTCTTTGGAAGGATGTCCAGGAGCTTCCACTTGAGCATGTTGATGTTTTCAGACAGGATGTACTTATCTGACCGCCGCACGGCAACAGCCATCCGCTCATGGTTCAGGCTGTCGCTCTTCTCGTCATCTTGCTGGGCTAAGTCGCTCTCCCAAGATTCCAGTAGCTTGTCATCTTCCTCGATCGAGGTTGGGAATGCCTCCAACATCTTCTCCAACGTGTAAATCAGCCGACTAAGCACTTCCTGTTCATTCTCCAGACTAACCATCTCCCCGTACAGCGCCTTGTTCGCCAATTCCTCGAACTCCTCTACAGTTTCGCAGTTGATTTCCTGTATCCGAGCAGCCACGAGCAGCAAGTCATTGCTCTCATCTGCCACCAGTTCGAACGGGTTCGTTGCATGATCCAGTCCGTTCGTGAAAAGTAGCTGCTCCTTCTCCTGGAAGAACTTGGTCGATGCTTCGTCCATAGGCAGCCACATCTCTACCGCGTCGAATGGGTTCCCGATGATCACGAAGCCATACAGCGACAGTAGTTTGTGGTTGGACAATGGGCCGTAGTTGATGAACATCTGCGCGCCAGCGTTCCAGTGCTGGTGACTCACGAGCTTGAACCTCTGCGTCGCCATGTCAAAGAAGTGGGACATCTCTGCTTCCGGGTCGTGGTTCAGCATGTCGAACACCGGAACCATTGCCTTGAACGACTGCTTGGGCACCGGCGCGTCGCTGTTCCTAGCAGACGCCGAGTTCTCCTCAACGGGCTCGTCCTTCTGCTGCACTAGAGGCGCCCCATCGAGGCGCAGCGACACGAACCGACTCCAGATGGTCGAGAGCGCCCACTTGTAGTTCTCCAGGGAGAAAAACTCGTCGAAGAGGTCAACGTTGATGCCCTCCGTTATGTTCTCGAAGAGCTCGAGCAGCACGGACTCTTTCAGCCGCGCAAAGTCCTGCGAGACCTTCTCCTCCATCTGTTGCGCAACGAAGAAGACATTGCTGCCCTCGAGCGCGCGGAGCTCCTCCTGGCTGAAGTACAGCACGTTGTGGTACGTCCGGGGCAGTAGCTCGATGTGCTTGGCCCACTTGGACTTGGCGCCCAGCACGAACCGCTCGTAGAGCAGCGCGATGGCCAGCTGGTCGTCCTCGCGCTCGGGAGAGAGCTGCTGGAAGAAGGCGATGCTCTGCAGCACGGCGCTGTCCTGCAGGCTCTGCACGGACAGCACCGAGTCCAGCGGGATGCTGAAGACCTCCGTGTGCGGCGTCACGTCCTCGGCGATGAACACGCCGCGCTCGGCCTCGCACGCGCCCTCCTGCTGCTCATACACGAAGTCCGTGGCCACCTGCACCTGCAGCGCCTCGGCCGCCCACTCGTTGTAGCCCACGAAGGCGTCGGCCGCGAGCTTCTCGTCGCCTGGCGCCATGTCTGCCTGGGTCTGCTCTTGCTGGGGTCCGTCACGGCCGCGCGCTTTTTCTCTTCTGGCCAGCGAGGGCGTCGGCTGCGGCTCGGCGGGGCCGCATGTGGTCAGCACTCGACTCGAGCTCGTTTGGATCAGATGCCTTTTGGCTGGCATCTGGTGTGAAACTGGTGTGGTGCGCTTTTTCGGCGCATGGTATTATAGTAGTTTGCCGATTAGTACCGTTAGAGGTACTAACAGCACACCTACTTTATTATTTTGTATAATATTTTTTGTATTCATAATGGAAGAATAGTACAGTGGTAATAGTAATCAGTCTACAACAGTCTAATTTTGGTAAGGAAGATGTCAACGTTCAAACAAGGATTAGTCAGCCACAGACTAATTTTGAACGTAAACTACCCAAATTAGTCTGAAATAAAATGTGTAACCATGTTGATTTACCTAAAGCAGGGTTTTATTACCTGAACATTCCCATACTCGCTTAATGCAGAGAAAATCGGTTCGATCTTCCCTGCCGCTTCACTCCGGTTTCCACCGAAAGGCGGGGCCAGCCACAATCGATCCGATTTTTAAATCAGGGTCGAGTTTTATTTACGCAGTAACCCAAACTCAATAGTAAAAGTGATAACTTTTAAGATCCATTTTACCAGAAGAGTGAAATATCTAATGACAAAAAATAATTACTTAAGTAGCTGAAGACGTAACAAAATACATAAAGTAAGAGATGAAAGAAAAAAGTGCAATAAAATGAAATATGGTTTGTGATTTGTTCATGCTGATTTTGGGGGTGATAATAGTGCTACCGTTAAATCAAATGGTGAGCTACGGTCATATAGTAATTTTCGCTGTATTAAAACTGTAATCGCTACTTTTACATAATGTAATACCAGAGCGGGCCAAGTACGTGGCAACAGGCAAGGGCGTGTTGCACGGCGCTCGCTCGCTCCCACGCTCGGGCCCTCGAGCGCTACACTATAAGCCTCGCATTGATGCGGCGGGCTTTTGTCGTCGTGGGATGCATGCATTCCCGCCCACGTCGGTCAGCCGTACGGGCTCCGTATCATGCTCCGTACTACGGAGCATGCGGCGGAGGAGTGCGCGTGCAATCCGCATCGATCAGATTCGAGGGCTCCGGCTTTCTTGCAGGATGCGCGCCATGGATTTTGATATTTGTCGCGAAAAAGGTGGCTACGACAAGCAAGGTGCGAGAGCTGCCGTGAATCTTGCGCCGAGGTGGTTGCCGTCCGCTTCGCTCGCGCGTCGGCGCAGGCTCATCCTGACTGCCATCCTAGCGAGCAGCTCTGCTCGTTCTATCGTCTTCGGGTGCAGCAGCTGGCGGCGTCTGCAATTTTCTCGCGAGATGTTAGTTCGTGTACATGTGCAGTGTCATTTCGATGCCTGCCTTGAAGCTGCGGCGGGCAAATGTTGACAATGCCAGGGTACAGTAAGCAAATTATTGTACTTCGAAGTAACTATGTTGTGTGTTTTCCGTCATCGCCCAGTCCAGCGCAAGGCATCCTCCCCGATGTGCCCCGAAACTTTGGCCGACTCGGCCAGGGCAGTCAGCGTGCAATGTAGTCCAGATGAACCGAAGTAGCGGCGATAGTACATGCATTAATACGTTTGCCCGTCTGCCGGAACGTGGCGGTGGTTGAGCCGAAGCAACACACCAACGCATCCAGCCCGCAACCTCGTACGATGTCTCACCCGAGCCGTGGCCGGGGCCCGTTTTCTGCGGGTTGACGTGCGTCGAGCCCTAACGCGGCGTAATGGACATCGCTTGAGCAACTCGGCCGGGCCTATCCAGCGAGATTTTCACCGGAAGCGAAACCGAAAGGCGAATTTCCGCTTTCGATTGTCATTTTCCTTTTCGTCATCATCATTCACAAGTCGCGCCCTGCACCATGTCGCTGGACCTGGCGGTGACCCCGGCGCCGACGCCGTCTCCGGCGCGCGGAGACGGCTGCTCCGTCAAGACGGAGGCCGTGCGCATCCAGGAGCTGTCGCTGGGCGGCGAGCGCACCGCCGGCAGCCGCGGCTCGCCCAAGCGCAAGCAGCGCCCGCCCAGCGGCACGGTGCCCACGGACCTGACGTCCATGAGCCTGGAGCTGCCGGCGGACAAGCGACGCGGCAACAAGCGTGCGCTGCTGCAGAGCGGAGCGCGACGTGACGGCGAGGCGGTGGAGGCCGAGGGGCTGCTGGTCGTGGCGGAGCAGGTGGACAGAGCGCAGACCAAGACCCCGCCGGTGTTCCGGACGCTGGGATCGGTACGGAGCGTGCACGGGCTGTGGGGGAGCTGCCGCAGCGTTAACACTGACGCTGTGTTGCTGTAGATCTACTGCGTGCTGGTGCGGAAGCCGGACGGGCTGTTCCTGGAGACGGTGGCCCAGGACAGCCACCACTCCATTGTGCTGGACGTTGACGCCATGGACTTGATCCACGAGCCGTTCAAGCAGAACTGCAAGTTCCAGCTGCGGTACCGGGTAGCAGACAGCAGCAGCGGGTTGCGTGCGCCGTCCTATGCGTTCATGGCGTCCACGAAAGTGGAGCGGGTCGAGTGGGTCAACGCGATTCTCAGGTGCCAAGCTTCTGCTGGCGGCAAGGACCAAAACGACTGCTCACCTAGTAGATCGGATACAGGGGGTGGTTCGACGGCGACGGGTTCTGCGCGGATGCAGCCAGGAGCCGCAGATTCGAGCTGTAGGGGGGACGATCAACAGGAGCAGGCGCGGCAGGACGAAATCTGCCTGCAACTGGCGCAGCCGTCGCTTGGGGAATTCGTGTACTCCACGCCGCCGATCAAGCACTTCATCCTGGTACGCCATGGCCACTACATCAACGCCCACGTGCCGCAGGCGTCGGACTCGGAGCAAGTACTCTCGCAAATGGGAAGGCAGCAGGCTGAGTTTGCTGGAAAGTGCCTTGGGATGGCACACAACCGGATCCCAACGCGGCACGACGTCACGATCTACCACAGCGACATGACGCGGGCGGTGGAGACGGCCGGTATCATTGCCAACCACTTCGGGGAGGTCTCGCTGAATGCGAGCCCAATGCTGCGCGAAGGCTGGCCAGGAACGCCTTACTCGACCGACTTCCCCGTCGGTGGAGCTGCTGCTGCTGCGCGCAACAACAGTGCGTTCGACACGATGCAGGAGCGGAGTCGTGTGGATGTCGAGCGTATGGGGAAGGCCTTCAACTGGTTCTTCACGGACTCGGGCGACGCCCACGAGGAGAGCGACGAGGAGTCGTACTGCGTACTTGTGTGTCATGCCAACCTGATCCGGTTCTTCTTGTGTCGTGCACTTGGTGTGGACCCTGCGAACACGTGGGGTCACTTCGAGATCAACCACTGCGGCATCACACGCATCGACGTGTGCGCCAACCGGCCGCTCAAGGTCATTGCGGTGAACGAGACCGGCCACTTGCCGCAGTCCCTCATCACGTCCAGCGAAGATCATCTATAAGCAGTCGACGAGGGGCGAAAAGAACAACGTATATGTCGTCAACGTGCTAGACAAAAACGCAGAGCGTCTGACTGCCTCCAGTTATGCCGTCCTTTAGTGAACGGGAGGCTCTCGCAATGCTAAAACAACTTAATGTGAACCTCCGCTGCCTTAAACAGCGGAGTTGCTGACGTGGTCCGTGCCCGAGAAGAAGTCTTCATTGAACGCGTCGAGCCTTGCGACCTGTTCGGGCGTCAGCTTGACATTGACCGCCTCCAGGTTCTCCTTCTGCCTGGCTTCGTGCACCGATTTGGGCAGCGTCGTGTAGTTCTTAGCGAGGTCCCAGGCCAGCAGCACCTGTGCGGGCGTGGCCTTCGCCTCCTGGGCGATCTCCACGAGCCTCGGGTCGTCAATCTTCTTCACACGGGCCAGCGGCGAGAAGGCCTGCAGCAGGATGCCGTGCTCCTGGCAGTACTTGACCAGCGGCTCCCGCGTGAGCCACGGGTGCAGCTCGATCTGGTTCACGGCCGGCTTGACCCGCCACGTCTCGGCCAGCTTGGCCAGATGGGGCTCCCCGAAGTTGGACACGCCGATGTCGCGCAGCACGCCCTCCTGCTGCAGCTCCTCGAGCGCGCGCCAGGTGTCGGCGCGCAGCGCGGGGTCGAAGGGCTGGTGCAGCAGGAACAGGTCGATGTAGCCGCAGCCGATGAGCGCGTTGCTGGAGCGCGCGCCCTCCAGCGCCTTGTCGTAGCCCCAGTGGAACTCGCGCAGCTTGCTCGTGATGAAGATCTGCTCGCGAGGGACGCCCGAGTCCCGCACGGCGCGCCCCACGTCCGCCTCGTTCTCGTACAGCCGCGCCGTGTCGATGTGGCGGTAGCCCAGCCGCAGCGCCGACAGCACCGCCGTGTACGCCTCCTCGCCCGCCGCAGCCTTGTACACGCCCAGCCCCACGAGCGGCATGCGCGCGCCGCTGGGCAGCGCCACCGACGGCACCGACACACTCATCCCTGTCAAAAAAATGATCTGAGATGATCTGATTCCAAGATGAGCGGCTGATATTATCAGCCGTACCTTCCATTCGTGATTACAAAATATGGTTTACTACAGGTAAGCCACTATCTGAATCTTCTTCGTATATATTTATTATCTAATAATGTTTGATCAAATATACTAACTGTCATTATTACACAGAAGAAGCCATTTCTGATTAGCAGAATATGAAGGTAACCCTCTCATACTCGATAGGAGAAGATCGGTCGCGTCCCCCTTCGTTGAAGCGCGCACTCTCCATTTGGACGCCAAGAGCTCAAGCAAGTCCAAGAAGACCATGCGGGCGTCGCTGATCCTCGCCATTGCCGCCGCTGTCGCATCAGCCGCGCCGCTCCCGCTGCCCGAGCTCACGGGCGCCGGCGGCTTCGGCTACGTGCGCAGCCCCGACCGCTCCGTGGAGCTCTCGTCCCCGCGGCCGCACGACGTGCTGGACGTGGCCAAGCTGCCCAAGAACTTCGACTGGCGCGACGTCAACGGCACCAACTACGTGACCATCTCGCGCAACCAGCACATCCCGCACTACTGCGGCTCGTGCTGGTCCTTCGGTGCGTTGACGCTGCCTCTCCAAAAAGAAAAAGAAGAAGAAGAAAATGTATCATTCCTCTCTAACTATTGCAATTTTTATTATATTTACGTTATTATTCTTTTTAGCGGCCACGTCGGCGCTGGCGGACCGCATCATGATCGCCAAGGAGCGCAGCCCCGGCAACAAACCGTCCGTGGAGGTGCACCGAGAGGTGGTGCTGTCCCCGCAGGTGATCCTCAACTGCGACAAGAAGGACAACGGCTGCCACGGCGGCGACCAGCTGGAGGCCTACCGCTACATCAAGAAGAACGGCGTGCCCGAGGAGGGCTGCCAGAGGTACGCGGCCACGGGCCACGACACGGGCAACACGTGCACGGACCTGGACGTGTGCGAGAACTGCCTGCCGTCCAAGGGCTGCTTCCCGCAGAAGACGTACGACAAGTACTACGTGTCGGAGTACGGCACCACGCTGGGCGAGCAGCAGATGATGGCGGAGATCTACGCGCGCGGGCCCATCGCCTGCAGCGTGGCGGTGACCGACGAGTTCCTCAAGTACTCGGGAGGGGTCTTCGACGACAAGACCAACGCCACGGAGACGGACCACGCCATCTCCATTGTTGGCTGGGGCGAGGAGGACGGCGTGCCTTTCTGGGTCCTGCGCAACAGTTGGGGGAGCTTCTGGGGAGAAGATGGCTGGATGCGTCTGGTGCGCGGAGTGAACAATGTGGGGGTTGAGGGCGAGTGCGCCTTCGGAGTTCCCAAGGACGACGGCTGGCCTACTCCCGTCTCGATTGAGGAAGAGGAATCAGTGCAAGAAGAGGAGGAGAACGTCGTGAACGATGCTGAAGAGGACAACTCGGTGGAATCGAAGCTGGGCGGCTGCCGCCAGAAGCTGCACTTTGCTGGCGGCGAGCGTGTCATTTCACCGCTGCCGCATGAGACCATTGATGTGAAGGATCTGCCGAAGGCCTGGGATTGGCGTGATGTGAATGGCAAGAACTTTGTCACTTGGGACAAGAACCAACACATCCCGCAGTACTGCGGAAGTTGCTGGGCTCAGGGCACGACTAGTGCACTTTCGGATCGGATCTCCATCCTGAGAAATGGTAAGCTGGGTGCAAGTGCTACTGCTGCTTCCTTGAGTGGTTTGTAACCGGGATTTTTTGTGTGAATGTAGCATCTTGGCCTGAGATCGCGTTGTCGCCGCAGGTCCTCATCAACTGCCACGCCGGTGGCACCTGCAACGGTGGCAACCCTGGTTTGGTGTACGAGTACGCGCACCGTCATGGCATCCCTGATCAGACGTGTCAAGCTTACCAGGCGAAGAACCTCCAGTGTGACCAGTTCGCTATTTGTGAAACGTGAGTGCTGCAATTTGCTTACAGCATCCTGTGTAATTTTACTGACTGTAGCACTTGCTGTGTGTTGAACTCAGGTGCTGGCCGTCGAAGGAGTCGTTTACTCCTGGTGTGTGCGAACCCATCAAGAAGTTCGCCAAGTACTACGTCTCTGAGTACGGATCGGTGAGCGGTGCTGACCGCATGAAGGCGGAGATCTACAAGCGCGGCCCCATCGGCTGCGGTGTGCACGCTACAGAGAAGTTCGAGGCGTACGCGGGTGGCATCTACTCGGAGCACGTTATGTTCCCGTTGATCAACCACGAAATTTCAGTGGCCGGTTGGGGCTACGACGAGGAGACGGACACGGAATACTGTACGTGCTCATTCACTCTGTGCGATAAACACTTTGTGCTGGTGCTGACCGCCCATGCTGGCGTTTCTGCAGGGATTGGACGCAATTCGTGGGGAACGTACTGGGGCGAGAACGGCTGGTTCCGCATCCAAATGCACCACAACAACCTGGGCATCGAGCAGGATTGCGACTGGGGTGTGCCGCTCCCGGACGGCTCGAAGCCCGACGACTTCGTCATCACCGTTGCTTACGAAGGCAACGAGGACCACGCGACGGCGAGAAACTTCCTGCATGTTAGCGGCGGCGCCAACTGATCAAGACTGCGTCCATGCGTGTGCGTGCATACATACCATATCCAGCCAAGTTGAAGTCGCTATACCCTCGACTCGAATTGCCACAAAAAAAGCGTAAAAATACGAAGCAGTAGCAACGGACAGCCATGAAAGGGCGCATAATGAATGGTCCTTTTCACTAGATCCAACGGCCGACATCGGTCTCAGTTGCTGGTTCGGGGTGAGACCATGGAGGTCAGCGGCGATGGCGGTGTGGATCACTGTCACCTGTTCACAGACCTGTTCGGGCGCCTGCTGCAGCTGTCGCTGGCGTTCATCGCCGTGTTCATGCTCTACATCAAGCGCAAGCTCGAGTTCCCCATCCGCCCCATCAAGGTGCGCCGCGTAACGTCATATCCACTAGGGAGGAGAGAATAATACTCACCGGGCGGGGTGTGGTTTTGTTTTGGTGCAGGTGTGGGCTTTGGACGTGAGCAAACAGGGTCTGGGTGCGCTGTACATCCATTGTCTGAGCGTCATCTTGTCCATCGTTATGGTCGCAACATCTCCCGAAGACTATGACGAGGCATGGAGACGCTACTGTCATGATGTCTTAGCTCGAGCTAACTTGGTTTGCAATGCTGGCAGTGCGGGATCTATTTCGTCAACTACCTGCTGGATACGACGTGGGGCGGCTTCATCCTGATCGTGTTCCTGCGGATGATCGACAGAGTGGCTGCTCGGTTCGGCTTGATGGATATGGCGCGCTGTGGTGACTACGGCGATCCACCACAGATGCGGATTTGGTGGACGCAGTTCTTCGCGTACCTGGCAGCACTCTCACTCATGAAGTTGGTAGACGTGCTGCTCGTCTGGGCGTTCTTCTCGGACATCGGGTACTTTTCCACTCGACTCTTCTCAGCTTTCGCCCACCACCGACACCTCGAGTTGTCTATCGTCATGCTCGTGGTGCCAGGGTGCTGCAACTCGGCCCAGTTCTGGATCGTGGACTCGTACATCAAGAGCGACACGAACCAGCTCAAGTTTATGCCTGCGGTTGCAGACGATAGTGAAAAGCGGTGGATAGGACAAGATATCGTGGCAGGCTTGCCGCCGCCGCTGTCCCAAGGTGACGAGTCTGTCAAGAGTGTGAGTCCGCTTTGAATTCTGCGTTTATTCATGAGTACATTTTTCATACAGTCGGGTATCGTTCCCGCTGCTGCTGAAGCTGTGCCCTCCTTTGCTCTATGAGCTCGTCCACGGACAAAGCAGGCGACTGAGTTGCGGTAGGTGGTGGCGACGCCATAGTTCTTGTAACGTCAGGCTTCTCCGTAGTGCTGCTCATTCCAGTCGGCGCCGTTGTAGGGGTAGGTTGGCTACTGCTCGACTCCTTTTGAGCAGGTTTCCCGGCGGTAGTGTTAGCCGAAGATCCACCATTTCCAGCATCTGCGTTGCGTAAAGCGACAATCGACGCATTGACAAGCCTTTGAAGTGCATTCACCTCGCGCGCAAGCCATTTAGCAGGCTCGCCCAGCTTCTCAGCTCCACCTGCTGTTTGAAGGGTAGCGTCAGATGCTTCACCGATAGCTGTCACCAGTGCCTTGATCTTGTGCTCCATAATGGTCTGAACTGCCCTCCTCTCCTTCACCAAAGTTTCACACCGCGCCTGTAGCTGCGATTGCTGATCATCTGATGTGGCTCGGGCCTGTAGTTGCTGGTTCTCGAACATTAAGGCTTCTAATTGCCGCTGCAAATTTGCAAGTTGTTGCTTGTCCTTGTTGCTGCCTAGCTGATCTAGATCTTTGGTGCGTGCCTCGAGCTCGACTTGCACAAGTTTGTCCAGCTTCTCACGCATTAGGAATTCAACAGAAACCTTCTCCGACTTCACGTCTTCCAGTTCTCTGGCCATGCGCTGGTGCTCAGCCGATTGGGCATCTACCAACGCACGCAGTTCATGAATTTTCTCTTCGGCTGAAAGCAAACTCGACCTGCCACTTCCCGCGTGAATTGAGTTGTTGTTGCCGCTACTGTAGTTGTTATCGTTGATGATAACGGGGTCCACCGGATGAGGACGGAACTGCTTGTGTGTAATAAGCAACTCAGCAGGAGTATCGGACACGCGATTGGAACCAGCAGCAGGCAGCATTGCCGCTTGTGATGCGCCACCACCCCAGTCCCCGAGTGCTTTGAGCAGCTCAGCATCAATTTTGCCCGGAGAACTTGCGTTATGCTCCATTGCAACGCGTTGCAAGTGGATGAGATGTGCCGTCTTCTCGTCAAGTTTCTCCTCAAGTTCCTTCTGATGGCGGTCGTAGGCATCCAGCTCGTCCTGCAGCGCTGTGATCTGCTCGTCACGCTCATTCAGCCTCTGCGTTAATGCGATCATGATATCGCGCTGTTTGAGAAGTAGCTGCTTGTATCGGTCAACCTGAGCCTTCTCTTCTTCAATCGTCTCACGCTCCTTTTCGAGATCAGCAAGACGACATTCGTATTCCTGTCGGATTCGATCCTGGTGCTCCTTGATGGCATCCCGTATTAGAGGATCCTCCACATTTAGGGCCTCGCCGTCACCAAGCCCACCAGCAGAAGGTGCCAGGCGACGTTGGTTGCTCATTAGCATCTGTGAAGTAAGAGCCGAGATGCGTTGTTCGAGACGCTTTTTCTCTTCTTTCTCCCTCATGAACTCGCGTGAGCGCTCTTCAAGTGCACGAATAGCTGCCATTTTATCTTCCTCAGCTCGACGGCGCTGCTCATCGAGCTCAAGCAGTCGGCGCTTGTCTACCACATTGCGTGAGCGCTCTTCCAGCTCCGCTCGAAGCCGCTTCAGTTCGCGCTCGTATTTTCGCAGCAACGATTTCTGGTCCAGGTCTTCATTCACTCGCGCTTCGTTCTTAATGTGCTTGGCCCGGTTCGCAAACTTCAGCGTTGAGAGTGACTCTGTCATAGCCTCCAACGCAGGTGAAATCATGGCCATCATCGTGGTTTTACAGTTGCCACCTAGCGAGTCCTCCAAAATTCGAGTGAGCTTACTATCACGGTACGGAATGTGTTGACGTCCGCGTGCATCGGTTAGTGCCGAGATGACGTTTCCAAGTGCCGAAAGCGACTGGTTGATCTTCTTGCTCTCCTCTAGTCGTTGACCCGTAGCACCTGATAGCCTTACTCGCTCGGAGCCAGCAAGATCCACCAGGTTCAGCTTGCCAACTTTGAAGCTTTGCCGCACCATAGCCTCCAGCTTAGGATGCAATGCTGCAGTGCCATTCGCGTTTGTACCATTACCACCACCAGGAGCCTTCCCGTTACCACCACCATTTCCCTGTGCATTACCACCACCATGCCGAGCCTGGTAGGCGTTGACAAGGGCCATGAACTCTTCTGGTGCTACATCGTTTCCCTTGGAGTCCACATACGAGGTCTTGCTTTGTTCAGCTATGATAATGAAGACAGCATGACTACGCGATGACAACTCGTTCATCTTGGTGCTACCAGTAGCACGCATAGCCCCACCACGTTCCATTAGTCCGTAAATCTCCTCGGGTGAACGCACCACCCACTCAGAGAGTCCCTCCACAAACACGCCACGTCGTCGATCCTCTCGAATGGTCAAGTTGGTTCGTTCGGGCTTGAGCAGATCCGAAATGGACTCGTTGTAAATTTGCAGGTATGACGCGCGTACGAGGAATCGGCACCGGGCGGAAACGTTGGCCTGAATGTGGCAGAAAATCTGCTCAATAGCACGCGGGATGATTCCGCGCTCCTCGACGCTGCCTGAGCCGCTGTTGAAACCCTCCATCGTGTACGTCTTGCCTGTTCCCGTCTGCCCGTAAGCGAAGATAGTAGCGTTGTATCCTTCCAGGGATGACTCCACCACTGCCTTCGCGGTGTTTTCGTACACGGTGCTCTGGGTGCACTGCTGGTCGTACACGTGATCGAATGAGAACACGTGACTCCCGTATGCACCCGGAGTGCTCGATTCATTGTCAACATTTCCGCCACTACCTCCGCCGAACGCCAAAGCGCTTAGGTTCTCCGATACTGTGAGAACATGACCTTGCTGGTCCACGTTGATCACATTCTGGAACGGGCGGTCACCATGAAGCTCACGCGGCAACGGGGGTCGAACACGGATCACCACCTTGAAATTGCTCCCGCGTTCTCCAGAGTATCGACTTGAACTGCTGGAGATACTGTGCGCTGGTGACGAAGGTCGATCGCCCAAGAAACCGTCCGAAGATGTGGACGCCGTCTCGGTGTCCTCGCTACTGCGCGAGCCACCCGTCGAGTTGTACGCGTTCGATATCGCCGTTCGCTGTAAGTAGGCAGCCGCAGCGGCAGATGGAGCTGGAGGCGCGTAGTATTGCTGTTGCTGCTGTTGCAGTGGCTGCGCTCGGCGAGTCGTATTGCTGGGAGAGCAGGTGCTGCCGTGGGGTGACGAACGCGCGCTGCCCGACGGAGAACTCGAAGCCGAGACGTTGATACTCATGCCTTGAGCATACGGATGACCCCCACGACTGTTATATCCACTTGCACCCCGAGTCGTGGTTCCGCTTGGACTCCTGGATTGGCGCAGCGACGCGTTGAAGTCGCTCGTGCTCCTCATCTTGGTCGGCTTGGGCGCTCTCGTCGGCCAGGAGCTTGCTCGCGGAGTGAAGGCGGCAATCCGGGGAACGTTGAGCTGTCTGGTCGCGCCCCTTGAACTCCGAAACGCTGTGGAAAACGGATAAGCTCGCATGTGTCAGGGACTAAGGTTTCTTACGTCAAATAAATCTATTTGTTTGGGCGTATCTGCGTGGCGGAAGGCTGGCCTGCTGCACTTTAGCATCCCTTCAAGGTGAGCGACATCTTGATGTTCATCGCGGCCAGCTCGTTGGCCAGGTAGCGGAAGACGTAGGGCATGGCGACGGGCTCGCAGCCCTCGCCCGTTTGGCAAACTGTACAGTACCACTGCGTCTTGGACTTCATGGCGATGGCGATCTCTCCCTGGCCCGCGGTCTCGACTGTCGAGCGCTGCGTCGCGTTCGAGAGCAGACTGCCACAGTTTGTGCACACCGTAGCAATGTGCTTGTCGGAACAGTTCATGAGACGGTCCTGCACCAGGAACGCACAACCGTGGGCAAGCAGCGAATCGCGCTCCATTTCACCGAGACGGATACCTCCACCCTTCTTACGGCCCTTCACGGGCTGGCGAGTGAGCGAGTTCATCGGACCCGTAGCACGCACTTGGCTCTTGTCGCTAACCATATGACGCAGACGCTGGTAGTACACAACACCAATGTAGATATCCGCCTGCATGACCGTGCCCGAGATACCCGAGTACAGAGGCTCACTGCCCATGTAGTTGTAGCCGTGCTCCTTCAGCTGCGATCCGAAGTAGTCGATCACACGGTCCTTCTCGCTGAACTTGAACGGGGTAGCATCCATGTACTTGCCCTTCAGTGCGCCCGTCTTGGCGGCCATCGACTCGATAAGCATACCGATGGTCATACGCGACGGGAAAGCGTGCGGGTTAATGATAACATCCGGGGAGATGCCGGACTCCGAGAATGGCATGTCGGCCTGGGGCCACAAAATACTCATAACACCCTTCTGTCCGTGACGCGATGAGAACTTGTCACCGATCGTCGGGTTACGGCAGAAACGCAGCTTGATGCTAGCCTTGGTAAACTCGGAAGCCTGTGACGCGCTGCCAATCATATTGACCTGCTCGATGATGGCAGGTTCACTTTCCTTGTGCTTCTGGAACGAAGGGAGACCAGTCGTCTCATCGATCCAGCTAGCAATCGGGTCACCATGGTTCACAACCTGGCCAATGTGCGGGAAACCATCACGGTCAAGCTTTGTTGAGCAGAACTCACCGCTGCCGTCAGTCTTGATGTTGGAGAAGTACTTCTTCGACGTCGAGCTGCCCTGCTTGCCGCCGGAGCTAATGTCCACGGTCAACTGTTTGTACACAGATGCATGCGCAAAACCACGCTCGTACGACGACTTGTTCAGAATCATAGCATCCTCCATATCGAAACCCGTGTACGAAATCACGGCCACCACAGCGTTGGTACCTAGCGGGTACTCATCGAGCTGGTACTCGCGCAAACGTTCGTTCTGCACGATAGGAATCTGGGGCGACTGGATACGGTACATCTTGTTGTCCGTACGGTGCACAATCGAGTGAGCGGGCGTGCCCATAGTCTGCTTGGCCATCTGGCACTGGTACATGTTACGGGGAGACTGGTTGTAGTCAGAGAAAGGCGTCAACGAAGCCACAAGCGAAAGCATGTTCGTGGGCTTGATCTCCATGTGAGTCGTGGCCGGGCGGATGTCATCCTTCGTACAGGCGATGTCCATGAACACCTGCTCCATGGGTCCGATGTACTCAATACGCTTCGTGTCCATCTGCACAACCGGACGCGACATGCGGGCGGCATCAGCTGACAGGTACAGTCCGGGGAAGGGGCCACCACGCGTAGGCATGATAAGACACACTTCAAGGTTCCGAACAATACCATTGGCGTCGCGCTCTTCAGAGCTCTCTGCCGACTTGACCTTGCGCAGAACCTCAGCAATACGCTTGCACACTTCCGCAGGCGCGCCACCAAGCACCTTACCGTTCATCATCACTGGCAGGTACGAGTACGGCACGATGAGGGCACCATCAGCATAGCCCGACGTTGGAATCATACCCAGGCTAGTCAAGAAGCGCGCCAGCTTGACTTCCTGCTGCAGATAATCGTCCGCCTTAAACGCCGGATAGCACACGAGTTCACACTCCACAGCCAAGTGGTTCAACAGACCACAAGGAGATCCATCGGGGGTGTGCACAGGGCACAGGAAACCCCACGAGTCGGGCAGAAGCTTACGCACTGCTGTGGTCTTCATTTCCGTGAAGAACTGACCACGGTGAACCGAGCGGAAGTGCGAGAAATAACGGTAGTAGTTCAGCTTCTCGGCGACGATGGTGTAACCAGCAATCTGCAGCAGATCCAGACCACTCGAAGAACGCAGGTTACCCGTGTTCAGGAAGTACATCATAGCGTTACCGATGTTGGGGGTACGGTCCCACATCTTACGCAAGAACACCTGATCCATCACGACGCTCTTCTTCTTGTTCTGCGTCTCCTTCAGAATGTTAGCGCGCATGGAAACAAGCGAGTCCTGCAGCTTCTCCTTCAGGAGCATCAGGTACAGGTGTCCAGGAAGCAGCAGCTCGTGGTTCATCACGGAATCGGAGTTGTCCTCCGGTACATCACCCTTCGCAAAACCGTAAAGCTTGCGCAGCATCAAGCACAGCAGCTCCACCTTCTGCGTGCGTCCCTTTTCGCCCTTGGGGATGTGCACAAACAGGTAGTCGTCCAGCAGCTTGTTTCCCACCTCCACGTTGCTCATGTTCTCGTACACGTACGGCATCGCAAAGCGGAAGTGCTTACCCAAGTAAGCCAGCGCCTCGTCGCGCGTGTAGAGCGAGAACTTCTTTGCTTCGCGCAGAATCAGCTCCACACGAGCGGAAAGGTATGTGTTCTCGTGGTCTCCGCGCAGCACGCGCTCGTAAATCTCGCGGTCCGTCAGCGGGTAGAGTGCCTTGAGCACCAGACCGGCGGGGATCATAAACTCCTGCTTCTTGACACCGAAACGCACGGTGGCGTTACCGTCCTGCAGGTAGTGCAGCGTGACCGTGACGGCGGACTGGTCGCGCTTGACGCACTTCATGGTGACCGCCAGCTCCGTGTACAGGTCGCCGCGGTTGGCGAAGGCGCCGCGGCGCACGGCCATGATGTGGTGGCGGCGCGGCATCTGCAGCAGCCGCACGCAGCGCTCGTTGCCGTTACAGATGAAGTAGCCGCCCATCTCGTTGGCCTCCTCGCGGGCCTTGACGAGCTGCTCGGGCGACATGCCGTTGAGGTGGCAGCGCTTGGAGCGCACCATGATGGGGATTTCACCCACCACGCGCTGGATGCGCTCCACGTTCTGCGAGCCGCCGAAGGAGCGCGCGAGCGTCACGACCAGCGGCGCCGTGTACGACACGCCGCGCTGGCGGCACTCGCTGGGCAGCAGCTTCTGCTCGCCCGTGATCTGGTTCTCCGAGGTGGGGTAGCCGATCTGCGCGTTCTCGATCCACAGGTCCATGCGGTGCTGGTTGGGCAGCTCCACGGGCACCTTGCACATGTCGGCCACGGCCAGGTCCAGGCCCTCGGTCAGGAAGAAGTTGAACGAGTCCAGGTGCGGCGCCACGAGCTTCTGCAGCTTGTCATTGCTGAAGAGAAAGTATACAAACACCAAGTGAAAAAAAAGATTAGTAAAGGGTTTTATATGGCAAGAGTGATGGTCACTGCATGGATGCGGGCGGCGCGTACGTCTTGGTCGGCACGGAGCGCGAGCTGGACGACGGGTTGGTGGACGGCCACTCGCTCACGTAGGCCTTGCCGGTCTTGGCCTTCTTCTTCGAGCTCTTGTCGCCCGCCATGGCTGCGCGCGGGTCGAGGGCGGTCAGACGCTGCTGCGGTCAAGAGCTGGCGATGCGGAAGTGCCCGAGCACGAATGGAGCTCCGTCGACGTCGCTTGGAGAGACCAGCTCAGCCAGCCAAAGCGAAAAACCTCGAAGCGGCGGCGAAAAACCTCGGCGAAAACAGCCCTACCCGCGAGACAAGGAATTGATTTTTACGCAACAAAATTCGTTATTACAGGTCTGATCGATTACAAGGGGCATTTACGTTCATTTCAGGCACCTGACCTATCATTGTAGAGAGGTGTATACTGATAAGAAGTATCAGATACGACAATCTCGGAGTGATGGTCCTATAGTTGAAGTTTGCTCGTCACTTTTCAAGCCGCAACAAGGCTTCGCTCGCTGGTGTTGCACCGTGGAGCAGTGTCGTGACAACCACGCACACTCGAGAGGGAAGGTGCTGCGGTGTATGTTTCGCGAGTGTTGGGGCGAAAGCTATTTGCGCTTTGAGAGTTTGCAGGCGTAAAAATACTCCGGGTAGGTCGGTTTTGTGGGAAGCGTTACGGAGACCAAGCACTATTGCCGACGCTGGAGCACGTGAGAGGGCCTCACGAGGACGACGACTTGGCCACTGTCTTCGCGGTTGTGCGCAGCAGCTTCATGAGCGGAGGTGATATACCTGGGCCAAAGGATCTACTGTTGTAAGCTTTCGTGTGTCCACGAGCGCTGACCGCATCAAACAGGAGAAACACACACACTCCCAGACAGCGGATCAAGCCGCTCCGGACTGGTCGGCAAGGTGGAGTCGTCGTACTCCAAGAGCGGGGCTCTGCCTCCTCTTCGCCAAATGTCTGATGGCCAACTCCAGACTCCAGCTCGTGATGAAAGCCCTTCGATCACCCTATTGAAATTTCTGCCCGGGAGACTACAGACTTCCGACCACCTTCTTAACGCTGCTCCAACTAAGTCAGACGAAGAAACTCTTCACATACCACCCTCGAATCCCGGGCTTTCAAGGATCAATAGCATCACGCCCCGAACCGCTTCCAGGAAAGTCGAATCGCCAGCGGATCTGCCGGGCGTTCCGACCGATAATGCACAGGAAGACAGCGAAGACAATGGCTGTGCTTTTCAAGCACCGGCGGAAGACGGCTCAGAGGGCGAGATGTTTGCACCGCTTGTGAGGAGATCGTCACTGAACAAACCTGGCGCGGGTGATGGGCATCGAATTACCCGAGTTCACCCGATATTTTCCGATCTTGTCGTGAATAGCCGGAAGGGAAGCACGGAACTGGAGGATCCGCTCGTTAGTACCGTGTTGGAGGAGCCTCACAGCGACATCAGCCGAATTGTTTTGGCCAAAAGACTATCCTTGCACAAAGTGCACATCGCGTCGAGTAATTTAGTCGTAGCACTGCCAATAGGGGCAGCACAACCACCGCCGCAGGACCCAACAGTTCATCGAATGATCTACTTTCGTACGAAGAAGGAGCTCAGCGAATTGTTTCTGCTGGCACCTGTGTCACTGTGGGGGCGTCGATTTAACCGCGTCGTATTCGTTCTCATCATGCTAGGAATTGGAGATCTTGCTACCGAAACATGTGATGGACCGAACTGGGGGAGCACTGACCCCGGGTACCCTTACTTGCCTACGGAGGCACAGTATAAAGTTTTCGATGGAGTTTTTACGGCACTTTTCACGCTGGAGCTTCTGGCGCGCATCATTCAAGTCAGGAAAATTCGAGCTATCGTCCATGATCCGTACGTGTGGTTAGATGTGATCGGAATTTCACCGTGGTATATCGATCAAGTTCTTGAAAAAGCAGGGTTTGCCATAAAACCGGGTGAATCTGTCAACATGTTTCGACTCGTTCGATTAGTGCGACTAGCACTTATCCTGCAGCATTATGAACAGTCAAGAATTATGTATTTGGCGATCAAGGCAAGCTTACGGCCACTGAGTATCACCATGTTTTTCCTATTTACACTGGTGATGATACTTGCTACAGCGATTTTCTATGCGGAACCATGCTATAATGTGGAGACTTGCACCTTCACCGACATTTTTAACACAGCATATTTTGTGATGGTTACGTAAGTATTGTTTCCAAGACTGCATTTGCTCTGAGCTCATATTAACTAAGGTGATATTTGACACTTTTAGGGTTGCAACCGTAGGCTACGGACATCAAGTGCCTTCTTTAAAGAATCCCGCGTCATTGTTGTTAACGATGCTGGCGATGATTTTGGGGCAGATCTATTTCTCTATGCCCGTGGCAATTATCGGCACTAATTTTCAGAGGACCTACGAGAGTTTCCAGTTGGACAAGAAGAAAAAGGCCCGCTACCTGGATGCATCACTTTCTCCGTTCGACTGCCAGACGCTACACAGCCATGCCAAACGCCTTTGTGATATCCAGTATCACCTCTTGAATTCATGGTCACTAGTGCATCAACATATCCGCGGCATTGCGCGCTCGAATACCAGAAGCTCTCAATCTTTCACAATGGATATGCTCGAGATCGAGGCAGACCGCCATACTAAAATCAAGGAAGCAATAAATCGCCTGCTAGAAGTCCACACCGAAGCCGCAATGTTATTGCAGGTTTTCATTCCTCACCGCCGAAGATCGCTTCATATGACTTTGGATTCTCAAGCACAAGGAGTACTGAGCAATATGTATGCAAAGGCAAAGCAAGCTATGGCCAAGGCGAAGGTGAAATCGGGACAATCTTCAACTGTTGTAGACCCACGCATAGCTTCTCAAACATTCGGAGGGAGGCTCTGGTTGCTGCTGGAGGTTCCGGATTCGTCGCGCATTGCCACGATTGTAAACCGGGCGATGGTGGGATTTGCATTAGTCAGCATTATGCTGTTCTTCACCGAGTCACTACAGGAACTTGCAGCGAGTGGTGTTGAAACCGCTGGCTGCAAATCTGTCGTCAAGAGCTATTGCAAGTCAACCGGATTTAAACAATTGGATGCCGCGTGCTTTTTGCGCTATGAGAATGGCACGAGTGACTTTACCGAGCAGCTAGACTTCTCCTGTGCCACTGCAACAGAGTCACTGACTTGCTACGGAAATGGAGTTAATTTTGGGTCTCTGAATTCATCCGCTTTGTCATGCGAAGATGCCTTTTCAAGAGCTGGAGGTGACTATGTGTGCTTCCGCCAGCAGTGTACCGCGTCTGTAAACATGATTTACGACATGGGGCCGTATTGGATTTATTTTGAATGGCTCTTTGGCATCGTGTTTACTCTGGAGCTTTCGCTTCGATTTTATGTAGCGCAAAACCGATTGCTGTTTTGGAAGAATGTTTACGTGTTTTTTGATGTGGTTGCAATTATACCATTTTTCGTCGAGGTGGTTGAACTCCTGTTCGCACATATTCGACCGGACTACGCGATTGTTGCCACTTCACCGTCATTTCTTTCGGTGATCCGCGTGCTAAAAATCATGCGCATTCTCAAACTCACACGGGTAAGATTTATAACTTTAGATTGTGTTAAGGAATGATCACTGATATGTTGCTTGTCATTGTAATTATTCTGTACCAGCACTTTCGAGGGACAAAACTTCTAGCTTCCACTGCAATCAAAGTTTGGAGACCCCTCGTCGTCCCAGTAAGTTTAAACAAAAAGTGGACTACCGAAAACGTATCATCCTTTTATAATGTTGGTGCAGCTTTTCTTCCTGTTCACAGGCTGTATTATTGCTGGAGCCGTCTTTTACGAGATCGAGCGCGGAACGGAGTGTTTTGTAGGGGAGTCTTGCTGGTGGTGGCACATAAATGTTCTCACTCCACAGCTCGCTGCTGGCCTCCCAGAAGGAAAACGTATTTTGATCCAAGACAAAGTGAAAACTATAATTACAGATATGATCCACTCGACGTGGCTGTCATACGCAACGTACGTGCTTCTGAATCGGCACCTCTGTATGGTTTAGATCTCATGTGAATCCTACTTGTGTGACTAGGCTGACGTCGGTTGGTTATGGTGACATGGTGCCAAGGACATCTATCGGGAAGTTCTTTGACGTGTTTGTGATCATCGTTGCTACGATTTACTCAGCAATGCCGCTGTCCTTGGTTGGAACACAGTTTTATTCGCTGTACGAGAAGCACGTGGAGAAGATGGTCGTCAAGAAGGTACAAAACTCATAAAAAAATGCTGTTGTACTGTTGTGGGGACTGTATGCATCATCCCGTTTGTTGTGTTTACTGCTCGTAGGGTGGATCGTCAGTTTCTTGGCGCACGAAGACTGCGATCAGCCTCGTGACACAGTACAAAAAGACTGCAAGAAATGCGTCAGCCCGGAAACCTGAGCCTTTCATGCTTTCGAATGAGCATCTGCTGGTAGCTCACGAGTTCGAAAGCATGAGGCGCACGATTTTGAACCTACAGCGCACCTTGGATGCTGCTACGACCGCGACGCTTGAAAGCGTACAACGCAAAACCTCCCTTTCATTACGAGTCTCCAGGGTTTCAGGGGGTTCCAAGGCTTCCACAACGTCCCGGCGCTCTGTGACAATGACCCAACGAGCAGCAGGCAACATCGATCTGGCAATCGAGCAGAAGAGCTTCGCCATCATGGTACGAAGCGCGAATTCTACTCGGCCAGCAATTCTTTTTCTTGATCTAATATATTATTATCCTGCAGGACACGCTGTTGCAGTTCTCGCAGGTCGTCGAGAGGCTGCAGGACGCGCCCGCCGACTTCGAGGCGTTCGACGGGCTCGAGGACGACCTGCACACCAATATTTATCCCAACGGCATCTCTCCTCGCCCCACGTCCGAGCACGAGGTCGACACGTTCCCCGAAATGGAATAATTCACCCACCCAAGCTCCATGCCGAGACGACAAACACAAAAATCCTGCTACAGTACATGTACAGTACTCGGATTTCTGGTGCATTCTGTTTTGCAAAGTCTCAGTTGACCTATCGTGACGATACACACACACCTAGACACTTGTCTGTTACACCAACCCTACATCAACTCGCATTCTACCCCGCAGCGCACTTGACTCGCAATAGCGTTCCCACCACGTTCCGCCACGCTCTCGACCATTTTCCGACCCAAGAAAAAAGATCACACTCGCTGTTGCGTCCTCTTGTATCCAGCGTCCGTCCAGCAGCTATTAGCCCCACACATACGCCATTCCCCAATTGACGATGGAGTACGGACGCCTCGTGGTGCTCGGCTACAGCAGCTACCGCGTGGACATGGTGCGTCGCCCGCGCAGCGGCAGCGCGCAGCTGGCGCCGCCGTCCTTCGGGCTGTCGGACGCGGGCGACGAGTCCGGGGCGCACGCGCACGAGCTCTCGTCCTCTTCCTCCTCCTCTTCTTCCGCCGCGCACAAGCGCTCGCTGGGGCAAACGTGGCAGCCGCTGGGCGACCAGAACGCCCAGTTCGTGCTGGAGAGGCGCACGCGCGCCAACGGCGTGCGGCTGCGTCGCTTCCACCACGTCCGCCCCATCGACGAGCTGCAGGACAGCAAGCACGGCGCCAACGGGGCCGTGGCCAAAGACCTCAAAGGGATCACCACACGCATCATGCAGCGCATCGAGGCGGTCAGAAGTCGCACAATTGGCGACAACCAGAGCGAGGACGCGGCGGAGATATCTCCCGCCGTCGTGCCGTTCCAAATGTGCGTCCCCATGAACGACAAGGACCCGTTCGCTAGTGTCACGGAGTTCCACGCGGACCCGGGCGCCGACATGTTCCAGATCGGCCGCATGCCGTGTCGCCAGAACGATTTCGTGATCCCCGGGCCGCGCGTGGGCGCGTCCGGCACCATTTCGCGCTACGCCGCGAGGATTGTCTGCTCGCGCGAGCCGCCCTATGAGTGCCGCATCTTTGCCGGAGGGTTCGACGCGGCGAGACGCATGAGCACGGCGGGGCACGCGTTGAAGCATTGCTCGCGTTGTGGAGCGTGGCTGAAACGTGTGGCCACGGAGCATGCGTGTGTGATGCAGACGCTAATGGAGCAGTCCAGGGACGGGAGTGGGGACAAAGGCTTCTTTGGCCGGGTGAAGAGGAGCAACAACAGCCTGCTGGGCGGAGACGTGAAGCACTATATCGACGAAACGAGCGAGGACGGACCGCTGGAGCACTTCGAGGTGGATGTAAGAGACGCGAGCGAGTTGCCGTTGGACGGGTTGACGAAGAACGGTGTCCGTGTGTGGCTTCCTGAGCTCAAACAGTGGTTTGAGGTTTCGGTGAACGGAAGCTTGTACGCGATCGAATCACGCACTGTGGACGAAAAGACAGCGTCGTCATCAAGCTCGAGCTCGAATGGAGGTCATCGCCGACGCCACCACGACGGAGCTGTGCGCTCGCGTAGTGGTGCTTTCAATCGTCCAACTGCAAACGCGGAGGATTTCGCGCCGATATTGACAGATGGAGCGGTCATCGATCTAGGCGGAGTTCAACTACAGTTCCAGACCGGCTATCGGTCTGAGCTCGAAGCTAAAGCCGAAAACAACGAATTGCTGGAGGCCCCTGTGGTGTACGGCCGGGCAACTTTATCCTCGGTGAGCATCCAACTCGAGCGACTCAACGTCCAGTGCCCTGTTCAGCTGCACTCACTACGATTTACACGTGCAGCCCCGGGTGAAGACGTTCCACTGGACCAAATACCTCATGTGTTCCCGGCGTGCGGGCATGTATTCGGGTATGAAAAACGGATTGCCAGTTCGCACACATGCCCGCTCTGCAGAACGCCAGGGTCACTGGTACAGCTATTGCTCAAAGAAAACTCGCAACTGCAGTCAGCGGAAGAACAGCACTCGATTCCAGAGTGCGTATTCAACCCTTGCGGCCACGCCATCAGCACCAAGCTCGCCCACCACTACTCAGCGCTGCTTATGCCCAATGGCCGCGCCATTTGTCCATTTTGCGCCGTGCACCTCGATCTTCGTGTGCCATTCTCGAGACTCTACCTCTATTGTGACGACTGATTAGAGCGAAACATCGACAGTGACCCTATCCGGATACCCAAGTAAACAAGTACATAACTCAGTGAAGCAGTAAAGCAGATCAAGTTGAGAAAGAGCATTGAAGTGATGCCAAGACAAGATAGAAAAGTGATAAACAAACTGAACCAATATATCGTCATGAGATTGAGAATGAAAATAATGGCAATGATCAAGACATCACTGAATACTGTTGTAACAACGCGAGTACAGTAGGTAGAGCTGAAACAAGTCTACTGCTTCCGGTACTTTGGGGAACTCGGGAATGACGCGCTAGTGACAACGCGCTTACCGTCTTTGATGTTAGTCGTGCTGATCGTTCCTGCTGGCGAGGGAGTCACATGGTTTAGGCGCCTCATGCCCTTTAGTGTGCGCACCTTGAGCTCGTCGCGCGTGAGAGGATGCATAGTGTCTTCGTTGTCACCGCTGTCTTCATCCTCGGACGAATAATCGTCGAGATTGGGCGGGTTGATCTGCAGGGGTTCCTGGCCCATAGGAGTAATTGGACCTACACCAAGAATCGAGTGCAACGTCGCCACGGCTCCGTTTGTGCCGCCCGCCGCACCTACTGCTGCCGCTGTGGCCGGGTTGCTGGACATAGCGTTGGCGGTGAACTGTGATTCCCGATCGTAGGCATCTGTGGTGGTTTTGTTCTTAAGGGCGTCTGCCTGTTGCTTGGCAATGACTGCGGCGTATTGATGTAGGATCTCGTTCGTCTTCTGCTCGATAACACCCAGGTAAGCCATCATGTTGGCTTCGGTGACTACTGAGTCGCCTAGCATCTCCACCATGGCCTGGGCGTTGCAACCTGTCTTGGTGAATAGACTTTGAATGGCACGCTTTACAGCATTGACTGTCTTCTGGGCCTCTGCGCAGCGCGCCTCGCACTTTTCAGCTGCTTGTTCCGTGAGCGCAAGTCTTGCTTCAAGTTCTCGAAGAAGCTGCTTGTGCTGACCAACACCATCGTCGTCGCCACCTGCGGCCCCATTTGCAACGTCGCCATTGCCTGTGTACCTGCGTTCTTCGTCACGCAATGCTGCTATCCACTCTTCTAGCTTTTCGATCTCATTGCTTTGCTCGTTGACATAGTTGAACAATGAGAAGTTCTGGTCCTCCTTCTTGATGAAAGACGTCACAAGCTGCTCCAGATCATCAATTCGAGTCGCTGCCTTGATCTTCAAGAAAGCCTCCTCGAAGTTTTGCACGCGCTCAATGGAAACCTGGACGTGCACTTTCTCCTTTGCAACACCCCATGTACCTTTCTGCACCTTTCGCTTCATCTCGTTTTCCTCGTCCAAAGTCATGTTGCCAACATAAATTCCGCCCGACGCACCACCACTCGTCATTCCTCCGCCTGCAGATACGCCGCGCCGATGGTTTGTTGTATCACTTCCAGCTAAAATCTTGCTCTCTTCGAGTCTCTCCATCAACTCAGACAGAGCTCGTCGATGACCCTCGAGTTCCGTGCGATTTTCGTCTTGAAGACTTCTCAGCTCGAGCTGCGCCGCGTCGCGCTGTTCGTAAGCCTGGTTGCTCAGCTCAATGGTCTGCGCCATTTGTCGCTTCTTATCAGCATGCTCGCGCTCGAGCTTGCGATAGATGGTATCAAAGACGACCCGTTCACGACGCAAGTTGTCAATCTCCTCGCGCAGCACTTTGTTCTGTGCGAGCGCCTCGTTGAACTTGACGAGGGACTTGTCCAGTCGGTTTTCGAGGATGCGGATCTGCTTGCTAACCATCTGCTGGTTCTCCCTGGCCGCGTTAACGCCCCCCATGTGCTTCTTTTGGTGGAGCACCTTGTGCCTCATGACCTGGATCTGCTGCGTGAGCGTCTCGAGGCGCTTGCTCTCGCCAACGTTCTTGCGGTTGTAGTTCTCGATCTGGTCTTGCAGGCGCGCGATCTGCTCCTGCTGCTGCGCCACGGCGCCCTCGTTGATGTGGCGCTCCGCCAGCGTCAGCTCGGCCTTCATCTCCTCATTGTCCTTGCGCAACTTCTCGATCACCGCCTGCTGGCGCCGCATCACCTGGTGGCTCTCGTCCGCGTACACCTTTCGGTTGAGCTCCATATTACGGTACTCCCGCTGCAGCTGCGTGAGGTCCGCGCCATTGTTGCCCCCGGTCGGATGCATCTTGCCCAATAAATGCCAAAGCCCAAATGCCGCAAAAAAGGCAACAAATAAAGTTGTAACGGACACTTCAACTTGATGCGTTCTTGCAGTCAGGTCATAACCATTTTCCAGAGGTTGGGTACAGTGTACCTATCCTCTTCTTCTTTTCAGCCAATCGCAGCGCTTCTCCGCCTCGAGCCACACGCCCCACAATTGTACCGGTATCTCTCGGCACAAGAAGCTCCAGCTCCGACGAGAATCATGCTGCGCTGCCAGGTCGCCAAGGTCGCCAAGTCGCGCGGTCTCGTGCGCCGCTTCGCCTCGGAGGCCAAGGAGGAGGTCGCCAAGGCGCCCACGCCCGCGCCCGTCGTGGTCAAGAAGGGCGGCAGCTCCTTCATGCAGCGCGTCGTGTCGTTCGCCGTGGGCGTGTCGGTGGGCGCCGGCTACGGGCTCTACGCGCTGTCGGAGGACGTGGAGCAGTCCACGCAGCAGATCCAGAGCTCCGTGGGCAGCCTCAAGGACGAGATGATCGCGCAGAACGCGGCGCTGTCCAAGCGGATCGAGGCGCTCGAGAAGAGTCAGTAGAGTGGGAGACGCACAGGGGGAAGCAGGGGGAGGATTCGCAATAATGAGAGACCCCGACGACGACGAATCGATGCGCGGGGGTGGTTCGTGCTTCTCTATCTTCGCAGTTAGATACTTGGAGCTTGTGTCGTGGTTGTAGGTGATTCAATCAGGGGGAACGCGCACGATACATTTTGCTTTGATGCACTTGGGTAGCTCTCTATACACTCGAGCTGTAGGGGGGGGGGTACTTGTTTCAATGGGGGGATGCAGGTCAGGACACCACGCTCGGTACGGGCGGATTCTGCACTGGCGGGGCGACCTCCGCGGCTGTGCGCTTCACGAGCTGCTGCAGGTCTGTGGATACGAGGTCGTACACTTTGTCAGCCAGCTGCATGGACGTGAGCGCGCTGCGCAGCGACTCGATGTCCTTGCGGAAGCTCGCGTTGAGCTCCTGCTTCTCCTCCAGCTGCTTGGATAAAGTCACCACGCGCTGCTTGTACGTGTGCAGCTCGCGCTGCAGCGAGCAGAAGATCGCAACGTAGCGTTGCCGTAATGTTGCCACGTCCACACTCTCCTTTCTGAGACTGCCGTCTGCCATGAACTCCTCTATAGCCTTGTCGACGCAGCTTGCGTCCAGCAGCTCCGGCATTCCGGCACCAACGCTACCGTCGACGTTGTTGCCAGTATCACATGGAGCATGATGCTCTTCCGGTGTGCTGTCTCCTGTACTACCACTGCTCCCTTTGCGGCGACGCTGATCCCGCTGCAGTTGTCGTATTCGTTCTTCTTCCTGCCGCACACCAGTGCTTCCTGGGATGCTGTGGTCGTTCAAGGCTTCCATCGCCTCGATGATCTGTAGGTCGGGGATATCCAAGATCGAGATGCGCTTCGGAGCGCGCGGCAGGATCTGGTACTGGATACCCATCTTCTGCGCGTTACCGATCAATGCCTCGGCGTCCATCAGCAGAGAATCGTCCAAGTCATCGCTGTGCTGCCAGCCGTCACCTCCCATTCCACCACCAAGGCTACTTGCCAGACTCGGTCGTCTGCTGCCCACGTCACTGGACGAGTCCACCTCGTCGAGTACAGTGCTTGTACCTGTCGACTCTGGTTGCTCTAGGCTAAAGGAGTTACTCGCCGACCGGTGGTTCCACGGAAGATCGTACACTGGAGCTGGCGGCGGCGGAGGCAAAGGGGCTTCCTGGGTCTGCTGGTCGAAATCAAGAGACGGCGTGTACAACCTCAGCATGCAACTTAATCCCAGCAATCCGCCAAAGTTTGCACTGGCACCTACTGGTGGCTGCTTCTTGGCCTCTTCCTCTTGCGCGATCTTGCGTAGCGTCAGCATCGGGGACAGTCCACGCGCGACGGCGTTGTGGGTCGCCTCATCCGAGACAGCCATCTTGCAGAAGGCGCGCAGCGTGAGCACGATGATATCCCGCACCGTGTTGGACTCGGCGCGGAGCCGCACGTAACATCCTTGTGCCAGGTGCAGGTAGAACTCGTTCGGCGTGCCTCGTACCATCTCCAGCTGCACCAGTCCAAGAGATAGCCAGTTGAACCAGTCGGTGCAGTAGTCGAGTCATCGCGCAGCAGGTCGATCCATCGACAGCAAAAACAACAACAACAACAACAACAACAATGTGAGTCACCACCTTCCACCAAGGAGGAGCACGACGTCCTCGTACCTTGATGTCCGGGGTGTAAAGGCTCTCGAAGGGCGGAATCAGCGACGACTCGCACGTCAACCGCACCCTGCGGTCGTCGATCAGCAGCGTCCAGCTCTCCTACAATTAAAAAAGAAAAAGAAGAAAAAAAAAACAATTCAGTTCCTCTCTCCGCCTCCCTCTCACCACCAGAACTCGTCCGCACCCTGAGCTCCTCCTCGTGCAGGTACTCGCTGCCGTCTTGCACCGCGATGCTGCGCACGCCCATGAAGAGCACGGACTTGCGCTCCAAGTACATCTCGACCTTGCTGCGCACCTCCGGGTCCTCCTTGATGGGCCCGTACTCGAGCATCTTGGTCTTGAGCACGTCCTCGTCCTCGATCATGACCTTGGCCAGGATGCGGGCCCCAATGTCGTCGGCCGTGGGCGTGTACCACTCGTCGCAGGCGCCCGGGATGACCTGGAAGTCGTCCTGCTCCCCCACGGCGCGGAACCACTGCACGGCCACGGGGTAGCAGCAGCACTCGGAGCGCAGCGGCCGCCCCAGGTACGTCAGCACGTGCATATGTGTGTGGTGCACACCACCCTGCAGCACGCAGTTCTCCAGCACGCGCGCCACGCTGCAGGCGCCCGCGCAGTCGCAGCGCTCGGCGTCGTGCGCGAAGGCCGGGTTCTCGGCGGCGCCGAGGCTTGGCGCGGCCGCGGACGAGAGGGAGAGGGAGGAGCTGCTGGGCGTGGGCACAGGAGTGGAGCCCGCGGGCGTCGGCGAGCGCTCGTCGCGCGGGGACGCCGAGATGCCGCGCTTGAGCGAGTCGACCCAGCGGCTGCGCATGTTCGGGCGGAGAGGAGGAATGACACTTGGCTCCAGTATGGAGGCAGGAGAAGGGGCGTCGGAAGAGCTACGGAACCAGATGCCCGAGCGAAACGACGGACGACGACGATTGGATGAAATGGATGAAGGCTTTCGACGAATGAAAAATGGGGGGAGGGTCAATTGCTGCTGAGAGCCATCCTTGAAGCAGTAACCTTACTGTATCACGATTATTTCGAGGTGGGGAGTGGAGGCACCGCGTGTGGGGATGATGGAGGACGTTCGTGGTGTACGTGGGTTGGGTGGTGCTAGATGTAGACTGTCACTTTCGCGTCGACCGCGAGTGATGCTCTCGAGGGATGTGGCGGTCGGGTTGGTCGTGGAAACCTGCCACTTTCGCGTCGGCATCTAATCAAGTTTGCACAGCGAGCAGTGGCGGGAGGCTGCTGTTTGTTCTCTAGTATCTCCGGTGCTTGAGTGGGTGTTCCGCTCCACTCTTCTCCACTCACCTCACCGCAAAACACGAACGCATTGGTAGCACGTCCCTTTCCTTTCCTCGTACTTGGTTTCGAGGGCCTCACACGAGCATTGCGTGACGCAGAGTGCTCAACACACGTAGGGTGTCAACTTGCTGGGTACGGTGTAAACATCTTCATTTCACGCTTCGCGCGTTGACCGCCATGGAGGCACACCGGAATGAGAGCAATTCCGAACCCCTATCATTTTATATTGAAACGACGCGATCAAATGTTACAATATAATCTCACCCTGCACATCGTGAAACTTCGCAGGAAATCTGCACAGATCCAATATCCTGCAGCGCCGGGCGGTTGGCCAGGTACAGCACCTCCTCAACTTTTACTTACTGTCGTATGACGTTCGCCAAGACAGAATGCCAGTGAACTAGCAACCCCCTGGTTTTCACGCCGCTGCGACTACAGATTCGTTTAGACGGAAACGACCGGAGACCTTGAAAGATATACCAGTAGGCACTCCTGTGCCAAGACAGAACCCCGGCATCGAATCCTCTGCTGTGTGCGGTGAAAACTGCTTCTGTGGCTGTCAAATATATTGTGTAAACGATCCCGCTTCGTTGAGCTTCCCTCTTGCCAAGGGGGTCCCGCATGCTCATGTGAACTCCCACGCCAGTCAAATCGACCTACACAACGTCCGCCAATTAAAGCCCCCGTAAGCAGTCTGTCACGGCGCTTATCGAAAACTATCCTTGACATTCAAACATAAGTTGGCACCATGATAAGGTCAACCTGAGACTCTCAAGTACAGTGCCAGCGCACGACGTCCTCGGACTTTGCAGATACATGTAACGTACCAGCGATAATACCTTTTCAGGACTCGGATATAACTATGAGTACAGCGAAGGTGCGGGCGCACCACCACGCGGCAGTACGCTCATTGTGCAGTGGAACAAAGTTTGAATGGACGCGCAGCTATGCAGGCGATCATACAGGAGTCACTAATCGCGGCAAAACCGGACCAGGCTCGCGAGCAACGCGTCGTGGAGCATCCTGCGCGAGCGATTCGTTGATGTGGGCTTCACGTCGGCGGTGTTCCCGAGGTGGATTGGCCAAGCCCCGATCGCACGTGGATACCGCGCCTGTCACAGGCCGTTCCGGAGTTGCAAGACGGGCGATTGGCGAATTGATCCCGCCGCTCGATTTGCATTGGCTGGCTGTGCTCAGCAGATCATGCTGAATGGTACACACCGCAGTGTTCATCGCAAGCAGCCTGATTAGCTGTGCGGGACGAGTCCTTCCCACGGACGGCCAAGTTGATTCACTTCCCACGCTTGCGCATTGCACCCAACTAAAACAAAATTGAACCATTCCTTGTCTTGCCTCGACCCGCGCAAGTGATACCAAGCCCCCAAGCTACCAGGCCTGCCATGGCTCCGACACCGAGTGGCAGAAATGTCCATGACCTCGAACGCCTGTCCGCCGTGAGCATCACCAAGGATCCTGACCAAACCGGATACGTTGGTATGAAGACACCCGACGCTGCCCCGGAAGAACTTGAAGACGGTGCGCTGCGCCCGGGTGGAATGCCCGTGCTGACCAGCAAGAAGTACATCGGTCTGCTATTCCAGTATGCCGCGGTTGGTATCGTCTACGGCATGCTTCCTGAGACGATCTACCCGTTCATGCAAGAATACCTCAACTGCAGTGGCGCACAAGTTGCTGCCGCCAAGGAGCTGGTGGTGCTACCCTGGAGTTTCAAGGTTTTCTTCGGTATCCTGTCAGACTGCTTCCCGATCTGGGGCTATCGTCGCCGCCCGTACATGATAATCGGTTGGACGGTTTGCATCCTGATGTTGTTGGTTATGGCCATTATGCCCATTGGCAAGCCGTACTACACTGTTGCATCAGACCGCGATGTTGATACGTCAGACTATACCCCGGAGATCGAAGCTCGCATCAACTACAGCGCCCCCGGAGAAGGTGCCAAGTACATCGTCATCATGTTCTTCGCTGCAGTTGGTTACGTGCTCTCGGATGTGTGTTCCGACAGTATCGTATGCGAGTTGGCTCAACAGGAACCACTGGCAAAGCGTGGCAAGACCCAGTCAGCCATTTATACCGTGCGAACAGTGCTCGTCATCTTTGGCGAGCTGCTGGTCGGCTTCTGTTTCAACGGAGAGGACTACGGCGGCGACTTCGACTTCTCGCTGAGCTTCCCGCAGCTCATGATCATCATGACTGTTCTCACTGCGCCTATACTTCCGATTGCGTGGTTCTTCATCAGCGAGGAGAAGGCTGAACGTCGCGACTTCCGCAAGTACATCGAGGAGTTCTGGGATCTACTGTGCAAACGCGTTGTGTACCAGATTATCGCGTACCATTTCTTCGCTGGCATTTTCTCTGGCATCTCGTACACAGCGAGTTCCCCAGTACAGTCCTACATGGTGGATGTTACTCCGATCAACAGCACTCTGAACGATGTTTTGGGTCATGTCTGCTTCATGATCGGTATAATGGTGACGTCCAAGTACGGTCTTCACTGGAACTGGCGTGGCATGATTGTCTTCACTGGTATTGTGGTTATCATCGTTGACTGTGCTGTGGCTCTCATTACGGTTTGGGATGTTTTCCGCAACCAGTGGTTCTGGCTCGGCCCCCCTATCGCTGTACAAATTCCAAGTGGTGTCGCCTGGATCATTGCACTCTTTGTGACTGTCGAAATCGCTGGAGTTGGCAACGAAGGTGCCGTGTATGGTTTGGTTACCACGGTAGGCAACTTGGCCACGCCGTTCGCTACGACAATTACGCTTCTCATTGACGGCCCGTTCAACATCACTAACGCTCGCGTTCAAACCGACGACCACTCCGTTCGCGTGGATATCACGTACACGATTATTATTTCATACGCGATGACCATTTTCTCATGGGTCTTTCTGTTTTTGCTGCCCCGTCAGAAGGAAGAGACGCAAGAGCTCGCTCGCACCGGTGGTTCCAACAAGATTTTGGGCGGCATTACCATATTCTACCTGGCTTTTTCGCTCGTTTGGTCAATTACGGTGAACACGCTCGCTGTCTTCGACAGTACCTCGTGCCTGGTGATTGCTGGAGGTACCGGCTGCTAACATACGCATGGATGTGGTTTCACGCTGCAAGGTAGCGTAGTGAACGTACAAGTCGTAAACACGGGATCGCCCTTGGTGATCAAAAATATTATTCTTGAAGCAGGAGTGAACAGGTAGATCGACTATTTCGCCATGGTACCTCAAGCCTCCCGACACTGGGCCAGGGCTTGCTTAACGTCCCTTAATCACCGAGTTGCTACAACACTATCTTCATCGTCGACTACTTGAAGAGGTTCAAGCTCTAGGTCTTCTTAAAAGTTCAAATATAAGCGATTGTTGGTTTTAGCTCCATTTTGTATTCATCACAGGGGAATGTGTACCGTGTGATGGAATGGATTCACTTCTTAGGGATACCTTTACGAGGTGGGTGCTAGGATGATATCCATGTTCGTCTTGGCGATTGACGCCTGAGTCTCTGAGTAGGTCCCGATATTTTTTTGCTTATTTAAAACGTTATTTACAAAAGATTGCTACCATTTGAAAATATATAGTTGATTTACAACAAATATTTTCCCATTTTAAATCACACAAACCCTGAACGCTCAACTAGGCCATGAAATGTTGAAGCGATCGATATACCTTGGGATTTTACGGAACTTGTATGCTGATTGAACGCTTGTCTTTGAACGTCAAAATTCACGCCTTTGTCATTCGGTGCTCAACGCCGTTCAGTCAACCGGCACACATTGTGCACCAGGTGGTGAGCATGATGACCGTGTTGCGTGCTCCAAGGGAGTACCGCGTGTGGTTTGGACAAGTTGGAGAAGTTGTTAAAAGACCGTTTGACAGCAACTTACCTGCCACTATTTGTACTGAAACGCCGCAATAATTGTCAGAGGTTTCTTAAAGCGTACATGTACCGTAATAATTTGTACCGTAAACCACGGGTCCGCAACGCACAGCCTCAATGCAACACGTAAAAACTGTCAGGTTTTCGGAAAAAACGGTGCATAGATCAAGTATGTGGGGGTGACACAACGTCTTTAGCTTAACCCATCATTCACCGGGCACAGGTGAGAAAAGGATAAAGCTGCAATCATGTCGGAGGCTCCGTCAAGTATATACTAGTGATTTGTATTGATTCTTCTAAGTACGAGGTTATTGCAATGTTTTTGCGTACTTTATCTCACAACATCTCCGACATTTCTCCGACGTAAACCTAATATTCCCTAAAAGGCGACTGGTACATGTCAGAGGAGCTGACAACGACTAATTTACATCCGGTGCAAAGTGGACAAAGTCGTTACTGGCAGCGTACACATAAACGCAGTCGCACCTTAGGTGTACCTTGCGACTGCCTATGACACAGCCAGCGGCACGTGGGGCACTCGTGGTGGCGGCGCAGAGCTCCGCTGCTAAGACGGTCACACGTGAACATGCTGTGCTTGGACACGACCGGCACGCTCACCAGCACACAATGGGGTTGCTGGATGACCTTCCCATCTTCCACCTGAATGCTGTCCGCGAGGAGCTGCTGGTCACCGCTGCGTTTGCTGCCAAATGGAAGGATCCGCCTAAGGACACTCTGGACGCGGAGCAGCGTGACAAGAACACCAAGGCCTTCAACTGCGTGCAACGCGGCTACCAGATCATCAAAACATCCCGCTCTTCCTGGCTCTGTTGTCAACCTCATCGTACGTTATTATTGCACTTGGAGTTGAAATGAGGATCGATAAAAGGGTTACATTGCTGTACTTCTGTTGCCCTGCAGAGCCTACCGTCCCCGATTGCCGCGACCGCCAGAATGGTGCGCGTTCTCAGGTTTATCGTCTACGTGCGCGGCTACTCGTCGGGCGACCCGAAGAAGCGAATGCAGGACAGCTTTGGTGAGTGCTGCGTATTTCGTCTGGTGGTAATAGCCTCTAACCTTTGATGCTTTGACGATGAAGGCTACCGCGGGCTGCTTGTGAGCGTTGGCCTGAGGTTCGAGACGAACACTGGGGCTTTGCAATTGAACGCACGCTGTTGCGTAAAAAGAAAAGGGTGGTACGGGCCAGCCTGAGCTCAAAGAGTAATATGCAGCACAGACCCTCAGTAAGCTCAGTTAGCCATTCCAACCCCTATAGTACAACAAAAATACGAGAAGGTAAAGTGATCACCAAAGTAAAGCTTCACTTGCAAGTTTTGGACAAGCAAAACCTTGCTATTAAAATCCGGCGAGCTGCCCCCACTCCACACAGCACCATACTGACCATTCGTGTCACACAGCAACACGCACCCGGAGCAGTGCAGCAGTGCAGCACTACCAGGGCGAAGTTGAAGTGAACTTAGCCGGTAATATCAGCGCGCTCATTCGCCGAAAAGCGCCCGTCTCCTCCAGCCAATGGCGTCCGCCCGCGCCTTTAGCGCCAGACCGCCGCAACTCTCGCTCCGCTTCCTCCTCCTTACCCACCATGGGCGAAGTGACCACTACGCCGCTGGTCACAGCGCTCTCGGCCGCTGCCTTCATCATGCAGCACCAGCAGAAGAAGAGCAAGAAGGATCGAAGCCCAGTAAGCCGCTGCCCTTCCTCATGACGTGCACGCCGCTTGAGCGCGTGCCGCTGGGCCAGCTGCCCAAGCTCAAGAAGACCGGCTGCTGTGTGGCGACCGAACTGAGTGCGTATCCGTGTGGTGCATGCGTCAGACCGGAAGGTGAGCAGATCCGCTTCCCTTTGAGCTGCCTGTGGCCCAACGGATCGTAAACCTTACCGCTATGCTCTCTTTGTATGCACAGCCACCTACCAGAGTTCTGCGAGAGGCTGCGTCATGATTACGACCTGTGCTGCGTGCCAGAGCTGGCGGTGGAAGTGAGGCTGCAGCTGCTGCACCGCTACCGCATGGACGCCGTGAGCATCGTCTCGAACATTTTGGTGATCCCGCAGGCCATGGGCATGGGAGTCGTGATAGTGCCCAAGGTGGGCCCCGTGCTGCAGCAACCCCCCCCCCCTGCACGTCCATGGACATCGCCAAGCTCGACACGACATCGAGGACTCGCTGGACGACATGCTGGACTACATACTGGACTACATGCTGGACAAGCTCAATCTGGCGCGCCAGAAGATCAGCAGCGAGGTGCTGCTCGTCGGGTTCGTGGGCGCCCCGCTCACGCTCATATGCTACCTGATCGAGGGCAGCTACAGCAACACCAAGGCGCTGCTCAAGACCTTCCTGTACCAGCAGCCCAAGGCGACTCACAAGTTGCTGCAGGGCATCACCAACGCGTGCGTCATGTTCCTACTCGCGCAGCAGCATGCCGGTGCTCAAGCGCTGCAGGTCTTTGAGAGCGTGGGCGCGGCGACAAGGTTTCAACGGAGCAACGACACTGGGGCGGCCACCTGCTACCATACCGCAGCAATCGGTGACGGTCAGCAGGTGGCTGTGGCAGGGATGCACTTAGCTGTAGTAAGTAGGTAGATTTATACAAACTAGAGCACAACATTAGCAAGTTCATTATTCAATTCATCATCATCATCATCATCAACAATGCTTGCACTACTGCCTCAACTCCTGCTCGCTCCTCGAAGCCCGCCCACGCCTCTGCCTCACGCATCGACAACCCAGAAGACCTCCACCCCGTCAGCCAACAACACCAGCGCCACCGAGGTCTCAAGCTACAGCGCAATGAGCCCGCGGCCGCCCCAATGTTCTCATATCGGGCAGGCTGGGGCCCAAGCGCAGCAGTAGGAGACCTCGGTGGCTGCTGCCACCACACCAGTAGTGGTGTGTGCTCGGCGGTCGGAGTGCCTCCGCGCCAGCATGAGACCCCCTGATCCCCGTCGTGTGCCTCACACTATGTGGTTTGTCGTACCTATGTAGTGTATGGGTACACAAAGTACAGCGCCGTACCCGGTTGTGTTCCCATTCGACAAGAAGCGTCAGATGACCAAGGCCATGTCGAACAAGGTGTACATGTACGACTTCATGGATTTGATGAGTACAGCCTGCTGCGCCAGCGGCGCCAGTACGTGCACCAGCACACGCGCCGTGGCAGTGTGAAGATCACTATCCCGAAGCTGCTGATGAAGACGCGCGATTCGACCCTGGATGCGATGGGCAAGTCTGACGAAGGCGACGCGCCCACACAGCCAGAACGACATCGGCGTGGTGGCGTGGTTGTTGACACTGTACACGCCGGAGTGTGATATCATCATCATCGCAAACGACAGCACGTTTAAGGTCGGTTCCTTCGGTATCGGCGAGGACACGCTGTTCGACTGGCTTGTTCTGTTCGGCTAGTGCTGGTGCCCGTATTGGCATGGCCGAGTCCATGAACCTGTACGAGGTGTGGCTGGAAGGGCGAGACTAACCCGGCCAAGAGATCCGAATGCGGGTACCTATCACCCGAGGACTACAAGCATGCCTCGGCCGAGGGTTCTGTGAACAGCTAGATGTTGCTCACCAGCACGGGCGAGGAGCGCTACGTGCTGAACTACATCGTGGGCAGCGACATCGATCTTGGTGTGGAGTGCCTGCGCGGAAGTGGATTCATCACCAGTGGGGCATTGCGCGCCTACCAGCACGTGTTAACGCTGACGTACGCCTGCGTCCGCAGTGTCGGTATCAGTGCCTACCCAGATGCGTCTGGGCCAGCGTACGGTGCGCAACACCACATTTTGCTGCTGTTGGTCGCTATGGCGTCCGGGAGATTCCTGTTCAAGGTCGTGGTGGACCAGATGGAGTCGTACAGGTATGCAGACTTCAAGTTTGCTCGTTGGATACGGAGTTGGAGTGGTGGAGATAAACGCAATAGATCTACTAACGTCAGACTATGGTATGACTAGATACTTTTTGTGCTAGCTCATGACGTTCCTGTACATCTCTCCGATGTTTTGCATCGTCCGCTACCAGGTGACGCATGATGTACGTTTTTAGTGAAGCTTAATGTGAGGTGAAAGCAGGAGGATCCTGAAGTGTGACCGTGCTGTCAAGATCTTGTGGAACACGACAGCACGGAGTTCCTCATGTTCCACTTTTTTCATGGAAATGCTGGACCTCCTTCACGTGGGCTTTCGAGGCCTGGTGGCACTCGATTGGCCGGTATGAAGGTGGGCAAGGCTCACAAGCTCTACGACATCGCAAATCCGCAGGTGAGACGCACTGTGAAACTATACTAATGTGAGAACGACGCAACATTGTATGTACTGAGCCGATTCGATATTGTGCTACACATGTACGCGGAGCAGCGTGACAAGAACGCCAAGGCCTTCAACTGCGTGCAACGCGGCTACCAGATCATCAAAACATCCCGCTCTTCCTGGCTCTGTTGTCAACCTCATCGTACGTTATTATTGCACTTGGAGTTGAAATGAGGATCGATAAAGGGTTACATTGCTGTACTTCTGTTGCCCTGCAGAGCCTACCGTCCCCGATTGCCGCGACCGCCAGAATGGTGCGCGTTCTCAGGTTTATCGTCTACGTGCGCGGCTACTCGTCGGGCGACCCGAAGAAGCGAATGCAGGACAGCTTTGGTGAGTGCTGCGTATTTCGTCTGGTGGTAATAGCCTCTAACCTTTGATGCTTTGGCGATGAAGGCTACCGCGGGCTGCTTGTGAGCGTTGGCCTGAGGTTCGAGACGAACCCTGGGGCTTTTGAAATCGAACGCACGCTGTTGCGTAAAAAAGACAGGGGGCACTAGTGTTGCCTTCGATATGGCTAACGGTGGCGGTGGAATCAGGGTTGTTAGTACGATATAAACTGGGCATGTAAGACGCTAGAGCAACGTACAGGTACTCCATTTTGGTAAGCGATGTTGATGTCCACGATGGAAACACTTCTACACTGATGTGAATGAGCACTCTGTAGTAAACACACCATATTAATCCTGCCACAACCATGAAAAACAAGTAAACTGGAAAACTTACAAGGTTCGAAGTCCTTGACACGTTAGATGTGAGCGCGAAAACCATAAGCCGCAATCGTTATTCTATAACGTCCTTGGGCATACTTACCCACACTTTGCGATAACGGAAAGAAGAAGTGGATGCCTGGTGACGTCTCTGAACTGCGGAATTAGTTTGCGGTACTGTACTAATCGTAAGCACTTCATAACGCTACTTTGTTGATATTGTTATTTGTGTCGAGGTCGCTGAAAGGAACCTTCCTGGTACATTTGATTTTGCATTTGTGCTAGCTGATTCTCCAAAGCCTTGATCTGGTTTCGACTCTTTTCGAGTTGTCCTAGCTGGTGCTGTAGTGTTTTGATCCTGCTTCTACTCTCTTCGCCATCTTTGATCAGCGTCGTCACCGCAAGGCGAAAATGGTGGCTATCCAGACCTTGTAAATAGACATCAGACTCGATGTCGCGGATCCGCTGCTTCGTTTTACCCGGTTCCACTTGCGCGAGGGAAATTCCGTCCATCACATCCTCTTGGGCGGCGCGCTCTCGTTCGCGATCTTCACCCCGGCGGATAGCATGACGTGCCCAACGCTTGTCGAGCTGCTTGACAAACCGGGCGAGACGCTCGGAGATTGCCCTTACCGCACCCTTCCAGATAGAATCTGCCGCCTTGATCGAGTCGGTGTAGCACATTGGACACTCTTGCTCCCTAAGGACGCAGCACGGGACACCTTCGCCAACGGACTGTAGATGGACGCGGACCTTCTCACCTTCTATATTGTAGGTCATGAACGTTTTCTTCAACGCCATGAATGTCTGCATCCAATTGGCTTCATCGTTGATCAAACTCTGTACATATGTATCCCATGCTTCCGAGAGCGCGTCGGGGCTCGCGCGGGATAGAGGATCGTACCTCATGCCCTTGGACTTGGCGTAGAAACGTTTCTGGAAGAACAGGTCAATCAAATAAACACGCGAATCCCAGCCATCAGGAATGATGACGTGGGACAACTCCTTGCAGTCGAACAATGCCCTACCGCGACCGTTCTTCCGATGCCCACCCACGGCATGAAGTCGTCCAGCCCCGGATAGTGAGTGTTTGCCAGACGGAGACCAAGTGGTTCGGCTCCACCAGTGATCACACTAGCAGATCCAACGTCACTCTCACCGTGACTTGAATTACCGCCGGTGATAACACCAGCAGTATTCAACGCGTCACCATCCCCGATCTTGTCGACTTCGTCCGAGGTGACGACTGAGGCGTGCGGGATTACGCCGCCGACGTAGAAGGCGGGTTCTTTCTGGCGAACGGGGTCGATCGGTTGGGTCGAAAGCGGGATCTCCAGATCGGGCTTCGGGGTGTAGGCGTCGTCGTCGCTTTCCGTCTTTCTTTCGTTGCTCGATCCATGCTTGGGGTCCATTGCAAGTTCCCAAATGAGGACTGTTGATGGTGGTTGGAATTGTACAGCTGAGGGAGGATAGAGATGACATAATTTGCACTTTTGATCACTGTATGAAACGAGGAAGGGCGACATTGCCGAGGTTGATGTGCCTGTCGCGATACAATAACTTCATAAAATCAGGGTGGGCGACGTAGTCCCAACGATATGGCGCAAACAATTATTACGAATTGGGTACGAGGACCTATTTAGTAATCACATTTACACCTTACCCATTTGCTTGTAAAAACCATGAGTGACGTCGTGCGATGATGTCATGCAGGCAGCAGCAGCAACGCACAAACGGCCAACACGGACGTGTCCCCGTCAAACATACCCAGCTCGATAGCCATCGGAGACGCCATGCCGGCTCTGGGAGCGGGCGGTGCGCCGGCCACGGAGCCACCAAAACGGACTTCCAGACGATGTGTAGCCACGCTCAGCGGTGGGGCAACACAGCGACGATAGCCGACCCACCCAGCTCGATAGCCATCGGAGACGCCATGCCGGCTCTGGGAGCGGGCGGTGCGCCGGCCACGGAGCCACCAAAACGGACTTCCAGACGACGTGTAGCCACGCTCAGCGGTGGGGGCAACACAGCGACGATAGCCGACCCACCCAGCTCGATAGCCATCGGAGACGCCGTGCCGGCTCTGAGAGCGGGCGGTGCGCCGGCCACGGAGCCACCAAAACGGACTTCCAGACGACGTGTAGCCACGCTCAGCGGTGGGGGCAACACAGCGACGATAGCCGACCCACCCAGCTCGATAGCCATCGGAGACGCCGTGCCGGCTCTGAGAGCGGGCGGTGCGCCGGCCACGGAGCCACCAAAACGGACTTCCAGACGACGTGTAGCCACGCTCAGCGGTGGGGGCAACACAGCGACGATAGCCGACCCACCCAGCTCGATAGCCATCGGAGACGCCATGCCGGCTCTGGGAGCGGGCGGTGCGCCGGCCACGGAGCCACCAAAACGGACTTCCAGACGACGTGTAGCCACGCTCAGCGGTGGGGGCAACACAGCGACGATAGCCGACGCGCCCAGCTCTTGCGACAAGGAAAGCGCGATGGAGGCGATAGAAGCGTGCGATATTCCCGCAACAGAACTTGGGAGGTCCCCATCGCTACCCAGACGAAAACGACGACTGACCACCAACGCTGCCAAAACCTTTAGATCAGACCCGCGAAAGAAGACGTGTGTAACAAGTAAAGTATCGCGAGAATTGATGGAAGGGGATACGACTGACCAGCGTGGAGTAACGCTGCAAGCCTTGCTGGATTGTTTAAGCGGGGACGTTCCAGTGGGTACGGGGGCGACGAATCAGCAATTATTGGAGGCGATATCGGCGCTACTGTCCTCTCCGGATGACGGCAGTGCTTCCGAAGAAGCTGATTTGGTGGTGGGTGAGTATAATGAAGAGCAAAGGGAAAGAGAGGAGGAGGTACAAGCCCATGAAGAAAACGGGGTGCGCCATCGGGAAGCCGATTTAGCTACTCACAGGGATGTGAATGTCAGCCTAGAAGATGAACTGGGTGATTATGAAGAGCTGACATCGGACTGTTCGTCAGAGTTTGACGAAGGATCGGGATCTGAAGATGGGGATCTATTGCATGTGAACTACAACGCAGAATGGAGTGATGAAGCTGTTGCTGCGTACATGGAAACGTTAGGTGACGATATCAATGACGACGATACACTCTTAAAACTGGCCAAAAACAGGAACGAGATAAAGGCTTGGGAGGAAGCAGGATGGGAAGAAGGTAATGCATTCATTGCGTGAAGATCGATTTTAACAGAAAAATTTACTTACCATCTTCTGTTGTTGCGTAGTATCTGGCAGCGTTGAACCTCAATCAGAGTATCGTGGGATCTACACAGGCGAATGGGGCCGACCCCGGATGTGCTACGCCATGCAGAATCCCCAATCGATATTTTTTGGTTTTTCTTCCCAAAACGTTTGCTCCGACAAATTGCTGACGAAAGCAATCGCTACGCAGCCCAAACTGTGGTAACCCGCGCTCGTAGAATCAGAGACCGGCAAATTTCCAGCCAACGCCGCGGGTCCAGGACAAAGGAGGTAGAATCATTGGCGCAGATACGACAGCGACTTCGGCAGATGAGGATGTTTCAACCGCACGAGTATGCGGTAACCTTTGGGTTGTTGATTGCGCGCATGTTGTGTCCACAAAAGCGGCGTCTATCTACGCATTGGAGCACATCGAGTGTTGGAGCTCTGCCAATCGGGACATTCGGAGCGTGGATGCCCCGTAATCGGTACGTAGCATTTGAATCGTTATACAACTAGATTCCTCCCGCTGATGCGTATTTGGAAATGCATATAGGTTTGACGAAGTTATGCAACACCTCCATTTCTCGGATAATCAGAGCGAGATGGCAAAATATGATCGAGCATGGAAAATCAGGCCAATTGTCGACACGTTACAGTCAACATTTTTGAGTGGGTACAAGCCAGGGGTTTCCTTTCGTTTGACGAAGGTATGATTCCTTCTCATTCAAAATACAATGGCACGCGGATGTATATGCGCGATAAGCCACATAAATGGGGAACGAAGCTGTTCCTCACGTGTTGTCCAAAAACATCGTACTGTCTCAGGTACGCTGGCTCAGTATAAATATGGTAGGTCTAGTATTAACCAGATTCGCATGTACTACTACCAGGCTGGAAGTCTACTGCGGGAAGAAGGCGCATCTTGGTGGCCCACAAACGATTGATGACAAGTCGGGCCCAGCAGCCGTACTCCGCAACTTGGATATGGTGCTACCTAAAGATCGCCAATCGTACCACGTTGTCGTCGTTGACAGGTTTTATACATCGGTTGCGTTAGCTCTTGAGCTATTAGCTAACAAGATATATATTGTTGGAACGATTCAACAACGGCGAATCGGGTTTCCCTCGGCGTTGAAAGAGAAACGAAAGAAGCGACCAACCGAAATTTCACGGGGATCGTATAAAGTGGCGCGGTCGAAAGCAGTGCCAGAGATGTCAGCTTGCTGCTGGTGGGACTCAAACCAGTGCATTTGCTTGCAACTGGCGCAAGTCTACAAGAACTGACTGTTGGTATGAAAAATGTAGCACTAGTGTATGGTGGTGGTGTACTGAAAGATTGTCTACGTGATATAGGGCGCAGTACCTGGGCGGAAGGAGAACCATCCGAGATTCCATGCCCTAAACTAGTCAAGGATTATCATCACAACATGGGGTGTGTGGATGTTCATGACCAGCTTAGGCTACAACGCTTCTCAGTACAAAATGCGTTTCGGTTTAAGAAGTACTACAAGGCGTACGTGATGCAGCTTTTCAGGATCTGACATACCGAAACTAACTAAATGTTGTGTTTTTGAGTGCAGACTATTCCTAGGTCTTTTGGACCTTGCTCTAGTGAACGAATATCTTGTACACCGGACGCATTATTCCCGAATGGGGAAAATGGGAATGTCTCACTCAGGTTTTCTAGCCATGCTTCACGCGCAACTTCTCGCAGTGAAACCGACCGATATGGAGGTAATTTCTACAATTTTGGCAAGCAAACATATTTCCTGCTCCTTCTAATCAGAAATATTTTTTTAGGAGCAAGACGATCCCACACCATTTCAGCAGCCACTAGCACGACGCTACATCAATAGGTCGGATCATGTACCTTCGGAAACGCAAGATTTTCATGGCGAAGTCGGTGATCCAGATAGAAAACGTATGCATAGGGCATGCAAAGTCTGCAGTATACTCGCTGCTCCTGGAAAGCGGGGCAAGAACACGAAATGGCTCTGCGAGGCATGTTCTGAAGGTCGGACTGGGGAGTAAGTGCCCGTGGAATTGATGCGAATTCGGTTTTAGAATGATAACCTAACTGTTTGGCTTGTTGCAGCGTTTATTTGTGTCAGCTCATCCGTCACGAGTCCTTTGGTATCAAGAAATCATGTTTTTCAATATGGCATGAGGACTGGGACTCTGGAAAACGCCTCCCGGTTCATGTCGACAAACGGATTCAATATCGAAGGCCAACCGGGAAAAAGCACCGACACCAGACGGGACAAACGATTTCCCAGACAATAATGAATTCAGCTAGACCCAACGTGATCGAAAACAACGGGTTCGCAAACTAACTAACGTTGTGCTCGGGTAGGTGCAACTTCCTCGGAATAAGCAATGAATCATAAAACCGATTCGACCGAACGTACATCGGACTAAGGAGTTCCAATAGCAAAGTTAGGTCAGCCAACGACTTTTCTCTCAGTAGCTCCATATGTATATGTAATTTTGTCCGTAAGTTTCACTCTCCTATCGCCTCCAGCGATCACCAGATGTGGTAGCAGTGGTTCAGCGTGTCATGGTCAACTCCCTTTGCTCACAAGCGAGGATTGATACGTGGTCATGATGTTAGTATGGGTGTGTATACATCTGAGTTGGTGCTACGAGATCGTGCGGCGGAGACGCTGGCGACGGTGCAGCTGGTGGTGACCTGCAAGGCCGTGGTCGAGGCCCCGCCCAAACGCAAGGTGGGGGTCATTTGCTTGACGCAAGTGAGTCCAAGTCCAACTCACGCATTAGCATTGCGTCCTCCTCCTCGAATGCCTTATAAGCAGCAAGCACGATTTCGCCCATGGCAGCAATCAGCTCCTGCATCGTCAGCAAAACTACCTCATATCCTTGAAACAGCGTTTTCCGTAGTGGATTCGGCAGGTGGTTGGACTCCACCGATTGAATCGATTGGTTTTGATGGTAGGATCTTCACAGCATGACAACGACTCCGACAGACTCGTGCGGTTCAAAATGACGTAGATCCACGGCGTGCACACCACGGACTGGATGTTCACGACCGCCCAAACCACCTCCACTGAGGCCACAATGTATCCGGGGTCCATGATAAAATGCGTTGCGTAGTTGCTCTCAAGTGCATGCTGACGCGTTGACACGCGTCGTTCGCTTGCGCTCGGCTGACCTTTGGGTGCGCGAGGGTGCGATACAAATGCTTGGTAGCGCACACACAGCACTGTCATTCTCACCACGAAGGAGATCTGGTCGCCGTGTCCCGAAGCATTGTTCCGGCTTCACGAAGGAACCGAAGCGTGACTCCATGTCCACAAGCTCCAGCTTCCGTGGCGTTGACAGTTCTTCCAGCTGCTAGAGCGTGAGGGACCCCACGTGGATCAGCGCGTGCGCTCGCGAGATGGGGCGTCCACTTTGAAGTTGAATTGGCAGCGCTTGCGCTCGACACTCCACTTGGTTGTTATCAGGTAGAACGTCGTGCCGCCGTAGCCACCTTCGTCCACTACCACGTGCCGACACATGCTCGACGATACAGTAATAAAACATGGCGCGAAATGTATCAACCAAATGATCTATCCTATGTTGAAAACCTTATACAAACAACACTGGCAAATGGTGGTTTCCTCTCACAGCTATGGTGCTGCCGAGAGCACGAACAGACCCCGAGTGACAGATCCGCCACGGTACCGCACGCCACACTACATCAGGCAGCAACCAAACCAGCGACCAAGGCCGCTGCAAAAGAAGACTACGCGCCTATTACACGTTGAACACCAGATGCCCGTCGTGTAGTTGCGCAATTAGTAAAGCCGAAACAGCAGAAATGAACAATACAGGCGTCTTAGAGTCTGCCATGGAGGAGAAACATGGTTGAGATGGCGACCGCGGAGGAGGAGGGCACCCGAGGGAGAAATAGATTCCTAGTGCAATCGAAGCAACTACCGGAAAGCTTCGAACAAAGCACACATATGCGGACACTGTGTGACGACCTCAACAGCACGATCCAGCAGGAACACCTCAATGATGGCGGTATATACTTTGCGTTGTCAGTCTCCTCCCAAGACATTGGGCACCTTCAAGGCAGCCATCGCCACGACGACTCAATCGTCAACCGCAAGAACTATCTGGTGTGGTGTGGCACGCAGTACCATAGCTATGGCATATATTTGCTGGAGTTCCCGATTCTGTCATTTGACGCACAATTTGAAAAAAATATTACGAAATAGTTCCCGAATCTGTTATTTCCCCACACACGCACCTGGTATTTTTGTTCTACATCGTCTAACTGCAGTATATGATGTATGATGTTTTGCAATGCGTTTGTCGCTTTCACCTAGTGTTTTGCCCGAGTTATAATTTCTGGCGACCGAAATAAAAACAGATGGCCACTAACTCGACCAAGTTATTTTACCAGCCTCGATATCGATCTCGATTTACGCTCTCTGTGGTCGAATTGCCGATCCAAAAACGCAATTCGGGCCGATTTATTTAAATCGCGATGACTGTGTACGGATTATAATGCTTCGCTTTAAATATATATATAATATGCAATTGGACACTTACATCTGGACACTTTACGAGTGGTCGGCAGATCGCGCTGCCGATCTGTCGAAGCACCGCAGTTTCCGAAAATCTTCATCGTGCACAAGTGCAGTATGCACTCTCTCGACTACCGTTGTCGAGCAGTTTTTCTTATGCATGTGTATGGAATCTGTATGCAGTATGTTAGTGATATATTTTGACCCAATGTGCGAACACTGCAACGTTGGTACAAGTTGTTTTGACCGATGGTCTGGAGATCGAACTAACCGCTCGTCGCGTTGGCCGAGTGCCGTGGTTACCCGTGTTCGAAAGTACGTGAAAGCGCACCCTACATTTTATTTAGAGGAGCTACAGCAGTTCATACGAAACGCGTTTCCTAAAGTAAAATGGTGTGTAGTATCATGTGGTCTTACATGGCGGGGAGCAGCTCGCGCGACAGAGAAGCGGAAAGCCGAGTGATGCAGGAGCCGCACGTGCACTCACAGACGATGCTAATGAGCCGTTAAACACGTCCAGCAGAGCCGTACCGGAGTAGCAGTGGCCGGCGACGTTACCTCGGTGTCCTGAGAACCAACGATGCGCCCGTTATGTTATGTAGGAAGAGGTGATGCGACTTACCTACGCCTGGAGGTCGATTTACTACCGTCTCGCATTTTTATGTCTTCGAATTATTTTATCTCAGAGATCGATATAAGCCCTAAATCCGAGCGACAAAATATCTGCAAACCACAATAACTTATAATATGCATGCTTCCTTTACATGATCCCAAACCCTTTATTATGCCTACAAATTATTTAAGCCAATGATAGACACGAAAGGTAGGTTTATTAGCCAATCAGCTGCAAGCGCCGGACAAAGCTAATCCGTCGCAGCCAGGAATCCTCCTCGTTGAGGTCCCTGGGTTGTCCTTCCTCCCATACTACCCTACAGCTACCTAACACTTGCAGGCAAAACAGTGGCCTCTGTTTCGCCTGGAGTAGGCGGACACAAGATAGACCCCGTAGGAAGATTGAGCTCGTTGAGACGCTCCACCCCTCCCCTCCCCCCCTTACAAAAGATTAGTATTAGAAAAGTGTCCAAGTCCAATGGAACATTGGCTTGGCCTCTAACTACTCTCTCTAAGTAAAAACTAAGTCTTTCAACTTCATTCCTTTAGACAAATCGATGTCTTTCTTCCTCGCGGCGGCTATGTCGCCGTCCTTCATCGCTTGGGTAATTGCGCCGTCATGGCCAAGGAGTCGCAGTGCCATGTCAACAGCATGCTGCGCGCAATCATTTTGATTGCTTGGGCGTGCTTGCATGAGACGGGCGAACTGGGCATGCGCTCTCGCCCATCTCATGAACGGCTCGGTTGCACCACCGGACTTCCAGGTCAGCACGGCCTGGAAGTACCAGTCGGGGATGCCGTCGTCCTTGAGCATGGACGCCGGCTCCCAGGTGGTCTCGGCGTAGTGCCTCCACGCCACCAAGAACTGCTCCGTGCTTTCCTCGGTACGGTGGTCGATGAGCATGTCGACCTCGTACCGAGGAGCAGTCCTGCGCGCGCGCTTGGCGGGAGGCCCTAGCATGCCCACGTACGACACCGCGGGCGTGGCGCGGAGGCGCTCCGACCGCCGAGCACACACCACTACTGGTGTGGTGGCAGCAGCCACCGAGGTCTCCTGTTGCTGCGCTTGGGCCCCAGCCTGCCCGATATGAGAACATTGGGGCGGCCGCGGGCTCATTGCGCTGCAGCTTGAGACCTCGGTGGCGCTGGTGTTGTTGGCTGACGGGGTGGAGGTCTTCTGGGTTGTCGATGCGTGAGGCAGAGGCGTGGGCGGGCTTCGAGGAGCGAGCAGGAGTTGAGGCAGTAGTGCAAGCATTGTCGATGATGATGATGATGATGAATTGAATAATGAACTTGCTAATGTTGTGCTCTAGTTGGTATAGACTCTAGTTGGTATAGATCTACCTACTTACTACAGCTAAGTGCATCCCTGCCACAGCCACCTGCTGACCGTCACCGATTGCTGCGGTATGGTAGCAGGTGGCCGCCCCAGTGTCGTTGCTCCGTTGAAACCTTGTCGCCGCGCCCACGCTCTCAAAGACCTGCAGCGCTTGAGCACCGGCATGCTGCTGTGCCAGTAGGAACATGACGCACGCGTTGGTGATGCCCTGCAGCAACTTGTGAGTCGCCTTGGGCTGCTGGTACAGGAAGGTCTTGAGCAGCGCCTTGGTGTTGCTGTAGCTGCCCTCGATCAGGTAGCATATGAGCGTGAGCGGGGCGCCCACGAACCCGACGAGCAGCACCTCGCCGTTGATCTTCTGGCGCGCCAGATTGAGCTTGTCCAGCATGTAGTCCAGTATGTAGTCCAGCGAGTCCTCGATGTCGTGTCGCCAACTGCGCTGAAGAGTGAGCACTTCTAGAACAGGTTTCTTTTGTTTGAACGCACTCAACCAATCGGCCGCTAACTCGCGTATTGCACTTGCATCGTTGTTATCTGCAGCTCGAGCATTGGCCTCGCGTCGTAGCTCCTTGAAGCCCTTAGTCTTGTACAATTGCGTCCAGCGGTTGGCGACCAGTTTGAGGTCTAGTTCTTGAGACAACGCTGGTGCGAGCTTTGAGTCGATGCTGCTGCTTTCAACCTCCAGCGCCAATGTCAGGGCGTCTTTATAGTCTTCGTCTGCTCCATCGAATCGTGCGAGAAGGCTGCGCAGGTCGCCATGCAGCACATGTGCTTCGATCCTCTCTCCTGACTTCAGCGGTTCAAACGTCACCGCGATATCACACGCATGTAGCGCATGCTGCGTAGCTGTCACATCATGCTCAGACTTGACCACACGCCGCGAGAGCGTCGCGCAACGGTGAAGCCCCGTTCGCACATGCTCCGGCACCTGCTGCTCCGATGGTAGCACGCGTCTCGTCAATAACCTTTCCGTCACTTACGTTCACACGAGTGTCGTCACTCTCTTCGGTGGTCGATGTCCGCCACGCGACCATCGAGAATGCCCAAGACGACGCCGAGTACACGACCGCGAGCTGCACCAAGTAGGCGACCACCAAGCCCGCCAGCACGAGTTTGTAGGCTCGATGGCGGTTCTTCTCGCCGTAGTCTCCTCCTGGTCTCGGGCTGCGCGGGCGTGTCAATGGCGCAGCCGAAGCGCTTGCGGAAGGCCGCGTCTGCCTGTCGGTAGCGCTTCTCCCAGCGGCGCTTGTCCTCGCCGCTCTTCCACCAGCGGAAGTCCTCGTCCAGCTCCACCTCCTCCACTTCCTCCTCACTCATCCCCCGTATCTTGGTGGTAACTCTCGAACAGCTCCTCAGCACTGGGGTCGTCTCCCTCCTCCTTATATTCTTCTTCTTCAATCTCCCGCCCTTCTCCTTCTTCCTCTTCCCCTCCGACGGCTCGTAGTCGCTCTCCGAGTCCTTGTTCGAGTCCGGGAACGTCATGAGGTGGAATGCAGTGCGAATACCTCGCCTACGCAGCGCCGGGGCCTGTAATAGTGGGAACTCTTCCGGCTGGGGTGGTGTGTCAACTTCAACAGGGCTCGGGCCCGTCGCGCCCTGCTCGGCTGCGACCAGCTGCTGCTGCTTGAGGTCAATAAGCATCGTCGTGGTGGTGACGGCGGCGCCAGGCGTCTCCACTGCTGGGCGCGGGGCCGAGACGCCGTCGCCGCTGACTGGGAAGCTCAGCATTGCTAATCGTCCGTTTCGAATGCGTTTTCTGAGACCGACATGAGACATGAATAGTATCCCCATAGTTTATAAAACTATCCACTCAGCGCGGATTTTATCGATCGGAATGCAAGTTGATTCGCTGAAGGGAGATATGAATTATAAGGCGATGTAGTTTACGGCCGCGTGACTGCTTCATTTCACAATTTCTTCGAGAAGCTCCAGGTAGCAGTGCAGGACCAGGCCCAGGCCTAGACGACATGACCCGTGGCAACCAGCGAGACGTGGACCGCGCGGTGCGTACTGACAGCTAGATTTGCTGCCTTGCAGCGCTGTTTGCACCGTTAAAAGTCCAGAAACTCATTGGTTTTGCCGTGGTGTTGCTACTGTTATGCTGCTGCTCCACAGCGCGCCCAGGCGCGTCAGCGCCAAGAATGCCAGCCAGGGTAACCCGCTGGCCAAGCGCAAGGCCGACGCCAAGGCGCTGCAGGACAAGATCGCGCGCAAGGCGGCCATGAAGGCGGAGGGCGGCGACGCCAACGCCAACGGCAACTACAACAAAAGCGGCAAGCAGCAGCCGAAGAAGAAACAGAGAACGGACCCATCTGGCGGTCAAGGGAGGGTGAAGAAACAGGGGAGACCGGGATTAGAGAGAGAGAGTTCTCTGCGGACGGACGAGTTGGTGGCTCTCGAGCCAAAGGGACCGTAGGGCAGATCATGTACTACCACGTCAAATGTGGTCTATCGCACGCAGCTCTTAAGCAGGTGAGGGAGGGGCGACGAAGCTGTTGTAGGAGACGGAGAGAGCGATGAAGCGTACTTTTACTCTAGCATGGCTAGAAAGTCGGCCTGGTTGATGCGGCCGTCGTGGTCGGCGTCCGCGCACGAGGTGAGCACGTCCAGGTCTTCCTCCGTAAGCGCGCCGTAGCCGAGACGCTCGAACACGTAGCGCAACATCTCGCGCGAGATGAAGCCCATCTCCTCCGGGTCGTAGGCCTTGAAGGCCTCCGCCACGGGATCGAAGTTCTTGACTCGTTCGGCAGCATCAGAGCGTTCAGGTACTCCTCCGTGAGCTCGGCCTCCTCGCTGAGCAGCAGACGCACGTCCTTGAGACTCATGTTGTCGCAGAAGATGCCCAGGCGAGAGCGCAGGTTCTCGAGCGTCACGCGGCCACATCTAGGAACTGGAACGCCATCCGGATCTGTTCCGGCGTCACCAACACTCCGCCGAACTCCTGCGCGAACCATTGCAACAATATCAAATGTCAGTAGTCTACGCGTGCAGCAACTAAGTGCAACCATCGGGGACTCACATTTTGGGGCACTTCCGAGGCAAACGAGTCCATCTGCGAGGCACGGCGTGACATGCTTCGGTAGCTTCATGCTGCATCGCATGTAGCAACGGAGCTGCGCTCCACCGCTGCAGGAGCGGTATTAATAGGGTTTAGCTAGAGCTAGCAGTGCGTCGTTGACTGCAGTCAATAACATAAGGCCCAGAAAGAATGCAAGCTGCAGGAATGGGAGCGTCGTCCCCGCCGTCGTCGGGCAGGAGAGCATACTTGCTTTATGAGGCCCAAATTCGGAGCCCAAATGATGCAAATATCGGACCTAAATACCATACCCAAAATCGAATATTTGCGGACTGAAGACGATGGACCCGGCGGCGTTACCTCGCCGAGCTGCTGCGCAAGATGCCGCGAGTGAGACCATCGTGTAGCAGGCGGTATTCACCCCCGAGAAGGCCTCGGGCGGCCAGACGGTGCTCGTGGCAGCCACAAGCTCGGGGCTACTGCACATCTACCAGCTCGGCCAAGTCATGAAGCCCGCATACTGGGACCAAGTGGGGCGGGGCGAGTACGTTCTCGCTCAACAAAATGCGCCACCTGCTTATTCAAAATTTGAGCACTAAGTCTTGCGTAATGTACCCATTTTATTGTGTGTGTACCGAAGCCTATGTTATGCCATGCACCAAAGTGTAGTTACAGAGACCAGTGACGGTACGTCTTTCTATTGAGAGTGATGAAACTCACGTGGTATATTCACTTAGCGCTACAACGCGAAATGCGTGGTCGAAGTCATCGTCTAAGCTAAACTCACCAACTTCTCGACCAAATGATCTCGTACTGAGCACTGCATCAACGACGTCTTGGTCATTTTCGCAAACTACATCCTCATCATGCTCAATGTTGGGGTGCAGGCCCTCATCCAGCAGCTCGATCAGCTTGCAGTTTGATCCGCGTTGTAGATCCGACTTGCTCCTATTTCCTCTGCTTTTGCCTTCACCTCCTCAGCAAATTTGAGAGCAATTTGATCGAGCTCGGGAGGGCGAATCTGGCCCTGTCGCGTTCTTCAACGCAGCGAATATCGATGACGCGCTTTGAAATGGCTTGCCAGCACCACGAGGCCTTGAACGGTTTGATACCAGCGTCCTCACCTACATCTAGCGCTTGAATGCGCAGCATGGTCGGCGTGACTGGCACACCTTCGTCACGCATGCCATTCACCCACCGACCTCTCTCCATTGGCAGAATGGTGGCCTCACCTTTCTGGCGAGCTTTTTCTTGTTGGCACCTCCGCGTTGGGTGCACAATGCTTCGAGTTTGGCCTGAGACCGGCGCCATGCCAGAATTAGGGTCCTGCGGTTGTTGGCCTAGGCTGCAGGCAGGTCCGGATAGTAATGCAGAATTGTCTACATAGCATCGTTGTGGGCCTCGAGATGACGTAAGACGTCAAGCTTGTGTGCTGCAGAGAACGAAGCAATCTCACCTTGCGGCCAAGGCCGCCCGGCAAGCGCTTTCTTCCTTTGGGTTGTCTCGGAGCCATCAAATGGCAGAATAAGCTCGGGAGAGGTAGATGGGGCGCTTGTACGCGATAACAATGTTATCATAACATAGGTTGCTTCCGGATAGCTCTCTCATTGGCTAGATTGGCACTGTATGCGATAACATATAGTATATGATATCATAGGGAATTCGGTACAGGGCGACCGCCTTCCCAGCCCAAACCTCTCGTTCCAGGCGCACTAGACGCAGATCTACTCGCTCCGTTTTGCTGGAGATGACGCGGGCCATTATTCTTTGGTATCAAAACTGCAGTCAATGTGACTGCCAGTACTGGCAAGCTCTGACAAGATAGTTTATTTTTAAACTATCGACGACAGTGGGAGAACCAGGACTTTCGCGTGTGGAAGTGGAAGGACATTCTGGCGGCGGTGAAGCACCCGGCAAGCACCAAGAAGCTGCAGCTAGCGCACGTAGACCACTTGAAGCGGCGCACGCTTGGTTTCCGAGGGGCTCTGCCGCCAGCCTAGGAGGTGAACGATGTGGCCGTGAGCAAGACATCGGAACATTTGTTCCTGGCCGGAGGAAAAGCGTCGCGCACGAGTGGGATGTCGCCACGCAGCAGTTCACGCGACAGTTTGAGGGGCACGAAGACTTCTTGCACGCCGTGCGCCACCTGCAGCATTCACAGGAATTGGTGACGGGGTCGGAGGGCGGCACTCGGCGTCTGGGACGTGCGTCAGGAGAAGAAGGTCGAGTTCCTGCGGCCTCAGCCGGCGACGCAATCGTCCTCAGCATCACCGGCCTTGCCGTCGCTGTGGGTTGGAGCTGTTGCTCACGATGAGTCTGAGATGTGGCTGGCATGTGGTGGTGGCAGTAGACGGTCTCCTGGAGGCCGATCGAGTTCTGGTGGGTTCCTTAGAATGTGGCATCTGCCCTCCCGAGTGCGTGTGCACTACACCCAGACGAGTGATGTTCACGACGTCGTGTTCCACCACATAGAGCTGCTCAGCGTGGGGAATGATGCCAGTCTGAAGAAGTGGAATCGCAGCTCGGGTCAACTGCTCGCGGCTGCCAGATCGACGTTGCCCTCCTGTCATTTTTTGTGTCGCTGACCACGCTACGGATGTCATTGCCGTGGGTGGCGTCGCCCGCGCGATCGACATCTACACGATGCCTGGTGTCGTCAGCTTTTAGCTGGTTGCTGAGAACGAATCGAGCTCTAGCTTGGCGATGTCCATGGGCGTGCAGGGGGGTTGCTGCAGCACGGGGCCCACCTTGGGCACTATCACGACTCCCATGCCCATGGCCTGCGGGATCACCAAAATGTTCGAGACGATGCTCACGGCGTCCATGCGGTAGCGGTGCAGCAGCTGCAGCCTCACTTCCACCGCCAGCTCTGGCACGCAGCACAGGTCGTAATCATGACGCAGCCTCTCGCAGAACTCTGGTAGGTGGCTGTGCATACAAAGAGAGCATAGCGGTAAGGTTTACGATCCGTTGGGCCACAGGCAGCTCAAAGGGAAGCGGATCTGCTCACCTTCCGGTCTGACGCATGCACCACACGGATACGCACTCAGTTCGGTCGCCACACAGCAGCCGGTCTTCTTGAGCTTGGGCAGCTGGCCCAGCGGCACGCGCTCAAGCGGCGTGCACGTCATGAGGAAGGGCAGCGGCTTACTGGGCTTCGATCCTTCTTGCTCTTCTTCTGCTGGTGCTGCACGATGAAGGCAGCGGCCGAGAGCGCTGTGACCAGCGGCGTAGTGGTCACTTCGCCCATGGTGGGTAAGGAGGAGGAAGCGGAGCGAGTTGCGGCGGTCTGGCGCTAAAGGCGCGGGCGGACGCCATTGGCTGGAGGAGACGGGCGCTTTTCGGCGAATGAGCGCGCTGATATTACCGGCTAAGTTCACTTCAACTTCGCCCTGGTAGTGCTGCACTGCTGCACTGCTCCGGGTGCGTGTTGCTGTTTGACACGAATGGTCAGTATGGTGCTGTGTGGAGTGAGGGCAGCTCGCCCGCTTTTAAAAACAAGGTTTTTGCTTGTCCGAAAGTTGCAAGTGAAGATTTTGCTTTGGTGGTCACTTTATCTTCTCGTATTTTTGTTGTACTGTAGGGGTTGGAATGGCTAACCGAACTTACTGAGGGTCTGTGCTGCATATTCCTCTTTGTGCTTAGGCTGGTCCGTACCACCACAACTCTCCTAGAGCTTCCGAGTTATTTGTTCATTTCCATGACGAGTTTGTACACTATTCACCTATCCTATCAGTCGAACCTGTCTACTCTTCCTTCTCTCGTTGGCCTTCCAACTCTCGAATGTGTCTACTTCGGGTAATTAGATAATGTCAAAGAAATCCCTTCCACGGGTGATCTCCCAGCGTTACAGGTCATTGCGTAGGAGGGGCTTCCGTTTGTTTGTTCACTCCCCAACGTTGCTAAGTACGAGAGTACGTTGGAGATGGTGTTTGTGCATTGCACAATGTGCAAGACATACCTGCTTGTTGCAGCGGGTTTCTGAGCGAAGTCGATCCAATACGACTTTCCCAAGCTGTTGCGGGTCAGTTGACAGCTCCAACAACAGTAGAAATTACAGCAGGCACGATGCGTTGCCACGGTTCTGCCTCGACATAGCGGACGACGAATCGCTAGTTCCGACCACCGCAACGCTTTCCATTCTGAACCAATTCGAGACCAATGTTTCCAATTTTTGTGATGCGTACCCTAGCAACGTGTCCGACTGCGTCCTTGGTCAGCAAACGCATAGACGACGACACCTGCAAGAGGGTGTAGTCTCGCGAGTGTTCATCGGAGTCCGAGGGTCCCGGAATCTGCTTCAACGAGAACATTGGGAGGGCCGAGTGTGTCTACTCACAAGAGACGATCGATATGCGCAAAGATGAGATCGCGGCCGGCTGTAGCTGTGACAAGGTAGAGGCGAAGTGGCTAGATTGTAAATGGACAGCGAGATACCTTGACACCATTAGGTCTCGTTATTGATTGCGTCTCGTCATAATAGTGACTCTCCTGCCGCAGGAATTCTGCTCGCCGAATCGTAAGTCACCACGCCCAGAGCCTGCAGGATCTCGGAGTCCTACTACTATCCATGCTGACTACAGCACGCCTTGGTCGACGATGTAGAGTTGCGTGAATAGTACGTTTCCGCCTGGTACTCCTCGTGGCAATACGGGAACGTGGCGCCGTTCGAGTCTAGGTTGAGCAGGTTCTTGCTCGCGTAGAACATGACGTACACGCCGAGGATCGTGGCGACGACGATGGTCAGCATGGAGCCTACGCGCTCGCGCATGGGGAGTTTGTTCCAATAGTGCTTGGGGTAGAAGATGAGCGGTAGAGACAGTCGAAGCGCTCGTGAAATTGACGAGGTCGGGGAAGTGGTCGCGCACGAAGATGGAGGCAACCACCGGCGGCGCCAAGATGCACAGACGCAACAGGATGTAGCGCAGCATGTTGAGCTTGCCGCGGAACTCGGCGAACTCGGCCTTGCACTTGACCGCCACCTGGAGGTTTCAGTGTAGTTGCACTCGATGTCCGGGGTCGCTGGCGACGCGACGGGGACGGACGAGAACTTCTCGACGATCTCGACGCTCGACAGTGGGTGTATTCTTGTGCGTGCCCAGCCGGAACCGCTCCGCCATGACGATCGTCGAGAAGGCGATCACGATGCGCACGTGCATGAAGAGGTAGGCCATGATGACAACGCCGTGGTTGGGGACAAAGCCCACCACGGACGTCGCGTACGGGTCGGGGGTGTAGACAGCCGAGAAGAGCGGGTTACCTGAGAGCTGGCAGCGTCCGGCAGCGTACCCCGCGATGGCGATGGCCATGAAGATCACGGTGCCGACGTTCATGCTGACGGTGATGATGCGCGGCATCTGCTCCGGCTGCATGTGTAGGCACTGCAGGTCGGGGTTCACAACGGCGGCGCCGTACGCCAAAGCGAGTAGCACACGCTAATTTGGGCTTACCCCCCCCCCCCCCCCCCCCCCCCCCCCGCCGCTACCGTCGGCTGCAGCGAGCCGGGGACGTCACTGCTGCGCCAGGGTATCCACCTGGTTCTTCTTGGCCTTCTTCATGAGCGCCTTGATATTGTCCAAGGCCGTGCTGGTGGGCTGAGGGGGGTCAACGCGACACCGTCTAAGTCGAGCGGTGCCCCTGCGAGCTGCTTGGAGAGAGGGCTTGGACCGCTGGAGAGGGGAGGGAAGACCGGCCGCATAACTACCGGTATGCCTTCCCCCCTCTTCACCGTGCACAGGACCAACATCATCATCGCAAAACAATGGAAACTACTATTTTTGACCAATCGTGAATATTAACTGTTTCCCCCAATTTTCGCAGTGTCAGCTTGTCACACGTCACAAAACTTGATGAGTGACACGTAGACTGTACAGATCACATTTATGTTTTCGTTTTCCTAATCTGCTATCATGTCTGCGGCTCCGACCTGAATATTTTTGTGTCGTCGGAGCCTCCGACATTGGTGAATGGGGGGTTAATATTTGTATGGAAAAGGGTAAGCATTTCTTCAAATTCGCAAATTATGCAATGACTTATCACGTTTAATTTTTACGCCGTAAAAACTCATAATTTGCCAACAAATTATATAGGACGGGAACTTTTTACGAGTGTTAGAATGAACCCGTGGTATACGGTACTTGTTCCTCTCTGCTTGTCAAGCATCCCTTCAGTCACGAAGCGATAAAGTTCGATGCAGCTGGCAGCCGACCCACCGACGTTCCAACCATTCGGTTTCGTTGCGGGCGATGCTTTCATAATCCGCGTGACAGCACAACTCGAATGATGCTTCACGAAACCGCACCGCTGGATATGGCGACGAGGATGAAAAAAAAAAAAGAGTAGTTGCAACGGAAAGTTTGGATGCCGGCTTGGCTTGATGACAGCTTTCGTACCAATTGAGTCTCGATTGGTGACGGTGGTCACCGTCACGCAGTTGGCCGACCTGATACCGCCAGTCGCCCTTCGCCACCCGAGACGAGGCGGGTTGCACGACCGTCTCTCTAGTTGCTCCCGCGCACATGTTGCAGGTGACCTATGAGAGAACCTGAGCCAATTTTGTTGGTGTCCATTGTCTCGAGGGCGGTCTACTCTTCAAAGCCGAAGAAATGGATAGGGTAGATGAGCGAAAGGATCCCTCGCCGAGGTATCCCTGCTCCTGCTCCGGTGAACCGTATTGTTTCAGCGTAGTCGCGGCTGATCGTGTACAGTCGCCGGTGTGCCGGCTCACTAGCCGGGCGCAGTGCACGAATGCTTGGCAAGGGCTCCGAATAGTATTGCTGGTGAGCGCCGTGGTGCACTGAGCGTCCTCCATTCGCGCGCGGGCTTCGACGTCGGCGACTTTCGGTGGCTGATTGGGCGATACACCGCGTGATAAGGCGGACAAGCTCCGGTCTCCGCGCGAGCATACCGCGCACATAGCACCATTCGTTGACTGTGACAGACGTGAGCCAGGGGTGTAACATTAGATTCCGGAGTTGCAGAGACCTCCTCCAGCTGCGGAAAATGAGCCGAGGTAGCGAGGGAGTGGCGAATTTGCACATCGTCGAGATGGCTCGGTATCGGGTCTTGCAGGCGCACCAGCCGCTGGAGCCGGAGCTCTGCGCTGGCTGTGCTCGAATTGGCAACAGCACATTGTTGCGTTTGCTGTTGTCACGATCAATCGCTAATTATCGGTTAAATCACTCAAGTGCCACCTCACCACCCAGCTTCCCAAGCTTTTCCGCTTCACCAAGCTCGGTCACTTCGCAATGGCCCCCACTCCCAGTGGCCAGAATGTGCACGACCTGCAGCGCCTCTCGGTCGTGAGTATCACCAAGGAGAGCGCGGCCGACGGCGGCAGCTATGCGGGCATGAAGACGCCCGATGGCGCCCCGGAACCGCTTGAGGACGGCGCTCTGCGTCCCGGTGGTATGCCCAACCTGCTGAGCCCGGACCACATTGGTCTGCTGTTCCAGTACGCCGCCGTCGGTGTCGTCTACGGCATGCTCCCGGAGACCGTGTACCCGTTCATGCAGCAGTACCTCAACTGTAGCGGTGCTCAGGTCGCCGCCGCCAAGGAGCTCGTCATTCTGCCGTGGAGTTTCAAGGTGTTCTACGGTATCATGTCCGACTGCTTCCCGATCCGGGGCTACCGCCGTCGCCCGTACATGATGATCGGCTGGGTTATCTGCATTGCGATGCTTCTTCTCATGGCCGTCATGCCAATCGGTCAGCCGTACTACACCGTTGCGTCGGACCGTGATATCCCCACGTCGCAATACACCGCGGAAATTGAGGCCCGCATTAACTACAACGCTCCCGGTGAAGGTGCCAAGTACGTCGTCATCATGTTCCTCGCCGCGTTCGGCTACGTGCTCTCGGACGTCTGCTCCGACAGTATCGTGTGTGAGCTTGCCCAGCGTGAGCCTACGGCGAAGCGTGGCAAGACCCAGTCGGCCATTTACACGGTTCGCACGACGCTGGTGATTCTTGGCGAGCTGCTGGTCGGCTTCTGCTTTAACGGTGAGGACTACGGCGGCGACTTCAACTTCTCGCTGAGCTTCCCGGAGCTCATGATCATCATGGTCGTCCTTACGGTGCCGGCGATCCCCATCACCTGGTTCTTCATCAAAGAGGAGAAGGCCGAGCGCGCCGACTTCCGCAAGTATATCAAGGAGTTCTGGGACCTCCTGTGCAAGCGCGTTGTGTACCAGGTCATTGCCCACCACTTCTTCGCCGGCATCTTCTCCAGCATCTCGTACACGGCCAGCTCCCCCGTGCAGTCGTACCTGGTCGGTGTTACTCCCATCAACAACACGCTGAACGACGTGCTCGGCCACCTGTGCTTCATGACCGGTATCATGGTCACCTCCAAGTACGGTCTGCACTGGAACTGGCGGTGGATGATCGTTGCTACCGGCATTGTGGTGATTGTTGTCGACTGCTCGGTCGCTCTCATCACGGTTTGGGACATCTTCCGCAACCAGTGGTTCTGGCTCGGCCCCCCTATCGCCGTGCAGGTTCCTAGCGGTGTTGCCTGGATCATTGCACTGTTCGTCACGGTCGAGATTGCTGGCGTCGGCAACGAGGGTGCCGTGTACGGCCTCATGACCACGGTGGGCAACCTGGCCACGCCGTTCGCCACCACGCTGACGCTTCTCATCGACGGCCCGTTCAACATCACGAACGCCCGTGTGCAGGAGGACGACCACTCCATCCGCTCGGACATCACGTACACGGTCATCATTTCGTACGCGATGACGATCTTCTCGTGGTCGTTCCTGGTTCTGCTTCCGCGCCAGAAGCAGGAGACCCAGGAGCTCGCCCGCAACGGCGGCTCTAGCAAGATCCTCGGCGGCATCACCATCGCCTACCTGTCGTTCGCGCTGGTGTGGTCTCTGATGGCCAACACCCTCGCCATCTTCGACAGCACCTCGTGCCTCGTTATTGCCGGTGGCAAGGGCTGCTAATACCCCATCTGTCCCTGTAGCGTGATGAACGGAAGGACCTTCGACGTAAAGCTCCCGACGATCTAATACTAAAGTACATAAGTTGTTGATATGTTATCCACGCTGCTGCGTTCCGCTGCATTCCATTTTCGTTTAGGCCGGCAAAACTCGTTGCAATTCTTAACTTTAAAAACTTATTTAAGTGTCTATCATCGCCTCGGTCACCAACGACTCGTTGGCATCGAGGGGCAACTATCGCCATAACCTACCCACACGTAGTACCAGTAATAAAGTTACCGTCATACTCAAAGTCTGAAGCAACGCGTCGAGTACGTAGCCCCTCAACGGCGACTACCGAGCTCTCGGTGGGTGTGTGGCAACACCACACAGCGCATTCCAGAAGCTCCCGACACGTTGAAGATCATCATCGTCGCGTGGGTGCGGCAACTCGCTCATCCTTCTCGCCAAACTGACGCGCGGGCTTAGCCACGTCACACCGCGTCAATTCCTCTAGATAACCGCCCCAGCAACCACCAACCAAGCCCCAGCCTTCCAGGCACTCGCTTCAACCCACACAGCCAGCCAAGCAAGTTGCACATGCATTCCCGCCTCGTCCAAAACATTACGTGCACCACACCACATCCTCCATTCAAACTGGTACACGGTACCGTTCCAACTCCACTCGAATCATCCTCCCTTCACTTCCCAATTGCCAAGGAGCCGAGCAGCTACGCTAACGCCAACGCCAACGCTAAGCGCTCTCCTCTGCCCTGCTCGCACGCCAACGCCGCCATGGAGCTGGAGGCGCTGCAGCTCGTGGAGTTCGCCTACAACCGGCAGCGCGGAGAGCCGCGCTACACGTCGTTCCGGCACCGCGGCGTGCCGCCCCGCTACCCGGCGTTCGAGCTGCAGCTGCCGGTGCTGCTGCTGCCCTGGGACGACGAGCGCGGCGGCGTCATGTGCTTCGCGCACCCGCAGCATCAGGCACCGCTGGCCAGCGAGGCCGCCAACCAGGACGAGGCGGCGCTGCTTGGCGTGTGCCGCTGCGGCGTCGTGCGCCTGGCCAAGTACTTCCAGCGCGGGCGCCTGGGCGCCGCCCCCACGTACGACGTGGCGCTCAAGGTCATGGACAAGAAGCAGCTCAAGCTGCAGCACGACGACGTGCTGAACGAGGTGCGCGTCATGGCGCAGCTGCAGCCGCCGGGCTTCGCGGGCGTGTACAACTCGCCGCACTTCTCGCAGTGGGAGTGCCTGGCCGACGAGCACAACGAGTACATCGCCATGGACTGGGCGGCCAACGGCAGCCTCATCATGTACGCCAAGCGCCGGCTCACGGACTACAAGCGCTTCGCCGTGGAGCGGCTGGTCAACCGCATGACGTCGCTGCCCGAGCTCGAGCAGGCCGTCAACGCCTTCGTGGCCAGGGCCTGGATGCTCGAGGCGCTGCACATCTTCGAGGGCGTGCTCAAGGGGCTCGCCTACATGCACGCGCAGAACGTGTGCCACCTGGACGTGGACCCGTGCAATGTCGTGATCGACGCCGAGCACAACCCGAGGGTCATCGACTTCGGCAGCTCCGAGATCATGACCAACAACGGCCGCGCCGGGGCGGACGACCGGCTCATCAAGTTCAAGCCACTCTACGTGGCGGAGGAGGTCAGGGCACACAACCAGCACCCGTCACCGAGACCGGGCTTCCTGGGGGCTCCCGCGGATATGTGGTCAGCTGGCGTGTTGGTACGTGTGCATCTTAAGTTTTTTTTTTCCTTTATAGCGTTTGGAGATGTATGCTAAGTATTTTTTTGTTTGTTGTTGCTGTGCAGTTGTACCAGTTGTTGTGCTTCGGATACCCCAAGGGCCACTTGGCACTTGTGTGCGACACGAACTGGGCCACCAACCTGCTCGCCCACGCGCACCAGCCCGGCTACAACTCGTGTCTTGGCCAGGAAGGCTGCCTCATTTGCTTCCGCCGCATTGAGTTCCCACCGCTAATTTATGAAATCTTCCGCGGCTTGCTGCTCGCGGACCGCCCGACCGAGCGACTGACGGCAGTAGCAGCAGCGAACCTGCTTCAGCCGCTGCTCGTCGACTACGACGTCGACTTTGATCGCCGCTCGCAAGCCGTACTCGACACGCTCGGATGATCGACCGGAGGACTAACATAACACCAGATCGCTCGAGCTACTATGGAACCACCTCGAACCAATTCACCGAGTTAGCAAGCCATCTCGAGGGAGCTGTAATGGAACGCCATTCGCAGAGCTCTACAAAAAATATCGGGCCGAGCGATTACCCGGATTCCACAAACTCCGGGAGCACCGCAGGCGGCCGACTAGAAGCAGCAACGCGTTGATAGACACCAATGTGCATGAATGCACGGAGACCAGGTAGACAGATAGATACTGCATTGCCGAAGCGAAATTACCTAAAAGTGTAGTCTCCAAGCCACTTCCATCAGCAATTTTGAGGTCATGGGACTTGATCCCCATTTCCCAAAATCAGAGAACAGCAAAATGGCAGTGAGTTATCTCTTCAAGGAGCCCGCCGAAGACCTTGATCGAAGGATTTCGTAGGTTGAGACACCAAGAGCTGGGTTGCAATCCAGCAGTATGCATCGATACACCAAGCCTCGTTGTGGACCCGAGTTCCCGAGGCGAAGCAGCGGAAGCCATCACGAGCATGCTGAAGCAATCTGAAGCCCAAAATCTTTTGTATGGTTCGCCTGAAGAGTGGGCGCGTGCTGACTGAAGATATTGCAGCTATTGCTGTTGTTATGGACTCAATCGAGCAGATGGACACTAGCGCGCAGACTTTATGCTGAGAGGAGAAATTCGCAGGAAAGTGCAAACAACAATGTCGTTTACCAGGTCCACAACCCCACACGTGCTCTTCGCCCCGGCATAACACCCTCAAACGTTGATTCTTCTCATTACTTTTTTTTTTAGTGAACATGCTCATATACTAATGAAACACACTCACAGGACAGCCAACAAACAGCATAAACTGAACCAGCAACGCGATCGTTGATAGACAGTAATGGAGACCAGGTAGATCTGCATCAAAACCCGCCCAGAGAGATACTCTCCTCTTATTCGCAGAAAACTCTTTTGGCCGTCGTGGGGTTGTGGAGCGTATGGTCCGACGTGACGTATGTAGCATTCCCCAAAGTCTCATCAGACAGTTCCAATCGGCCATGACCATATCCGACGAGACGTCTCTGCTGCTGCCGCTGTCACCGGAGCCCCTTTCATCCGGTCGGCGGCATCGTCACCGCCGCGAATCGTTCGAGACGGGGTTCCCGCTGGTAGTCGCCGAAGAAATCGATGTGCAGACGACTGTCAACGAGCAGGAATCGTCCGAGGCGGAGCCCCAGCTAGCTGCAGTCCGCGTGTCGCCCTGCCAATGGCTGGGACACAACTGCGCCGTGCCGTTCACGCTGCTCATGTCGGCAATCGGTGCCGGCACTTTGGCGGTGCCCTACACTTTCGTATTGTTGTCGCCTGTCCAGGCAGTGCTAGTGTTGTGCTGCGTGGGGCTGGCGATGGCCTTCACGGCCGATACACTCGTGGATGTCCATGTCGCGGTGGCGACGGAGAGTGTGCAGGAGAGCCGAGAAACGTACCAGCATCTGGCGTGGAGAGCTGGCGGCAAACGGCTGGCTCGACTCACGGGTGCACTCACGGCGTTCGCGGTGTTTGGAGCGTGCGTGGGCTGCGTGCGTGTGGTGAAGGACATGGCGCCGGTGATGCTGTCAGCATTGATTACTGGATTTGAGCAACGGAGTGTGGAGGAGCAGCAGCACGCAGTGGTGGTCGCAGTTTGGGCCGTGGTGCTGGTTGTGATGTTGCCGCTCGGTTGTCTGACCAATATTTCGGCGCTCCGCTTTTCATCGTACTTCGGAGTGGCCTTCTCCGTTTACCTTGTCGGTGCCGTGGCGTACCGCGCTGCAGCAGGAGGCTACGAAGGCGACAACTTTGATGGCGTTGTATCACATGTGCCCACACCGGAGAATAAATCGTCATTATTCTGGCGGGTCTCCGAAGTTGTGGGCATTTACAACTTCACGTTCATGCTTCATCTTAACGTGATCCCGCTGCTGGCCCAGATTGTTGCGTCTGAGACCGTGAAAAGGCAAGAGCAACACGACAAGGACATTGAGGCGCTCGGTAGCACTCAAGCCCCCGTATCTGTGCAGTTGTTGCAAGCTGCTGGCCGGACCATGCGCCGTCATTTGGCTTTGGCTGTTGGCACTTGCGTACTGCTCTACGCGATGTTCGGTGTTTGTGCTGCGCAGATCTACGGAAGCAACACACAAGGAAACATTCTACTGAACCTGTCGAACGACCGAATCATGGCGGTTCCTCGAGTGGCGGTTCTGCTGACGATTTTGCTTTCGTTTCCGCTGCTGTTCCATCCGCTTCGCTCGTTGGTCCTTGAGATGTATGTGGCCTGCATCTCCCGTAGTGGTGAATCTGAGGGCGATACTGTGGATGACGAGGAAACTCAAGACCAAGCTCCGTCACAAGCTGTCCAGGCTGCTGTAACTGTGTTGCTGCTGGTTGCTCAGATCCTGTGCGCCTTGCGTGTACCTGGACTGCAAGTAGTTTTCTCGTTCGTGGGGGCGAGTATCCTACTGATGCTCTGTTACCTTTTTCCGCTCGTGTTTTACGTGCGACTCGTCCCCTGGCGATCCACTCGGAAGGGATTGGTGAAACTTGTTTTTCTGGCGGCACTGGCCATGATCGCAATCGTATTTTGCGTCGCTGCTACGCTTCAACTCGTGCTACCTGCTTGATAGATCGGATCGACAAAAAGTAAGCAAATACAACAAACTGTTTCGTTGAACTTACCAGACGCGTTCTGATGTACTTGCACGTATTGTTCGACGGGACGCTGTACAGAGTAAAACAAAAGGTAAAAAACGACTCAGTGCAACATTTGAGAAACAAGAGGGAACGGCGGAAAACTATCCTGAAAGAACCGTTATGAACAAAAAGCTTTGTTGATGAATGGGAGGAAAGCGAGGACGACGATGACGAGCTGGTCGCTAAATTCACTCAGTCCAGCACACTACTTAAGCACTTGTAGGTGAAGGAATTGAGGTGGTTCCAGAAAGCAGCAAGCAAGCATCGAAAGTTTCGCGAGTGATTTGAGCAGTTCTTCGCCACTTTTACCGCAATCGCTTGTGAGCAAGCAAAACAAGTTGGTGAGAGTTACAAATCAGAAGCCACGTGTTCATTCTAACCACTGGAGGTGGTTGATACGTTTGTTTAAGCTATCTACTATTCCCTTTACCTGAAATCAACAAACTATTCTGCAGCACGTATGTGGCCTAGAAGAAAACAGCTCGACGGTGGCCATTTGAGTCCTGTCTTACTGTGTGACTCGCGCCTTCCTGTTCCTGTAGCCTGTGACCAGCTAGAGAAATGTCTCCACCTGCGATCAGCTGAGTAAACGCTAGTGGGTCGTGGTCCATTGCATCAATGAGTGTTGGGAACTTGGTCAGCACAAGCTCGGTCAACAACTGCTCAGCTTCACCCAGGCGCTTTTGCACCATGTACTGGTGAAGCTGGCGGCTAAGCGTGCCGGGAGGAGAATCTTTGAGCCCGTAGGCAGCAGACAGCGCTGGATTCGGGTCGGGATCCGGGTCGTTTCCAGTGTGAGTGCTAGCACCGCGCGTCTCGCGCATGTACTTTTGCAGTTGGGCGGCTTCCATTAGTTCGTCTGCCGAGTAGATATAAATCCCAGCCTCGAATCCATTGACTTCTTGCAGAAGCGATTCTTGCTCGCGCGCCGAAAGAGTGTTCGTCAAATCTGCTACAGGCTCCGCTGGCACGCACTGGGGCAAGGCTGAAGCTGATGTTGACGACAATCTGTCGCCCTCCTGATCTTCGTAATCCGTGAACGACAGCGACCGCATCTCGAGTGCACGCTGCGCAGCTCCAATAAAATCACTCGGCATGCTTTCACGTCTTCCAGAACTATCCGATCTCGAGGCCGCTGCTTCTGACGGCTCTGGCCGTAAGCTATCTTCACTAGGAAGATGAAACGCAAGTTCTGTTGCGTTAAACTGCATAGATGATCGTACATCGTGCAGCGTACTAAATGCGGACGCTGGTGCAGAGGAAACCATAGAAGGCATCGACGCCCTAGTATCGTTGACATGATAACCTCGGCTGCCGCCACTGCTCGGACGGATACGATCCACGCCGCGATTACGGGGCTGGTGTTCTTGCTGGTACGACGAACGTGTAGCAAACGTGTTGTTACGAGTCATAGAGGGCCGTCGCGTCAACACACCAGTAGCGATACCATAGGCGGACTGAGCACCAAGCACGTGAATCCAACCCACTAAGTCAGCCTCGGTTTCGGCTCCGAAAAAGTATGTACGCTGGCCAGCACTAGGAGGAACCACCTTGAAAAAGTGCAAGCATTTGTTCCGAGCGTTTACTTCATGTGCTTCACATATTTCCACCGTCACACGCCGCAAGTTCACTACACCTAGAGGTGTAGCGTCCGACATTCCGTGATAATACATCATCTTGCCCTCACGCACGACGAACCAACGCTTCTTCCAGTTCTTCACAAAGCCGCCCTGCTTGTACAGCCAACCTTGCATGGTTGGTGTTGATTCCTCCGGGCGCCAAGAAGCCTGAGCTTGGACCTGCTTATCGAAGTAGGGCTGGTGTGCTGGCACCGTCATTCGGCGCTGTTGCGGCGCAGACTGAGGTCGTGTCCTTACTTGCTCGACCTCGTCATCGCGAATACTGCTGCTGCTTCCCGACTGCAAAAGTGACGACGATGACGCGGCTTTTGGCGGAAACGGATTCCCATTCGAGTCCAGCATCTCCACGTGGCAGACCACCTGAAAGTTGTCCGGGTACCTCTGGTTGCCCGTAGCTTCGTCCACCTCAACCTTGGGCAGTCGATACAAGTTGCTCTGTTGCACACAAACACGTCGAGGTTAGCCTTAATCCATCAACGTAATCCCGCCTTACTAACACTTTCGTAACACGTACGTAATTGTGGAAAAAGTCGGTGTTGAACGTGAAGTGGAACATCTTGACCATGTGCTTGCCCAAGATGTTGGTGGTGTTGGCATGGAAGCACCTCACCAGCACGTCGCCCTGCACCTCGGCATTCACCTGCACGGCACACCATCCACCCCCATTAGTCTACACCCACCCACCCATTGTCACCCCGACAAAAGCCACCCACCTCAAAGCTAATGGACCCGTTCGGGTCGGCCAAGTACGTCTCGAACTTGGGTCTTTGCCACGAGCTGTTGTACAGCAAGTGCGTCTGCTTGTGCTGCGACGGGGCCGGCAGCACCTGCAGGAAGGGCGTGCAGCCTCCTCTGGGCGGGGCCTCGAAGTCGGGCACCCCGTTGAGCACGATGCTGCGCAGGAACATCTTCTTGGCCGGGCGCAGCGGCGGGATCTGCGCGGGCATGCGCCCCAGGCGGCGCAGCACCTTGATGAAGTAATAAATATACAGCGCCTGGCTCGGGAAGCGCACGCCCTGGCCCCTGGCGTTCCAGAAGTCGCGGATGCTCGAGTTGGCCAGCTCGCGCAGCTCGCGCTCCTTGCGCAGCTTGAACACGCTGCCGTAGTAGCCCGTGAGCAGCAGGTAGCAGGAGCACACGACGCCCGTGCGGCCCTTGCCGGCCAGGCAGTGCACGGCCACGACGTGCTTGGGGCTCTTGGCCACCCACTCGACCATGTCGTTCATGATGTCCAGCAGCAGCTGCAGCGGCGGCGGGTGGTGGTCCGGGAAGCCGCACTCGCTCACGCGGCCCTCGAACTTGGCGTAGTCGTAGCCGCGCTCGCTCAGGTTGTACACGCGGTAGGCGTTCGGGTGCCTCGAGTTGAGCAGGTTGGCCACCTCGTTGATGTCGTTGCGGTACGTCTTCTCCACGCCCGAGGCCGGGTAGCCCATGGCGATGAGCTTGGGCGTGATGTACGTCAGGTCCAGGTCGAACCCGTCCTGCGTGAAGCGCACGCGCGAGCCGGACACGGCGGCCCGCAGCGCCTTCATACTGCTGCCTTGCTAGTGCTAACGTTAGTATTATACCAACGCGGCGAATTGAGCACTGAAGCTATGGGGGGCGGCGGCGTCTGGGTCCGGGGTCGCCAGAAAAGAGGCGACATTTGGGCGCGGCGGTGTCACATATGGCCGAAAAAGAACACGCCCAAAACTGCAGCCACTTGATAATGCGCAGAATATCAAGTTGATATTTTGCGCGGCGCGGGCTGGAAGGAAATCGAGGCGAACGTGTCCGCAGGAAAGGGGCTTTTTGAAGAGCTGGCGCCGCGTTGTAGGGAGACTCACGCAGGAAGGAAAAATCCACGGCGGCGACGTGGTGGACACTGACGGCAAAAGTGCTCAATTGCGTTATATTGCGCGGTGACGCGTGTGATGATGCAACATCAAAGCACGACGCATAAGTTATGCGGCATAACAACGACTCGGACGGCAAGTGTAGGTTCAAGGCGGAGTGTACATACACACACACACACACGTTCGACTAACGCAAGCGCGAGCGCGATCGTCACGCCGGCGGTAAGGTTGCAATGTACTAACCATTTGTTAATACACCACTATAAAAACTACTACAAGTTATTAGTAAATCAAACCTCATTCCGATTCGTCAAAAATCGCCCACACCATCATTCCTCCATCAAAAAGCTCGATCGGTCATGCCGGTGATGGCGACGTCGTCCTCTGCCCGCGCGGACGCGTCTCTGCGGCGCCCCACAGGCCTTCTGGGCGTGCTGCCTCACCCGATACTTCCCAATCCCCACGCTGCCGCTCTGAATGCAGCAATCGCGCCGTCTCTAGCCTCTCTACAGCCAGAGAGACGTCTGCAGCCGTGCTCCACTATGATACAGGCGCTTTGTGACCCAATTCCGCCGTTTACCGCCCCATTCCAGCGCTTCCCAGCCTCCAGATACGCGTGTCTACGTGTCTACGAGTCTCCCGTGCACTCGCGGGCGCTGCAGCGGCAGCATTCGGTGGTTGCAATCGACCTGGCAGCCTCCAGACGCCGGCAGCACGTTCTGCTCACGAATTTGTCCAAGGCGGCGGTGACGGAGTGGTGGGACGCCCTATTTGCAGTGGATTTAGAGCATTTGTTGACATTTTGTGCTCATATTGCGGTGGGTGCAGGCAATTGGAGTATCTGGGACGCGTGGTGGCCATTCTGGAGAGACAGCCAGGCGTGTTCCAGAGACTGGTGCAGGTCTACGATGCAGGCAACAGTTGGGTGCTGGTGCAGGAGCTACGGCCGGGGTGGACAGCGATAAGAGAGAAGTTTGATGATCCGGCGGGGTTTTCCGAGGAGAAGCTGCGTCGAGTGGTGTTCGAGGTTGCGGCGCTCGTAGACTTCTTGCACAGGCACGAGCTAAGCTTGGCGGGCGAGTTGGTGCACTATGACTTGGTGGTTAGTATTCTGAGATGAGGTGTGGGGGCTTGAGGTGTCGAAGCTGTTATCGACGGATGTGCGCGTGACTACGGTTCGGTGTAGATGGAGAACGAGCAAGTGACGCTTTTGCTGCACCTCGACTTGGTGTTGAGTGGGTGCATTCTCGTGCCTGCAACGCCGACGAATCGAGCTGCGGATGTGTACGTATAACACCAAGTATTTTATTTTGGATCGTGGTATAGCTGACGTTGCGCTTTGCTCTCAGGGCTGCGATCGGTATGCTGATGTTTCAGATTGCAATGATGCCACGCTCTCTAAAGAGCGAGGTGGACATCCGCTACGTGGAAGGAACGATTGAAGAGCAGTTGGACCACGTATCGTTAGCGTGTCGCGACTTGCTGCTTGATTGTCTGAGTATGTGCGTTTGATTCGTCTATATGCACTTCAGTTGATCGCTTACATGTGGCTGTGGCTTTGCTTGTAGCCATGAAGCTCAGTGTGCGGGATCTTTTGGCCCGCAAGTGGCTGCGCCAAGTCGACTTCCTCCACACTACTAATAAATTGGACGGAACACTGATCTCTCCGGAAGCACGACATGCGCTCTACAATTCGTTGCTTTGGAAGCTAGCCGCACTCTGCATGATGGATTGGCTAAGGCGTGAACATGAAACCCCTGAAGTGAAGCGCACAGAGGAGGAAGAAGAGACGGAGAGCTCTCGCCAACGCAACCGGGTACGAACATTTAGCTGTGTGTTTACTTTCTGAGGATTACTTGGCGGCTTGTGTACTAATGTATCCGTGGATCGTACATGCAGAGACCAACGCGCCGTATATACACAAGATCAAGACTGTACGTTCCAAATGGTGTGCTTCGACGAGGGCCTCTACCCGTTCCTATGCCAGGAGGTCATTCACTTATGCCCCAAGAAGAAAGGGACAACAGAGAACAGCGGCGGCATGTATACACTCTTTCACCAGACCACCGTATGGATGAAGATGCTGACTCGAAGAGTTGGCGAACATACGACGACTTTGACTACGACTTTCCAAAGTTCTATGCCAGCCCCAAGGGAGTGTCATACTACGATACGTTTGAAGTTGACGGCGATAGCGAAGGTACACTGGAAGAAGATAGTGAGGGTGAGTTCATGGCACTCCCAAAGGATGAGAGACGGTCGTCGATATCGAGTTTTCAGGATATCGATGACGCCCGAAATCTCCAACGAGACGTTGTTCGGTCGCTTCAACATGGGCCGCCCCACAAACACGATGAGAGCGCTAGCGACCCGCACGGTGCGTACGGTGACCCATTCAAGCACCGGCAAAGCGTAACTGCAACAAGCGCGGGTAACGAGCAGGGGGTTAATGGATACGACAGAAGTGTATCCCATGATGCAGTGCACTTTAGCGCGTTCGGGCCAGCACAAGTGGCGCTGTGCGATATTTTCCGCATCGACATTTGGGCATACCTAAAACAGCAGCGCCAAACAATGCTAGAGGCAGCGCTCGAACACAATGACTTCGAGTGTGGGCAGCGCGTACAACCACTCCATATTCAGCGGGGTACGCTGGTTACCGTGTCGATTGAGCCGAGCGCATGTTTTGGCATCAAGGGGGAGGATTGCAAGTCGTTTCGGTGGAACGGAGGTATCACAGGTGTTTCTTTTGAATTGTTCCGCGTAACTACACGATCCGTGTATGAAGACGACGGTGACGGAGACGAGCTTTGCATTGCCAAAATCGTGGCGGGGACCAAGGTTTCATTGCTATACATCCGACTTCAAGCAGTGACTACACAAAGTTACAGTACTGCTGCTGCAGGAATGGCAAGTTCCTCCGACTTGACCCTCTTGGATGCACACATGGAACATGTCGCCCCGAACGTTCTTGACATCCCAGGGGACGATTTGGAATTGATCCGGCCAATCGGCCACGGTGCCTTCGGCGACGCTGTACTGGCAAGATGGAAAAGCACTTCGCAGGACGTAGTAGTGAAGATGATGAACCAAGACGTGTACCGAAGTTCCGACGCCCTAGCTGAATTCCAACATGAAGCAACAGTGATGAATCTGCTGGGTAAGCACCCCCACGTTGTTGAGCTGTTAGGTGTAAGTAGCTCTGGATCCAGCATCGACGCTACCGAGTCGCATGGAATGTCTCTGGTGACTGAGTATCTCCCTAACGGCAGCGTGGAGGACGTCCTGGGTATTAACTCGGAGGCTGCTTCGAGCTCCGTCAGTACGTTTTCTCGAACTGTCATGGCGCGGGACGCTGCCCATGGCTTGGCGAACATCCACCAGGGGAACTTCTTGCACCGCGACATCGCAGCACGGAACTGTTTGGTGGATGCTGACTTCCGTGTGAAAGTGTGCGATTTCGGACTGTCGCGGCGACTGCGTGGCTCAACTCCAGGAGCTTTGGGCAGCTTCTTGTTCGACGACGATCGCCACGGTTTCGGCCCGCTCAAGTGGATGGCACCGGAGTCCATCACGCCGCCGCACCTGTTCTCCACGTACTCGGACTCGTACATGTTCGGCGTGCTGCTCTACGAGATTTTCAGCGGCCAGCCTCCGTTCCCGAACTTGTCGTCTCGAGATGCAGCGGCATTGATCCTGGAAGGTCACCACGTTCCCATTCCGTCTTCGATGCCCCGTGCTCACCAGCAACTCATGGAGCAGTGCTTCGAGGTGCATCCGCTGCGTCGCCCCTCGATGGACCAGATCTACAACACGCTGGACCAGTGGGTGTTGCACGACACCAAGTCGCACGTTGCGTCCACCACCGTGGAGTAGAAGCTTCTACCTTGACGTGCGCCACATTAGATCGCGGCGGTGAAGGGTCGTTGAACGAGCGAGCGGACGCGATCCCTGGACGGATCCTGCTGGGATCTCTCTCGCAGCAGCGCTTTCACTCATCAACCGACAGCGTAGCGCATTCGCTATGAAGACATCGTGGACCGTGCTTCTCGTGGCGGCAGCTGCCGTGCTGACGGACCCCGTGGCAGCTACGTGCAAGTCTTCGTGCCAGTCGCAGCTTGTGCACTATCGCGAGGAGGCGTGTCAGAAGTGGCGAGAGGTGCTTCCGCGCCCGGACCTGTTCAACCACTGCGGCCAGGGCTTCAACCAAGGCAAGACCTCTGGATGCGAGGGCTACTGCCAGGAGACGCCGGACCTCGGAGTCATGAAGTCGAAGCGGCTGGACGCCTGCAGCTCGCTGAAGGGCGTTCCGCCGAGTGAGCGCCAGCAGGCGTGCCAGGCAGGATTCTCAGCAGCTTTGGACTTGGCAAAAAACGCAGCCGTCCCTGACGCGCAGCAATCGGCAACAGCTTCCAGTAACCAGGGCAGTCAGACCACAGACACCGCAGCGGGCGTCCCAGAAAAGAAGGTCAAGGTCAAGAAGGTCATCGAACCGGATTCCCGCAGGGTACGATGATGGTTTCTTGCTTTTGATTTCTAGACGGTTGTGGATCCTGATTATTGCCCGTGTTTTCGCTCTTGTGATTGCAGAACTTGCTCGAAGATGCTCGCAAAGAGGCGGAGGCCGCCTTCACGAACCCAGCGGGAGTCAAGGCGGAGCTGTAAGTGTCGATCTCAGACATCCGAACGGTTAGTTCCCAGTGCTAGCACCGGCATTCAGGGGTTCGCAAGCCTCGCTTTGTTAGCCCCCCCCCCCTTCATAATACTACGAGCAAGCAGTAGCAACCATTTCTCCGACAAATTTATTTTGTTGGTATTTGTACAAGTTAGCTGAGCTCGATATCGAGGGCTTGCACGCAGCTACAGACGAATCCAAATATTAGGCTAGTTTGTACTTAGAAGTTGTGTGAATACGTCTCGCAATGGTGCAACGCGCCCAGCACACCCGTCGTGGCGCCCAAGTAGTGCAGTCGGCGGCGCATCAAAGCGCTTGCGAACGAGTCGGGCAGCGGCGTGGAACCAAGACCAACCATACACTCGATGGCGAATTGTTCACTGGACGGTTTGGTGGGTGTTCGCTTCTGTCGAGGCACCATGTGCGTCGGGAACGTGTTGTACAGATTTTGTCGGCGCCCATTGCCTACGTTGTCCACTCCAAAAGGGTACGGATCAACGAGCGCCTTGCCGTTCACGTACAGCATCTCGGGGTTGTTGTCGTTGACTGGCATGTACTGGAGGATGCTGCCGCAAAGTGTGTCAGGGTGCGCCTTCATGTCCTCGTTGGGTGACGACGACACCACACTCACGCCCCACGGCGAGAAGAAGTAGGGGACGTGCGCCACCTCCATGGTCAGCCAGAAAGTTTCCTACAAACAGAGTTGCGAAGGTCAGTCTCGTTGAAACAACACGAGTCGAAAGTTTGAAAAGGAAGCGTACCTTGTCACCGAACGAGAAGCGGTAGCGGAATCGCTCCTCCGTGATGAACCAGAGCATCACATCCATCGCTGGCTGGCCCACGCGCTCCTTGTCCACAAGCACGAGCGACGAATCCGCCTCGTGGCAAGTGTTGTTGTTGTACGCGAACGACTTCAAGGCGTTGTCGGACGGCTTGGGTTCACCCGAAATGTTGAATCGCTTGTAGTCGAATGTCGAGATGAGCTTGTCCATGTATTGCATGTCGCCGTCCATACCGCTCATGAACTTGCGGCAGTTCTTCACCACGCGGTCGTAGAAGAACGTCGTGCCCGTGCTCGTGTAGCCCTCCAAATCGCGGAGGAGAGCGGGATTTTTCACGAAAATGTCGTCCACGTCTACCAGCATTACATGACGCACGTCTGTGTGATACAAGGCGAGCGGCTTGATCCACCAGTTGCGGAACTGCTCGGCCATCTTCGTCTTGAGCACGCCGCGCTGGACAAGGTCCGAACACACGTCGACCAGCTCCAGTCGATTGTCGGCGCCTAGCAGCATGGTTGTAGACGCGTTGGACAGCTCGTCCTGGCCGCAATGGTACACCTGAATGAGCTCGCGGTTGCCGAGGCAGCGGAGCTCACGCACGAGGGACAGACCCAAGGGCACCACCCCGTCGTACATGCAGGTCACGACGGCTCGGTCGCGACCCACGGTCTCATCAAACTTGTCGCTGCGCTGGTACCATGGCGAGTTCGGATGTGACACATTGGCAGCGACGTCGGCGGCCAGGAAGGTGGCGGACTTGAGGCTGTTGCCCGAGCCAAAGTCGACGCCGCCGGCGCTGATGATGACCGTCATGCCCACCATGGTGGTCAACGCTACACAGACGAGCATCGGCATGCACGCCAACAGGTTGCGGGGCACTGAATGTGGCGACATCACCGAAGTCCTCGTGGAACCAGTGAGCAGACGCGCTGCTTCGACGTCCGAAGGGTGCAGCGAGTCCGACATGGCACTGGTCTGTTGGTTCAGGTTCGGTGAGTGTGTCTGCTGTTGTTGCGCGCGGCGAATTTTTTAGGACTGGCACTTGATGCGGGAGATATGCGCGGATCGGTGATCGTCAGGTTGGGTGGATGGATCGAGCAAAGCAGAGCGTTTTTGTTGCAACGTCCTCTGTCCACGACGCAGCTTCAGATTTGACAGGAACGAGGCCACAAAGCACATGGTGCAGCGGCTGAGTTCAGCTGAGCCCGGGCGATTCGCTCCATACTATAATAGAGTCCACAGTCGGCCGCGCGGTACGTATTCCCAGCCAAACAGTCTAGGGTTATAGAGACGGCTGTAGCCACCTTGAACGCAGCCGAGATGACGGGCGAAAAGTGGCCTATCTGTGCTGTTCGGAGGAGATCTCGGCCACTTACTTGTACTCAGCTGTAGCATTTCGTCAAGCATATTGAGGAGACTTTGCAGCGTAGTCTGTTATAAGTTTTATACCTGGTAACCTATTATAACGGTATGCTAGTCAACCTACCAGGAACTCACCATCTTGCGCGCAGCTACAATCACACAGATCAGTAAGCATCATTGCAGCTCAACAAAATTACTGCACAGTAGCATACATGTACTCGCATCCCTTGGTATACGTGTATTTGATGCAGAAGCTCGTAAGCCACAGGAACGGTAACGCGCCAGAGTGTTGCAACTGCAACGCTGTAAGCACCTTTTGATGGCATTTGTGTGGGGGCTTGATTTGACTTGATTTTGTATGGACCCAGGGTGACGATAATATGAATCATAATCGACGGATATATCATATTATATGATCTTACATTATGTATCTACATCCACTGAAATACACCCCCTCTATATCTTGTGTTTTGTATGGTTACTTAGGTGACCGGAAATATGTAAGTCACGGATGCAGTGCAGGCAAGTGCATTCAGCCCGCCCTAGCTACATGTACTGTACGCTCCAGACTGGAGTCCAGTATTGCAGCAGCACAATGCAGGCTGGTCTCTGGCGAGCACCAAGCACTGCTTGGTCGAAGACGACAACTGCTTGGCAAGCAGTTGTCGTCTTCGACAAGGCTGCTGACAGCAAGATCGGCATAGACGATTACTGTACGCGGCATTGACGATTACTGTACGAGGCTGACGCCCACAGCAAAACGACATTCCACTCAAGTGCCCGGAGGGGTCGCGCCGCCTCGGTTTCCTGCTAGACCTTTCGGATAGAAGTCTCACTTTGCAATCTACCTTGCTAATACAACTACGGCCAACTACCTGGGAGCACCGCCGGCTTCCACCACCGTGTCTTCGTTTCGTGACGACACCACAGATACGTTGATACAAATGCCGCAGACCTTCGAAGAAAGTACCGTAAACGGCGCCATCCAATCTGTAGGATAAATATATTCAGGCAAGAAACGAGAGTGCAACATCTTTTGTGGACAAGTATCGCGTGAATTCAACGGTAGATCATAGAACATGGCTCTGAATGGTGGCGGAAAGAGCTTTCGACGTGCTCCCAAGAATGACTAAGCAGGTACATTAACGTTGTTAAAGTTTCCTAATTTGCCCACAATGACCAACGGGAAAACCTCTATAACGTCTGATGACGCCGGAGACTACTGTACAGTACCGGTACCTCCCCACACACGTGTGCTGCCAGTAACTGGCACCAATGTCCACCATTTTCAAGGAATTCCATTTTCAAAGAATGGAATGTTTATTGGCAAACATTCCCCAGTAATAGTGCCGCTTCAATCTTAGAGCAGCAATTGTACAGTGTAGTCAATACAGAACATGAGGAAGATGTACATTAAATTTTTCATATACATCCGGGGAACAACTGGCGGTGAGACGGCCCTGCCGGTATTACTGGGGAATGTTTGCCTCATTACGGCAATAAACATTCCGTTCTTTGAAAATGGCCTTCCTCGGAAATGGCCCTCGTTGAACATTTCCTATCTTGAGCTCATGTAGTTTGAGCTTACACTTCAAGAAATAGCGGGCGCGTCTCGTATGTTTCGCAGTGTTGCAGGGATCCCAGCACCCCAGTGCTTGCACCCAAGTAAAACAATCGTCGACGCAGCAAGTGGCCAGCGAATTCTTGCGGTAATGGAATTCCACCCAGACCGATAAGGCATTCGCTGTAGAACGTAACTCCGGGGTGACTAGACTTGTTGAGCGCTTGACGCTCCTGACGCGGTGTCATGAGCGTCGGAAATGTGTTGAACATGTTGTTGGAGCGCACCTGGGCGACATGATCGACGCCCTCTGGGAACGGATCTAGCAATGCCTTACCATTCACATACAGCATCTGAGCATCGCCACTGCTATCTGGTAGAAACTGCAAGATGCTGCCACAAAGCGAGTCTGGGTGCTTTTCGGCGTCCTTGTTGGGCCATGAAGACACCACACTAACGCCCCACGGTGAAAACGAATACGCCACATGTGCCATCTCGAACGACAGCCAGAAGGTCTCCTAAAAAGCAACAGCAACAAGTTAATACGCTACGAATACCTGAGTGAATGGTGTAGCAGGTTACCTTGTCACCAAACGAGTACCGGAACCGGAAGCGCTCTTCGGTGATGAACCACAGCATGATATCCATGACCGTTTGCCCTGCGCGCTCCTTGTCAATCAATACGAGAGACGAATCCATTTCGTGGCATGTTTCTCCCAAGTACGCGAATGAATCCTGCACTTGCTCCGACGGGTTTTCGCCTCCCGTCACATTAAAGCGTTCGTAGTCAAACGTGGCAAAAAGCTTGGGCAAATACTTCTGGTTGTCGTCGTCGCCGTTGACAAATTCATTGCATTTGTCGTGTACTCTGTCGTAGAAGAAGGTCGTGCCGGTCGCGCTGTACCCTTCCAGGTCACGCAAAGTCGCCGGGTCCTTGACGAAGATGTCGTCCACGTCCATTAGCATCACGTGGCGCATGTCGGTATGGTACACGGCCAGTGGTTTGATCCACCAGCTCTTAAAGTTGCTCGACATGTTGACACTAATGACATCTCGAGCAACGAGGTCTGAGCACACGTCCACAAGCTCCAGTCGGTTGTCGATGGTGAACAGGACGTCTCTCGAGTCCTCCGACAGCTCGTCCGGGCCGCAGTGGTATATCTGGATGAGCTCCTTGTTGCCCAGACACCGCAACTCGCGGATGAGCGACACGCCCGCGGCCAGTACATCGTCGTGCATACACAAGAGCACTCCACGATCACGAGTGACATTGAGATCGAACCGTTCGCCCCGTTGATAGACCGACGAATCCGGGTGTGGTGTTCCGGACACATCGACGTGCTGCTTCAGCACCACAGCTCCTATGCTGTTGGTGTCCACGTAGCCAGTCATAACGGCGACCATGATCATGCCGGACACGGCGAGTAGCGGCAGCAACAGCAGGAACGACCTCCGGTAGGGTGATGCAGGCGACGCGGGCGTTCGCGCACCGGTCAGCGGACGTGTCTCGATATCCTCCAGGTCGCCATCGATTTCGGTGGGGCGTGGTGTCGGCGGAACACTCGTCATGTCGGACACGGGGAGATGGCGACTCGAGCACTGAATTTGCCACGCGTTGATACATGTACACAGTGGACTCGGCGAACACGATGTACAATTCACGACCGCACGATGGTCAAAGCCTGGGCTCACGTACGTCAGCCGGTGTTGAACCTCCGCCACATGCTGCCAAAGCTTGGATGACATGGGAACTTGCTCTAAATTATTATACCAGCTATTATAATACTGGCACTACCTAGACTTCCAGCACCCGGCGCATCTGGAACGTATCGCACAGCTGCAGCGAGCCGAACACACCGGTCATAACGCCCAGGTAGTGGAGGCGGCGGCGCAGCAGCATGCCAGCGAACGATTCGGGTAACGGCATGGCGCCCAGGCCGATGAGGCACTCGGCGTACATTTTTCCGTGGCCAGTCTTGTTGAGCTCCGTGCGCGGCTGGCGCGGCGCCATGTGGGTCGGGAACGTGTTGAACATGTTGTTCCACTGCGCCTTGGGCACGTAGTCGATACCCTGTGGGTACGGGTCCAACAGCGCCTTGCCGTTCACGTACAGCATTTCCGCGTCTCCTGATGCGACGGGCATGTACTGCAGAATGCTACCACAGAGCGAGTCCGGGTGCTTGGCCATGTCCTTGTTAGGCGTCGAAGACACCACGCTCACGCCCCATGGCGAGAAGAAGTACGGCACGTGGGCCAACTCGTACGAAAGCCAGAACGTCTCCTACAGTACACAAAATAAGTCTCCATGCAAAACGCACACGTGAAAGGTAGATTGCAAATGAAGCTTACCTTGTCTCCCCATGAATACCTGAAGCGGAAGCGCTCCTCCGTGATGAACCAGAACATGATGTCCAGCACTTTTTGGCCCGTGCGCTTCTTGTCGATGAGCACAAGCGACGAATCCATCTCGTGGCAGGTCTTGCCTCTATACGCAAACGACTCCAGCACGTGCTGCGACGGACCGAAGCCTTCCGTGACGTTAAACCTGTCGTAGTCGAATGTATCGAACAGCTTCGGCAAGTACTTCCTGTGGTTATCATCGCCGTTCACGAACTGCTTGCAGTTGGCAAACACACGGTCGTAGAAGAACGTCGTTCCCGTTTCCTTGTACCCATCGAGTTCTCGCAGCCCAGCGGGGTCCTTGGCAATAATGTCGTCGACGTCCATCAGCATGACATGGCGCACGTCCGTGTGATACATGGCGAGCGGCTTGATCCACCAGTTCTTAAACTTCTCCGCCATCTGCTTGGTGATAACCCCGCGCTCGGTTAGATCTGAGCAGACATCCACGAGCTCCAGCCGGTTGTCCGTCGAGAACAGGATCTCCTTCGACTCGGCGGACAGCTCGTCCTGTCCGCAGTGATACACCTGCACCAGCTCTTCGTTGCCCAGACACCTCAGCTCCCGGATGAGCGACAGCCCCATTGCCAACACGCCGTCGTGCATGCAGATAACGATGGCGCGATCGCGCGGGACGTTGCGGTCGAACCGTTCGCCGCGCTGGTAGTGGCGCGACTGGGGGTGCGGGATCACGATGTCGCCGCCCTCGGGCGGGCCCCAAGCAGTGGCGTTGCCGCCCGTGATGACGTTCTTCAGCGTGTTGTGTGTGGTCGACCCAAAGGTAGCGAAGCTGTCGCCGGTGCCAATGTAGCCGCTGTCCGCGTTGTCGCCGCTGAGATATCCCGTCGCCAATGCGACTGCTGTCATTCCAGCCACAACGAGCAGCGGCAATAGAATCAACAACTTGCGTTGCCTGCGCGGAGGTGACGCGACGCCTTTGCCATTGAGAGGAATCGATGCCTCGATATCGTCGTCCAGCAGCTCGTCGTCTTCGACCGGATCCGCAAGCCTTGGCATGCTTCGGGTGGGATATCGGAATGTGAAGTGCGTGAGACTGACGCTGTCTTTCGAGCAAACTGACGAGCATCGGAATTCACTTGCGCTCGGTATGGACTTCATGAATTAATAATATGGTTAGTCGAAAATGGAATGATGGATGTTAACTTCCACATTCCCTTTTATATCTAGGATTAGATATGGAAGGATAGAAAGCAGGATGTAGAAGTTGATATCCTCGTCGTAAATGATGATGCTGAAGGAATGATAGGCCGGGAAAATTTGACAGTCGACAGTGGAGGTTTTGATGGACTGCAACTTGGGGCAGCTCTTTTGGGAGTGGTCCCGAGGCCCATAGCACCCACAGCATATCCCGAGGACATTTTATCTGGTGTCTGTTGATCAGGTGCTGCTGTACATGTAGCAGACGAAATTGTCCATTGATTTGTGGCGACTTCGACACCACGAGGTTCCGGTTCACATCCTGGTCCTTGCATCTTGCAGCATGGGATGAGGTTCAATTTGTGGCTCGTAGCGCCTGGTACGTAGCCAGCTCGAAATAATGGTCTAGGATCTGTTGATGCAGGTTTGAAGCTGGCAGGCAGCGACTCAGCAGAAGATAGAAGAAGAAGAAGTCAGCTTGCTGAGCAGCGGACATCAAGTGTCTCACTCGAGGAGTAGGGAGGGAGGAGGAGTTTTTCACAGGACTATTTCATGGCTACCTAATGTAGGCAGCGACACCCCAAAAGGGACACTAGACACTGTTCTCTCTCTCTCTACTTGCAACGCCCAAGATCCGAAAAAAACTACTAAGTAGTACAGTGCTTTAAAATGGCTCAGCCTAGTATTGTAGGTGTCCTTCTTGAGCAGTGCTACGGAAGTACATCGTTTTTAAGCATTGACGAAAACCTGTACATGAACTCTAAATCATCCCATCGAACGAGAAGCACTGGTCGAGCGCGGAGACCACGCCCATGCGAATACCAAAGTAGAACATGCGGCGGCGCAGCAGCTGAGGCGCGAACTTCTCCGGCAGCGGCTCGGCACCAAATCCCACGAGGCACTCCATGGCGTAGCCGCCTTTCCAGCCAGAGCGCGTACGTCCGTTGGGTTTGCGTCGCTGGCGCGGGGTAATGTGCGTCGGGTTCGTGTTGAAGAGCACGTTGTGCGTGGCCGTGCCGAGCTTGTCCATAGCGACGGGAAACGGGTTCAGCATGGCCTTGCCATTCACGTAGAGAAAGTCGGAAGGCTGGCCCTCCACGGGCATGTACTGCACAATGCTGCCGCAGAGGGTGTCGCTGTGCTTTTCCAAATCTCCGTTCGTCGAGGACGAGATATCGCCAACACCCCAGGGCGAGAAGAAATACTCCTTCTTGGCCAGCTCAAACGCCAACCAGAACGTCTCCTTGTCGCCGTACGAGAAGGGTTCTAGTCCTAAGCGCTTCATTCTAAAGCGCTCCTCGGTAATAAGCCAGAACATAATCGGCATGGCTTGACCCGAGCGCGACTTGTCGATGGCGACGAGTGACGAGTCCTGCTCGTGTGACGTCATGCCGCGGTACGCATAGGACCTCCTGAGGCGCTTCGACGGTTGCGACCCAGGCTCGAGCCCGTACTTGGCGTAGTCAAACTCGTTGAGCATGCGCTTGAGGTACGAAGTGCCGTTCATGTCTTGGTTGAAGAACTCACGGCTGAACAGCACGCGATCGTAGAAGAACGTCGTGCCCGTGTTCTTGTAGCCCTCCGTGGTACGCAGTACGGCCGGGTCGTGCATGAACACGTCGTCGATATCCAGCAGCATGACCTCGGTGATGTCGGTATGGTACATTGCCAGCGGCTTGATCCACCAGTTGCGGAACTTCTCAGCCACCTCCCGCGTCAGCACTTTGCGCTCCACGAGGTCGGAGCACACGTCGACGATTTCGAGGCGGTCATCGGCGCCGAGCAGCAGCGCGCGGTTCTCCTCCGACATCTCCTCCGGGAAGCAGTGGTAGATCTGGACGAGTTCCTTGTTGCCGAGGCAGCGCAGCTCCCGCACAAGCGAGAGCCCCATGGCCACAGCGTCATTGTGCATGCACATGATGATGCCCTTGTCGCGCGTGACGGTCGAGTCGAACTTTGCGCCCCGCTGGCTCAACGACGGGCTGTTCGTCGCCAATGCCGCGGTCGGTCGATCCTCATAGTTTTTGGCAGATTGTTGCTCCTTGACGTCGAGCTCTGTTGTGGGGGGTTTCTGCATTGAAGGGGGCATCAAGACGTACATGACGGTGGCCAGCAGCACGAAAGTCACCACATAGGACCACGTCCGACTGGAGCTGCGACCTGGAGCTGTGTGTTCCCGCGTGGAGCGACCCGATTCCATTTCGTCGACATGGGTGCTGCTGCTTCCGCCGCCGCGACTCACTAGCGTACCGGAGTCGTGCATGTCCAACGTCCGGGGGTTGTGCGCACGTGAGCCGGGAAGAGCAGGAATGGTGCTGGTGCTTGCCTTATCCTGAAACGACTGTGTAAGTTTGTAGGTTGATTATGGTACTCAGAAGCATCACTATAGATTGTGACAACCTAGAGCATAACCACACACGTGGCTACAGGAAAGAGGAATCTCAGGAAGAACGGCTGAAGAGACTCACAATGCATGGCGTTGTCGTGAGCCAATTAGCCGACGGTGCTCAAATATAATGAGGTGAATGAGACGCTTTTCGCTTCAGCAATACTTAAATATTTTTGTAGTACATTTCGGTAACCTAGAATTATTGTATACTGAATCTCATATACAACCTACAAATTTAAAGTGCAGACCGGTACGTTTTGATTATTACCGTAACTTATCACGAGCCTCCTACACGTACCGCGGCATGGGCGCCAAACCATTCTGATATGTGTAGTGTGTGTGGGAGGGGGGGGAGATCAACATGAAAGCTGTATGCTTTGTTTTGCATTTTACGAAATGACAAGCAAGGTACACCAACCGACTCATAAAGGGGTATTTCCACGACCAAACCAACCAAAGTGCAAACTATTGGTTCGAAGTTATATTTCACGACCTTTGAACCAATTCTAGCCGTTACTTTGGTTTGAACGTTACCAGACCAACGCTCTTGAACCATTCCTGAGGTTTGGAGTTTCGTGGTTTGGAGTTGAGCTTCAGCTGCAACCGATGGTTTGCTTTTCCCGCTGCCTGGTTGGTCAATATGACTCTCTGTACTCCATCCAGGCGGGCTCTCTTCAAAGGCCGCTCCCAAGCAAGCGGTATACCCGAAGAATTAGAATCTGCGGCTGGTATCGGTAGCAAAGTTAGCTTATCCGCTTGAACCTACTGGATGGCAGGATTTGCATTCCCGAAGGCGGTGAGCATCTCACCCTGATGCAGCTTTCGTCTTTGACAGCGGCTCCAGCCTTCAACGACGCTTGGCCTTTCGGCTGTGGAGCGCGGCACTTCTCGATAAGAGCCGCATCGCATCGTGAACAGTTTCAATTTTTTTAGCCAACCACAGTCTCGTGGTTTGCTTTGGTTTGTAGCGTCTCACTCTGTTCAAACCACTTCGAACCAAACCATGAAACCGTTTCGAACCTGGTTTATTGGTAATTTTGGTTTGGTTTGTTCTAGGCATGGGTATTTCATGCAGTCTCTTACAGACGGGTGAGAGAAGAATTGCACTTCTTGGCTTCACTTGCTGTAGTGGGCGTCGGCGTCGACGTCGAAACACTAGTGTCGGCTGCAGATGCAGACGATACTGCTGCGGAGGCAGAGCTGGCAGCAGAATTCGAGGTCACATCAACGCCCTGAGTTGTAGCGTTGGCTGCTGAATCACTAGACTCGCTGGCAGGGGTCGAGTACGTGTAGTCAGCGGGAGCGCTGGACTGACTAGCAGCAGCCGAAGTCGTCCTGCTACCCGCGACAGAGCTGGTCACTGAACTCGAAGTCGTGTCAACACCGTCAGCACTAGCGTAGCTTGAGGAATCACTGGACTGGCTGGCAGTAGTTGAAGCAGTTGAATCGACGGTGGTAGTGCTGGACTGGCTGGCAGCATAGCTGCCCGCGACAGAGCTGGTCGTGGAGTTAGCAGTCGTCAAACTATCCTCTTCGTCAGCAACGGAAGAACCCGTACCCGCCTGAGTGTTGCTGGAAGTCGATGATTGCTGAACCGTAGAATCACTGGATGCGGTAGATCCTGATGAAGAGGTAGACCAAGCCGTCGAACTACTTGACCCAATTGACGCTTGGGTCACCTCAGCATTTGACCCACTCGGAGTTTCGATACCTGTCGTAGACCCACTAGACGATGTAGACGCCACAGCCGTCGACGACTCGCTCGATGTAGCCGAACTCGTGCTGCTAGTCGTAGTAGTGGCAGACGAGCTAGAACCGTCGATCGCATCCAGATCGCCCACACCAAAGTTCGAGCTCGACAGCGTCAGCGTGGCCGCCGACGACGCATCGTACGTCTTCGCCACCGTCGCCGCAGCCGTCACGGCAGACTCGTCGTTCTGGCCGGTCAGCTCGGCGTCGCTGTTCACCACCGTGTTCACAACGCAGTCGCGGCCAAGTGCCGACTCGCAGTACGACTGCGTGTCGCTCGACGGCACCATGATCGCGCTGGACGTGTCGTCCAGCAGCACGGGCTCCGTGCAAGTGTCCATGTAGTTGCCCTCCGCCAACGTGTACGACTCGTCGATGGGGTTAAAGTTGTGGCCCGAGTTGTTGTAGAAGTAGTTGTTGGCCGCGTGCAGAATGGTGTTGCCACCCACCTTGGGCGAGCGCCCCGACGTCTGGTGAATGTAGTTGTTCACGAGACTCACCTGCGTCTCCGTTCCGTAGAAGAGCATGGTCCAGTAGTGACGGTTGTCGCAAGACGCCGAGTACTCGGTGTATCCGTCGAAGTCGCAGTTGCTGATGGTCATGCTCTTGACGCTGGCCGTGTTGGTGGCGATCATCTGGCGACCTATGCTCGAGATCTTGACGTGGTCGAGCCACACGTTCTCCTGCGCAGTCTCGCCTCCGTCCGCGCCTTGGATGTAGATGGCGTCGCCGCCCCAGACGAGGTGCGGGTTCAGGTTGGTGATGTGAATGTTCTGCACGATGACGTTGCTGCCGAGGATCCAGAGACCTTTGCCGACGATCACACCGGACGTGCCGACACCGCGGATAGTCTTGTTGCCCTGCACCTGAAGCGGGTTCGGTCCGGCGTTGTCGTAGGTCACCTCGACCGAGATGCCGTCCGTGCAGCCGCCTGTACCAGACATGCCGCCACTCTGCAGGATCACATCTTGGCCCTTGCAGCCGTTGTTCTTGGCGATACACTCCTGGTTGGACAACGGACGACAGCCGTCCTCCGTCGTGGTGCCCTCGGATCCTCGGTAGTCGAACTCCTGCTGCAGGATGATCACGCGCGCCTCGTCGTCCGACAGATACGAGGTGAGCTCGTCGATGGTGGTCGGGTAGACGGGGTCGACGTCGCCGCCACCGGTGGCACCGGATGCGAGTCCGGGAGCCGTGCCAGTGTTGATGGCGGCGGCCGATCGGACGGCGAGCACGAATGCGCAGATGAATCCGTAGCGGAAGATCTTCATTGTGAGCTTGCAATGTTGGACTTGTGCGATGCGGGACTTGTGCCGGGCTTGTAAATTGCAAAGTGATCGATACGAGTGGTGGTGCCTAATTGAATTCTCACCGTGAAGGGATTGCCACCGGTTTGCATGAGCGATAGGTTGTTGAAATCCTCGGTGGGAAGCCATAGGGATGCTACGACTACTGCGATAGTTGGTGCAAGCAGCAATTTTCAGTAGATAAAAGCTGAAGGGATTCACTCAATACAAAGAAGACGCTTGAAAACCAGGAGGGATGTTGGATGAAAACGTCAGCTAAGGTTACACACAGGATAGCTCGCGAAACGTTACCCTCCTGAATTGCCTTACGAGTAGTCAACAAACCCCATGCTGGTCTTCTCGTTGACAGGTAAGCGTGACAGCTTGTCCTGTCGATGCGATCAGCTGTTAGGAGGCCTGACTCAGTTCTGCATTACACACTGTGACTTTAAGTCTGGAGCAAGAATGCTGAGTGCGCTGCCGATCAACAGTGCGCGCCTCTCTAGCAGCAGAGCGATCGCTCCTCTACAGGTGCTTGGCAATTGTGATGGCCATGCAGCATGGCCCATGCTGACAAGTATAATGGTAATACACTGAACGAGCGGTTATCTTAATGGCATTTCAAGAACACTACACCGGCATGCAGCAGCAGACCGACAGCAACGATGATTTAGAAAGTGATATGATTTTATAGCCAGCTGACGCCTCAGCATATAAAGCCTATTCAATACACGTAGTAAACTAGGTGTTTCACGACTGGAAAACAAAGCACAACATTTTATTCACATCGACACGCTTGTAGGGTATCATAAACGATTCCAGTCCACCACCATGCACAAAGTTACTTGCCAAACTGACCAACTTGGCCCTGGAAGTTATAACCACGGCTGCGAGAGGTGCTTGGAGTCGAAGTACTCTTGGCACTGCTAGTAGCAGCCGAACTCGTCGAGGTGTAAGGAGCAGTAGACCCACTTGACGAAGAAGGAGCAACAGTATTGGTAACACTCGACGTTTGAGTGACGGTCGCACCCGACCCGCTCGACGTAGCAGCACTACTCGTAACCGGGCTAGAAGCAGTAGATGTCGCTGAGGGCACCGAGGTCGACACACCAGCCGTCGACGACTCGCTCGATGTAGCCGAACTCGTGCTGCTAGTCGTAGTAGTGGCAGACGAGCTAGAACCGTCGATCGCATCCAGATCGCCCACACCAAAGTTCGAGCTCGACAGCGTCAGCGTGGCCGCCGACGACGCATCGTACGTCTTCGCCACCGTCGCCGCAGCCGTCACGGCAGACTCGTCGTTCTGGCCGGTCAGCTCGGCGTCGCTGTTCACCACCGTGTTCACAACGCAGTCGCGGCCAAGTGCCGACTCGCAGTACGACTGCGTGTCGCTCGACGGCACCATGATCGCGCTGGACGTGTCGTCCAGCAGCACGGGCTCCGTGCAAGTGTCCATGTAGTTGCCCTCCGCCAACGTGTACGACTCGTCGATGGGGTTAAAGTTGTGGCCCGAGTTGTTGTAGAAGTAGTTGTTGGCCGCGTGCAGAATGGTGTTGCCACCCACCTTGGGCGAGCGCCCCGACGTCTGGTGAATGTAGTTGTTCACGAGACTCACCTGCGTCTCCGTTCCGTAGAAGAGCATGGTCCAGTAGTGACGGTTGTCGCAAGACGCCGAGTACTCGGTGTATCCGTCGAAGTCGCAGTTGCTGATGGTCATGCTCTTGACGCTGGCCGTGTTGGTGGCGATCATCTGGCGACCTATGCTCGAGATCTTGACGTGGTCGAGCCACACGTTCTCCTGCGCAGTCTCGCCTCCGTCCGCGCCTTGGATGTAGATGGCGTCGCCGCCCCAGACGAGGTGCGGGTTCAGGTTGGTGATGTGAATGTTCTGCACGATGACGTTGCTGCCGAGGATCCAGAGACCTTTGCCGACGATCACACCGGACGTGCCGACACCGCGGATAGTCTTGTTGCCCTGCACCTGAAGTGGGTTCGGTCCGGCGTTGTCGTAGGTCACCTCGACCGAGATGCCGTCCGTGCAGCCGCCTGTACCAGACATGCCGCCACTCTGCAGGATCACATCTTGGCCCTTGCAGCCGTTGTTCTTGGCGATACACTCCTGGTTGGACAACGGACGACAGCCGTCCTCCGTCGTGGTGCCCTCGGATCCTCGGTAGTCGAACTCCTGCTGCAGGATGATCACGCGCGCTTCGTCGTCCGACAGATACGATGTGAGCTCGTCGATGGTGGTCGGGTAGACGGGGTCGACGTCGCCGCCACCGGTGGAACCGGATGCGAGTCCGGGAGCCGTGCCAGTGTTGATGGCGGCGGCCGATCGGACGGCGAGCACGAATGCGCAGATGAATCCGTAGCGGAAGATCTTCATTGTGAGCTTGCAATGTTGGACTTGTGCGATGCGGGACTTGTGCCGGGCTGGGTAAATTGCAGAATGAATCTAGACTCACGCACCAACGTGGTTAGCGTTTTATTCGTCTGAATGGCGGCCTTCTTGGAGTGCTACCGGTGAGCACTGATATCGGATGGAGTGTCTTCGCCTCACTAGGAAAGCTCAACGATTTGGGCCAAGTTAGACTGAGATAACGAGCTCGAAAAGCAGGCGGGATCTTGGATGAACACACCTGGACGGCGCGTGCGAGATACCCTTACCGACACTTGTGGCTTTAGTGCGTACGAACAAGCTACGTGTACGTATCTTATCAGAACATTTACGTTCGTTGAACTCACTCGCTAGTCGGCATGATGCACTTCTGGTGCGATCAACAGATGGAGCACTTGACTCATTTGGTGCGTTGCAGCGTGCAATCGATCTCCTCGGGAAGTACTGAAAGTGCGTGCTTATCAACAGCACGCGTGCCCCTTTAACAGCAGAGTGGATGAGCGAACATGTATACGAAGCTAGCTGCAAAGCGCCACACGAGCTCTGATCTACGGACACACAACAGCGAAACCCGGTAAGGCCTCGAGCGCAACAGTCGTCATGATGTTATTGTCGCTAGCGTGGCACGTTGCCAATAACAAACTGGTACTTGAAGTACGAGGGTTCCACGACTCCAAGGCTTTCAATCGCGGTTCGACCTGGCGATCGTTGTAAGGACCAATATGATACATGTAGTTCCGCCCGGTCACTACAGCAGCAGAGATGGCGTTGTCACACGACACAACACACGGGCAAAAACGGCAACCAAGTGCAAACGTGCCGTTTGGATGTCGATCATTTACGATCACCAAAATCCAGGACAAACTCTGGCATTCCGCGTATTTAGGCGACCGCGTCCAATCTGTTAGTGTGTAAACACAAGTAGGTAGCAGCAAAAATACATGTACACGCAAAACACCCCGCTCCATGCTGTAACATAAGTACCTGTTGGTCTCAATAAACTTCCACTTCCAGCACTTTTAAGTGCTGGGAACTTTTAAGTTTTTTAAAAAAAGTAGTGTTTGTTTGCGATCACCGAAATGTGTGTTTATCTTCAGCCAATCATATCCCCTGTGACCAATAGCTGGTCATTCCGGCATTATGTTGCGACTTGCGACGCTCCAACGCCAGCTGCGCAGTCCTCGACCGCTGCAGACGCTGGCGAGGAGCTTCACTGCCTCCCCAGGCAAAACCGAGGACGGAGGGCGCGCCGAGCGCAGACTGCAGGCAATATCCTATGCGCGCATCTCTCGCAAGTACCCCATTCACGTGGGGCAGCTGTCCATGGCGGCAGTGGATCGAACCACGCGCTTCTTGATGGACCGTGGACTGAGCCAGACGCAGGCGCTCCGAGTCGTCGCTCTGCATGTCAAAGTTAGTGGTGTTGAAATTGGTGGGAGGGCGTCGATGTGGGTCTGACTGGAACCGGCACTTCCATTTTGCTTAGATGTGTCAATACACAGCAGGAACGATGGAAAGCAAGGTGCGCGCTGTTTCAGAACTGTTGCAAAAAGGAGGAGAGTAATGTGCATTTCTGTGGTGGACAGATCGAGTGGCTTAGCAATTTGGGTCTAAGTCACGACAAAATCAACAGCGCTATCCTGCGCTCTCCGAACATTTTGGGCATGTCGTTCGAGAAGTACGAAGAAACGGTTGACTGGTTCATCTCAAAGGGGGTGCCACGGGATAAGGTGGGTGGAAATTGTGTGCTGTCTGGAGCGTAATAGACCCTGGAGACTAATGAATCACTGACGCTGATGCGTTCTGCCAGATTCCTTACGTGTTCACGGTGTTCCCGCAAGGAGTGTCATACAAAGAAGAAACCTTGGACCAGAAAGTAGATGTTCTCAAGGAGATCGGGTGTGATGATGCCCAGATCGCGCGAATCTTAACCATGTCACCGCAAATGCTTTCTTACGGGACTGAAAGCTTACAGGAGACCGTGAACTTGTTGACGCAGCTGGGCGTTCCTGCTGAAAAGGTCCCAAGCATCCTGGCAAGAGTGCCTCAGTGTCTCGGATTGAGCTTGGACCGGATCCTGGAAACGATAGACGCGTTGGATTCGATGTTTGGACCCGGTGCTGGAGTTCGGGCGCTGACTTGGAATCCCATCATCGTCATGCACAATATCAGCGGCCTTCGACGATCTTTCAACTACTTGGTTTCGATCGGATTCACGAAAGAGCGATTGCAGAGGAACACGAGGTTGCTCACGCGCAGCGCGAGCCGCATCCTTCGTCCGCGTGGTCAGTTTCTTCGGTCGAACGGCGAGGACGTTGTTGCCAGTATCGGATGGATTACCATGTCAGAACGCGCCTTTATGGAGGAGTATCCCGACTTCAAAGCGTACTTGACGGAGCATAAGAGGCGTCCCACGAAGAAAACCCCGTCTGTGTAGTAATGCAAGTTGTACGCAAGACACAGGATAACATGCACCCCTTACTTGTGAATCAACATAACGTTAGTAGCAGTTCCGCTGAACTTCGACCCCAATATATGTTAGTAGTAACTTCACACGTACCCCATAGTGTTCACCGCCCATGGTGAAGAGTGGTCTGGGAATGCCATGTACAACAGTGAAATGAAGAGCAAAATGAGTGGCGTAGTTCTTGAGAATCCACGTTTTCTGACCTTAGCATGCAATCCGAGTCGGCCTTTTGGCTGGCGGCAGACGCGGCGACTGGTGTCTTCTCCGCGAGTGGGGCTTTCGCGGAGAAGACCAAAAGTGGGGTTGCCCCCCCCCCCCCCCTTTCGCGGAGAAGACACCAGTCGCCATCTAACTATCGTATATGGAAAGTTGAACGCTTCCATAGGGGACGGGCACCATATGGCCGATACAATACAGTAGCCGATAGTCTACAGTAAGCGTTTGTTTATTCGCTCTGCCGCCTCTCAAGTTTACTCACGTTTACTGCGAAATCCAAACTCCGAACGTTGGGTAAGCTAAGTCAGCTTAGCTGACTGGCAACCCCACTTTCGCGGAGAAGACACCAGTCTTAGGGTAAAAATCAGAAAATGAGGTCAGATTTGCTCGATTCGCAGCCGTTTTGACGTTATTCGAGCTGAAACACAGAATTTCGTACCGTAACCTTTTTACGGTACCGTAAACCACGGGTTCATTGCAACGCTCGTAAACCTTTTACGGTATGGAAATGGGGTTGCCAATAAAGTGAATGGCGGGCAGACGCCATGTGTTAGCACATCTAAGTGCTCTTTCACTTAGATAAGGTAATTCCTCATCAGCTTACCCAACGTTCGGATTTTGGATTTCACAGTAAACGTGAGTAAACTTAAGAGGCGGTTGATGAGCCATTGCACGTGTCAGGCACAGCATTTTTATTTAGTGTTTCTCATAAGTACGAGTACCATACACTTGGAGTTTGTATACGGAAAAATCACTCATAGTACAAGACCCGCGCTCCGTTAGGTGATCGCCAATACCTCCGCGTTCATATTGAACTTGAGACTGCGGCCCTATGGGACTACCTTCATTCTGAATCTCGGCGGCCCAACGATGAACATAAGGTGCGGACGCACACGTGCCAAGATCACCCCTACAAGACCTGCGAACCTGACTTCCCACGCTAACTGCCCTGCAGTTTTGGAGATTAAATGATTAAGGGGCACTATTCGCGCTGTTGCAGTACCATATCCTATCGGGTATCACGGATTTACAGGAGGATTTTTTTGGCCAAATAATGGGCCGCACTGCCACAATGTATTATAGTCGTCGAGTTGCATCTGAAGCAGGCGACCCGATCTCTCTGGATCAAGCCAATCTCGGAGCAGATCCCGTACTCGAGGCAGCAGTCTGCCTCAGTGGTGTGTCGCACACCATCCCGCTGTTAATCGAGCGCGTTTCTCTTGGTTTCAGTATGGCAACACCCCTAACCGTCCACCAGATGGCTACAGAACCACAACTGGACACTTCGATCCAGGATATCACCTGCGTCCGCCAATTACATCTGCACTTTCCATTCCGCAGTTGAGGGCTCAACTGCCAAGTGCGTGGCAGACCGACCACCCCAAGTTGAGATTTTCGGCCGAGGGAGGAGGACGTCGGGATGTCTCGCCATAGCCGCAATACGCTCGCATGGCTGCTGGCCTGCGTGTGCTGCTTCGTGCTGGGCATGCTCGCGTCCTACGCCAGCACCTTCTCGGTCTCGTCCATCCAGCAGACAGCAGTGCGGGTCAAGTCGAACCTGCTGCGCGCCAGACCGTCGGCCTGGCACACGCCGCAGAGTCGGCACCGCCTGCAGCAGCAGCAACAGGCCAACGGCTCCAACGCCAGCGTCGCCTTACAGGTCAGCGAGGACGACTACCAGCGCGGAATCATCCTGTGCCTGCACAACGGCATCGTGTCCATGGGTGTGTCGCTCATTCGCGAGCTGCGCTGCCTGGGCAACCACGAGATCGTGCAGGTGTACCACTGCTTCCCCGAGGAATTGTCGGTCGAGAACAGGGCGCTGCTGACGCTCAATGACTCGCGCGTGGAGATCGTGGACGTGTGCACGGACGTGCTGGCCAAGAAGGGCCCCGAGAACCTCTTTCTGGGCGACGTCAAGACGGCCAAGGCCTTCCAGAACTACTGGATCAAGCCGCTGGCGCTGTACCACACCAAGCTGAGGGAGGTCATTCTGCTGGACGGAGACGCCGTGATCATGCGCGACCCGGCGGTGTTGCGCACCATGTCTGGGTATGTGCGCACGGGCACGACTTTTTTCCGAGACCGCATTGCCAAGATGAACAAGTTCCTGAACAAGAAGACGGACAAGGGCAAGCCGTATATTAGGTACATGATCGACTCGTTCCCGTATCTGAAGCTGGCGCTGACCGGACCGAAGCCGTCCGAGCAGCTGGAGAAGACGTTCTCGTGGAGGGGCGAGACCGGCCACGAGATGGACTCGTCCATGGTGCTCGTGGACAAGACGAGGGCGGGCAAGGCGATGGAAGTCTTGAAGGAGCTCATCTTTAACACGCGGTTCAAGCTGCAGTTCTCCTGGGGAGACAAGGAGTCCTTCTGGCTGGCGTACGAGCTCGCGCACCAGGACTACTTCTTCTCACCCTGGGGGCTCAGCTTGCTCGAGTCCGTGCCGAACAACGATCTGTCCCATCCGAACACCATGTGCGGAAGCATGGCGCATTTTTTGCCGACGGAGAACGAATCGGAAGTGCCGGAGCTGCTGTATGTGAACGGCAAGGCGCTGCTGGAGCCGTTCCCGTCTGGAGTGGAGAAGACCGTCAAGGGCAAGCGCTCGCGCATGTTTAATTTGAACCCGACGCACCTCACGCCTCGGTATCGGCACGACAATTTTGATCTTGCAACCTCCAAGACATTCGAGTGCATGGACAACCTGGGATCTGTTGCGCTACCGCATTACTTCTTCAATCGTCTGCTACGCCGGCGGTTCCACTTCTTCGCGGCGGAGACAAACGCGTATGAGGCATTGGACGATTGTCCGGAGCGGATAGATTAGGTTGACTAGACTATGTGTAAGCAGACAAGTCGTCGACTCGTCCCGCCTGAATGAGCAGGTGAAGCCGTTGATGGAAAAGTAATGGGACGGGGATCGGCACGGACCTGGTGAAGACTTTCAACTGTCGAATAAAGCAAACTGATGTCGCCCTCATTATCGAATTGGAGCTGATGAAGAACAACCAGCAAGGACAGCAGCAACCAGCCATCGTTGCAAGCGGTGACCGCCCCGTCGGAATTGCTCCTTGTGAGAACTGCGGCCAGCCTTCGCACAAGCGATGCAATCGATGCAGGGCCTTCTCTGTGTGTCGTCAGGCCTGCATGGTGGCTGTGTGGCCCAAACACAAGGCGGACTGCAAGAATGTGGTTAACGCGCGGAGGCAGCTTGAACTGGCGGGGAAAACGGTATCTGGCGTGCCTTGCTCGATTGGAGCCGAGACGTTGGCCCGCCTTAACCGCCTGAGTTTGTTCGTCTACGACAAGTACGATATCACGGAGCCACCAGGGCGCGGATCGAAGATGGACGTGGACAAGAAATTGGCCTTCTTCCTGGAAATGTTAAAGGCGCACGATACGTCGTCTTCGGAAAACAAGAATCTCCCTCTGCCCGAGAAATTGTTCCTGAATCGCCGCTACAATAACACGTACAACCACATCGGGGAAACTTTCACGCCCAGTGAACTTGCTCGGTTTCACGCGCTGATGCGTGTGCACCATGTTGGCCTGTCGAACCAGAGTTGAGGTTTCAAGAGTCCAAGATGTGGACTTGTGGTGCTTGGATAAGGAAGATGCGGGGTTCAGTACTTGTTTGGCCCAAATGCTTTTTTGTTTGCCGCATTTAACGAGACAATCCGCCAATTTTACCAACACATCATGCTAAATATATTTTTCAATTCGTGTCATCAATCAGGCTGAAAGCTCACCTATATCGAGTCCTATACTTTAGAAGAAGATGAGAGATGCTACAAATGCAGGACAAAGCAGGACAGGTGTCTGCGAAAGTGATTGAAGTCGACAACCATTTCGACTGTATTCACGGACAGTGAGTTCGAAGTGTGAAGCCCAGCGAAGCATGGATCACCCCGTCAGTCTATGCGAGCACTGCGGGAAGCTTTCGCGACGACGGTGCAGTCGGTGCAAGGCATTTTTCGTCTGCAGTCGTGAGTGTATGAATGCTGTGTGGCCTTGGCACAAGCCAGGCTGTGATACAGTGGTGGCGGCAACGAAATACTTCGAGCAAATTGGAGCTCCAGAAGGTCCTGGTGTACCCTGCATGATCACAGCCGAAGACATGGCCCGGCTGAATGCTCGCAGCACTGCCGTTTACCACAAGTACGGCGTGGATCAACTACCTGACCACGACTCGACTATGGAGGTGGACACGAAGTACGCGCTCTTCTTGGACGTTTTGCGCGGGAACGATTCGTGCACAACCTCCAACAGGGCCGGTCGTTGCCCGAGAAGCTCATGTTGAACAAGTTCAGCAACGGCATGTACGCTCGGGCCAAGCAAATCTTTCATCCCGACTCAATTTGCGCAGATCAAGGAGGGCCACGTCGTCTACCCAACCCACTAGCTTAGGTTTCCTGTGGTTCGAGTATACAAGACTGGCAAAGCAAAGCAAAGCGAGGACAGCAATGGGTCGGTGCGTGTAGGCCTGGATGAGGTATGACAGCTGCTTGCTCGCAAAGGTGTGGACTTCTGGACGTTGATGAATGGAGCGAGCAGCTATCTTGTTTTTCACGATTTCCCTACCGGTAGCAGATATCGAAGAAGGGTGCCATGAGTTCCATCTGTGCAGTGCAGTTTTACATCCATGAAGGTATCCGGCGACAGGAATTTCACATCTTCACAGCCAAGTGCAATCCAGCCGCTCCATCTCCTTCTTACTCGCAGGCGACGGCGGGGCGGCAGTTGTTCTGCCAGAGACGACGGCGCGCGTAGCACACGGGCGACGATGAGGACGCCCACGGGCCCGTGTAGGTGCTGGCGTAGATCCAGCCGTGTTCGTCGCCCTTCTTGGTCGTGTAGGCCCAGCCCACTCCCTCCAGTCCCTCGGGGACCTCGGGGGCCACTTGGTCGAAGTTGTCCGAGGACGTCTGCAGATCGAAGGTGCTCCAGTGGCGGCGCTCGTTGTTGTGCGAGGGCGTCCACTTGCCGTCCACCCAGTCCTCGTTCTCCCAGATGGAGAGCGTCCTCTGTCCATCTGTCTCTTCAGCGTAACAAATGTCCAACTGGATGGTGGACTTCTTGTCCACGTGCATCGTCGCTTGCTGGAGCGACTCGGGCACTTGGAGTTCGTACGTCTCCACGATGGCTTCATTCGGGCGTCTCTCGAAGGAGGACAATGGGAGACGCAGCTCCCCCAGCAGGTCGTCCATCTTGAGGTGGTCGTTGTCCACCACCTGCACCACCAGGTGCCGCTCGGCGTTGGGCGAGTGGTGGACCTCGAACTCGAACGTCTCGGCCGGCTGCCACACCGGGTCCAACTGCTTACTAATGCAGGACGAGCGCAAGTACTCGTCGCCCAGCTGGAAAGTCACGAAGGGGTCGGACCCGCCGCCCTGGATGAAGGTGTCGGCCACCGGCAGGTTGCCGGCGCGCAGCAGCGTCACGATCAGTTGCGGCATCCTCGGCGGTCTCCTTTTCGAGGGTCGGCGGATTTTTTTGTTTGGATACTGTCGACGTCGTAAAATCTACGTGTATTATTTATGAAGATCTGCAAGTTGAAGCGGACTCTCATAAATGATGTTTCTACCATGTTCTGGTCTAGCTTTCGCAGAGCGCGGGGGTGGCCTGCTTCGGGTTGTTTGGAGCAGGAGTTGCGTTTTTGTGGTTGAAAGTCGTCGGCGCAGGCGTCGCAATTTCAACATTGGGCGTGGTAGGTGCCGGTGTGGCGTCGACCTCGTCGCTGCCGTTGCTGCGGTCGACCGGTGGGCCTTGATCCACCTGACTAGCGTTGTCTGGGGTTGTCGGGGCTGGCGTCACATTGGCGTTGCTCCCGTCGACACTGGAGCCACTGCCACTTTCGGACTCGCTGCTATCTCCCACTTGCACTGCAGTGGAGTCGCTACCGCTGCCTTCTTCGCTGGTATCGCCGACTTGAACCCCACCGGCGTAGTCGCCACTGCCGTTTCCACTGACATCGCCGACTTGAACCGCACTGTCGTCGCTACCCGCGCTCTTACTGCTGTCGTCGTCATCGCCGTTGATCTTGACGAACAGCTGAATGTTTCCTCCGGTCGACGAATGCGGCACCCACAAGACCAACGATCCGCCAGCGGAATTGGGGATACCGAAGCGGCCTGCACGCCAGCGGTCAAAGTACAGCGTTTTGTCTTGCAACTCCTTCACGGTTGAGCTCCAAGACATCGTCTCACCGCTACGAACCTTGACCTTGGCCACCGTGTCGCCGCCTGAGTGGATGACCACAGTCACGTCCTCCGAGTCGACACTCTTGAAGGTGATGTTGACTGCGCCATCGCCAACCCTCTTCCAGCTGCCGTGGCTCCCCTTGAACGCGTCGCCTTCCGTGGTGAGTGCTAAGGCATCTTCCAGCGAGCCGTCGTCAATTTCACCCATAAAGGAGGTGGGCCCACAGATGGACTGGGTGAACGCGGACAACATGCCCGCGATGCCAGTCGGGTCTAAAATGCCAATGACGTCAAGCCCCATCTTAGCCACCGAGACCAGGTAGTCGGCCGTCGAGGTCGCTTTTCCGTTCTTGTCTTCTGCGTTATCTACGATACCATCGACAATCGTGCTCATTATCGACCGCAGACTGTCGCGCATGCTGTAGGCGTCGCCTGTGACGTTGCGAACGCAGTTGTTGGTCACAGTAGGGATATCGGACACCAAGAGCTCCGAGACACTCAGTGCCTGGCGGATAGCACTGATCGAACTGCTGGGGTCATTTTCCTTAACGGCGACCACGAACTTTGTCACCTTGTCGGTAATTTGCTGGAGCTTCGAACCGCAATTTACTCCCGACGTTAGAACGTCCTGGAGCTGCGCAACGCTGTCACCGTCCATGTCTTTGATGGAGTCGTCGACACCAAGATCGCTCATGTATGCCAGAAAGTTCTGTGGGTGCAGCAACGAAGCCCCGTTCGCCACCACTTCCGTAACAATCTGGTTCACGATACCAGCAACTTGAGCGTTCAACTTGAGCGTTTCCTCCGAAACAGGGAGCCCAAGGCACGTGGAAACAGCAGCAGGCAGTTGATTAACGACGAGGTCCGACTGGTTCACCAAGGCCAGCAGCTGCTTGGCTTCGGTGCCGTTGGCCTGCAGTTCATCGACGTAGCTCTTGAGGGAGCTCGTGGCAGTGAAAAGCTTCTGTCCGCACTTGACACCGAGGGTTATCGCCTTGCTAGCTTTGACCAATTCGCCAAAGATGCCAGCCGTCGCAGCGTTGAGCGCCACAGTCCCAACCGAGGAGACCTTCTTCAGCATTTGCGTGGCGCAGTCGGCACTCTGCGGGATGCACTCCATGCCGCACTCCACAGGGTAGTTCAACGGACATAGTGCCCAACATGTTGCGACGCCGTCGGACTCATAGCCTGCAGCGCAGGTCTTTCTAGACAGATACGTCTTGCGGTAGCAGCCGTCCTTTGATGCGTTAACAGGGCTCACCCAATTCGGGAGATCTGCTGACACAGTCGCGATGGTGAACGACACAGCGAGTAGCAACGCTAGACAAGTCGAAACCCGTCGGAACTTCATAGCCATCCAAAGAGCTGTATCCCGTCTTGCTGCAAAATCCGGAATGGCACATGGCAACCGAACGCAGTCAATATGAACTCACCAACGCAGCGCAACGCAACGACATTCGTTACGCGCTGATGTTTGGCTCCAACAGCTGACAGGAAATTTAGTGGCTGGTAAGGTTGTACGGACACAAAAAATATAATTACATTATCGTTTTCTTTTCTGCACCAGATAATAAAAAAGAATGTTCGTTAATCGTCGAGCATACGTTTACTCGGAACCGAATGTACACCCTATCTATTACCGTACGAGCAATATTTCACAGTGAAACTGTACAGCCGAACTGTACCAAGGATACATTTTTTGCTGTGCCTTCTCTTTGTTCAAATTCTTTCAAACCTGCATGTGACGTGCTTCCATCATTCTCGATCAGTGAGGCAGAACTAACCGTTCAACAATTGGTTCTTCATTTCCTGTCGAGGTTGTTCACATGTCGGTGCACGAGCTCAGGTATCCACGGTGGTCAACGATCACAGGGTTTACTTCATCGATCTCTCGACATGGCGCGAGGGATGGATGCATGTGACGCGCTGTCATCTTCGTCATCCCGGCAGCACACGTAATGAAACCGAGTGGTTAGCTCCAACCTAAATAGATTCGCTTACTGACAGTACATGTAAATTACTTTAATACATGTAGTGTATCACATTGATTCCAAAAAGGAAACTTTTCCCATCATTTTGAAGATTTTGAGAGCCATTCGATCTCCAGCGCTGTCCCAACTCCCAGCGACTCCAAGCGCCCCTGAAACAGCCGCCACCCGACCGGGAAGATGACCCCCCACTGCGTTTCTATCCAAGACTCGAAGGCGCGCTGTTTCGCCTGAAATCCTCGCTCTACCGTGCATCTTCAAGCAGATCGACACATTCCTCATGACTTACGAAGAAGCCTCTATCGAGGCAACCAAGGCGGGGCTCGCGGAGAGGTTGTAGCATGTGTTTGGGTGCCGCTGGCAGGGTACGCGACGAAGGAACTCACCGACTACAAGAGCTGGAAAGGCTTGCTGGATGCTGTCAAAGCAGCCGCATACAATGGCCACCTTGACGTCTTCAGACTATTGCTCTCCAAGATCTACCGGGGGTCGGAAAACGAAAGAGATGGAGATGTTTGTGGCACGGCACATCATGCGTTTTTGGCAGCGGCCTAGCGTGGCCACCTTGACGTGCTCAAGTTCACGGTGGAATTCGGAAAAAAGAGGGACTATACAATTGAACTCGACGGCATTGACCCGTGCAATTGCTGACGGTCACAAGGATGTGGTGGAGTTTCTGCTGGGTTTTGATGGGTTCAGCAAGAGTTTTGAACAGGCACAGCGGAAGCTTCGGACCGACTCTCTTGTCTTATGCAGGTCGGGGTCCTACGGGCCCAACATTCAAGGCAAAAAACCCGCACCGAACACGAGGAAAAAAAACTCGTTCAAAGCAGGACCCTGCGAGGAGATACAGGTATTAATACAACGTAAGTGTTCACTGTGTTGGCCAAGTCCTGGCGTGTTGCCGTAAGTGTTCACTGTGTTGGCCAAGTCCTGGCGTGTTGCCGCCGATGAGTTTCCGGAAATGGTCTCGCTGTAGCCGCAGCACGCCGTGAACCAAACGCGTTATTGTTGAAGTGGAACCAACTGTCGCTATGGGTGACGGACTTGGTACACATACCCGCACAACGCCACTCATGAAGTGTAGCCCTTCATCAGCAGCATCGTCCAGCAAACTGTGGGCCGCTCAATCGATTTCCTCCTGCGATTTGCTAGACCTCAACCCTCAAACTGTAGCCATGAAATGCCATCCGTCCTCTTGTCAAGGTTATTTTTCACCTTGAGAGTCATCATCAAGAGCGGGTGTCAACGATACATGCTTGTCACTCTATCAGCTGCTTAGCCATGCGGCAGCCCTCGATCAGATTAAATTCTTGGCTATCCTCCTGTCTGGCAGGGGCTTGACCGACAGCACTCTCGTAATTGCAGCCGACGTCACAATGAAGAGCAAGACCAGTCTCCAGGCCACGACTACGGCCACGATCGAGGAAACGCAGTCGTGGTCGAGTGTTGTGCTGAAGGACAAGCTGACACTAGAACATGCCGCCATCGACATCAATACCGATCGAGTCCTATATCACCTGCACCTCGAACTGGAGCACCCGATCCCTGAAGCGTACCTCGCGAATGCCGAATACATGACGCTGACATGGCCGGTGGGCGGCATCTGGAAGATCATGCACCTCAGCGACAACAACAGAAACGTACACTGCATGGCATGGCGCAAGACCGAAATGGATCACTTCGAGGTGGAGGAGCTGGCCAAGAAAGTCGAGGCAGCTGGAGTAGCAGAAGACCTGGCCAAGAGCAACAGCTCGACATTGGCCGCAGCGGAAGCCGACGATTTACCGCCGACGCTCTTTCCGTGGAAGATGCAACTCGGAAAATGGGGACACGACCAGCATTGGTTTCTTCGCGATATCATGCCACCACACGACCGAGACAGCGTTGGAAGCAGCCACCCGGGACCATTAACCGCACACTTGATGGCTGGGTTTTCGCCGCTTGAAGTGCAGATCGAAGTGAACGCAATTACGTCCGTGGACACGGTGGGTCAGACGTTCACAGCGGACGTGACGTGGGAGGTTACGATGCCTGCTATTACCACAATCCGTGAAGACTCCGTGTTGCGCGAGCTGATGGACATCCTCGAGTTTGATGAAAACCAATTCGAATTCACGAATGTCAACTCGATGCAAGAAGAGCGCGATATGACTTCAAGCCTCTCCCCTGCAGGGCCGGTGCATTTTACGGACTCGACCAGTCTTGCACTGCCACTGAAATCCACATCGGAATTTCTGAGCCATCTGCAGTTTAGCCGCCGTGTTGTTGCCGTCTTCAGCGAGGAAATGACTCTACGTAGCTTCCCCGTGGACCAGCAGAAACTCACATTCGCGTTCTCGACTGGAACTGGTGTTCGTAAATCTCTGCGGATCACTCCTGCGGCTGTGGACGCCGGTACCTTTGTCATCGCGAACTACAAGCTCGGCAACGTGTTCGACGTGGTGCATCACGACAAGGTTTTCGTGGGCGAGATCGATGCTGATGGAGACAAGAAGTTAATTCGTTTTGAGATGATGCTGGAGCGGAGACCTGGGTATTATGTGACGAATGTGGCGATTCCGGCAGGAATCATCACGTACTTGTGTTTCATTTCGTATGCTCCGCTATCTGATGGCTCGCTCATGGACACAGGCGATCGCGTTCAGATCGTGCTGACGCTGCTGCTGACTGCTGTGACGTTCAAGAACCAAGTCGCGTCGTTGACACCGCAGATTTCCTACTTCACCACGCTGGATCAGTACGTGTTCTTCTGTTTCATCATCGCCTGCTTGGTTGCGATCGAGAATGCTCTGTTCCCGCTTTTTGTGGATTTATTCCCGAGACGTGAAAGCTGGCAGGAGAACAGTTTGCTGGGGTTCTCGTGTGGCTTCTTCACGCTTGTGAACGTCGTGTGGGCTCTGTACATCATTGTGTTTGTCAAACTGCGCAGGCGTGCCTCGGAGGCGCTGATCAAAGTGCATGAGATGATCCGAGTGGTTTCCACTTCAATCCCGCCAGAGCATCGCGAAGCCGTTCTGCACGAGTACTTGGAGCGCCTCAACTTCCATAGGTGGGAACTCCCTAAAGTCAGCTGCACCGAATTTGGCTATCTCTATGTGCAGCTACCTGACGACGAAGCACCTCAAACTGCACGAAGTGACGCGAGGGTGGCGCTACACACAGCTAGCCGCCAGAAGGCTGATCGAGAATTCGATGCATTCAAAGAGATCTACGAGAAGCTGAACCCAGCAGGATCGCTGTTGTACTCATCGGGTCCCGACAGCGAGAAACCATTGCGTGCTGCAAGGCCAAATGAAGCCTTTTTGGCTGGTGGTGGTGGCCGCGATCGAAGGCGCTCTGTTGCGTTGACCAGCAGCCCCGTAGCTGCGCCTGCAAGGACAGTCAGCCAGGTTAAGTACCGTCGTATGGTTTAGATGCCTGGTATTGAAGTGGGTCTTACACGTAGTGTCACCACATTAGTGAATGGAAGATTGCATAAGGCAAATCAAGTTGTAGTTAAAGATTCCAGGTATGCTCGACTTGGATTCAGCATGATCGACTGGCACGGTGCCGGCCAGTGTACATGTATCTGGTGACTGCGGTCTCGTCTTGGACTATGCGATGGTGGCCAATACCTTGACATTTCATCTCGTCAACTGAGAATTGGGTTTGCTTCGTCCTGCTTTAGGTTAGAAATGCCATCGGCCCTCACACACGTGGAACACGACACCTCGTCGTATATCCGTGTGGACGAAACAGAGTGGATAGGTACGCTAGGTATGGTGTTATCCCTTGTCAAGCGGTTGCGCGACACACGAAGCATATCGGTGAAGAGCCTTACCTCACTATTTACAGGCTCGTGAGCAAGTGCATTCGAAGTACAAAGTCGCAATGAACCGCAAGCTCAGTATTCCGACCGTCACTATCGAGGAAACTCAGTCGTGGTCGAGCGTCGTGCTCAAGGTCAAACTGGCCCTTGAACATGCCGCCGTCGACATTAAAACCAAGCGTGTGCTGTACCATTTACTTCTCGATCTCGAGAACCCGATGCCAGATTCGTATCTCGCAAATGCCGGTACATGACGCTAACATGACCGGTGGGCGGCATCTGGAAGGTCATGAGCGTCAGTGACAGTAGCTGCAAGGTTAACTGCTTGCCGTGGCGCAACACCGAGATGGACTTGATCAGGGTGGATGAATTGGCAAAGATATTCGAGGCAGTTGAAGAAAAGGCTAACCGGCGTAGTAGCTCTACAATTGCTACTGCAAGCTCATCGAGACTGTTCTACTGGAAGATGCAACTTGGCAAGTGGGGCCACAACCAACACTGGTTTCTTCGCGATATCATGCCTCCGCAGAACAATCTGCCGGGGCACTTGACGGTGCACTTGATGGCTGTTTTTTTTGCCTCCAGATCGAGGTGAACGCGCTCACCGCGGTCGATACGGTGGGCCAAACCTTCTCCGCTGATGTTACCTGGGAGGTCACGATGCCCGCAATCACAACGATCCGCGAGGACTCTGTGGTGTTGAAACGTTGCCCTCGTACCAGAACGCTTGATCCTTCCTGCTCAACGAGACATTTTGGGGTCAAGTTCGGCACCGGCAAGCTCCTTTTGTATGAAGCGTGTTTCTCACCGAACCGGTCAGCAGCTTAACCGTAGTGCATGGGCGAATATTTATTTTTTGATGTCCACTCAACGTGATGTCGAGAACCTCCTGCAGACCTATCACTCTCGCATCGCATGCTTCCTTCGCGTAAAGCACGGTTGCTTTGCCGTACAACCCGCACGCTAGTTCGATACGATTTTCCCTTCGCTATGAACTTTAGCCTGAAGTCACTTGCAGCCACTTCACTTCAGATACAGTATGCACATTCTCATCAAATGCTTGAAAGTGCCTTCTTGCCTCAGAGCATGATGTCATCGCTAACTCACTAGTCGAAACATACCGTTGAATAAGCTTTTTGACTCTGAGTTCCAGAAGTTAAAGTTGACCTTGGCATTCCACTGAAAGCTGCATATATTATCACAGCCCAAAACTCTTCCTTCGAATTGGTGCACTTACTGCCTCCGAGAGGATCACTTGATCCTCTCAAAAGAACTAATCCTCTCGACTTTGACAATCTGATTCCAGGTCCGCCCTCCGTCGGACTCAGACGTTCTCTTGTTCTTTGTATCCGCAACTGCAACCGCCAGCTAGGGAAAGTTCCCAAATTTGTGGAACGTTCACACAGTCTCAGATCTGAGTCCGTTCTGCGGTTGTCGAAGTTGCTTCGTTCAGTCGCCGCCAATTGAACGGGAAGGGATATCATACTCGTCACTATTTGCAGCACTAATGCACCCCCAGCTGCACTCTCTGTGGCCCTGGGCGGGCCTGCGTCGAGCGCTGTACGTGCTCCTGCTCCTTCTGAGCGAGACGCGCCGGACGCTGCTAGCCGCCAGCCCCAGCGCGTCTGCCAAAGGTGAAGGAGAAAGAAACAATCAATCGACGTTCGCACCTCCGCTGGTCGTTTCAGTGTCTGACTCGCTATTATTTCTGTCCCTGTTGCTCTGCATCTCTCTCTCTCTCTCTCTTGGTCATTGCATGCGCCTCTCAGCCGCCAAGACGCGCATGGAGATCCGCGAGCAGGACTTCTCCTTCAGCGGTAGGCTGGGTTGAATGGTCCCGTCGCCCGAGCAGCTCCGCTAAGGATTCACTAACTGGCTCCTGTTGCCCTGTTGCCCACCGCCGCGTGGGTTGACTTTTGTATGCTTTGTGGCACTGTAGATGGCGCCCGGGAGCGGCCAGTGATCGAGGTGGTCACGAAGGACGTGAGGACGGCGGACATTTTCAACATCATGCAAGGTACGGCACCGATCGAGGACCAGCGCGGAAGCTGCGTGCTGTTGCTGCAGTTCGCTGACGGACGGCACGCGCTGGCGCTGTGTGTGTACGCAGCAGTGCAAGGGGACGCGGACGCTGATGCGCCGCTGGAGGAGGCGACGTCCTGGTGGAAGGACGCCGTGACGGACGAGTTCTCCAGGCAGGACGTGGTGGTGCTGGCGCTCATCACGCTCTGCGTGCTCCGGTTGATGGTGTTTGTGATTCAAGTGACGTGGAGGTTGATGAAGCTGCCGATGCAATGGTATAACGCGTTGGAGAAAGCGGAGGAGGAACGGGAGGAGGAGGAGGGAAGTTGCAGTGAGGACGCGACGTCGAGCGAGAGAAAACAGTTGGCGATCGTCCGCTTCTGCCATCTGCAGTTCTTGCTAGTCGTCGAGAAGTTGAAGCGCGAAATGCGGGGAGCGAAGATGGAGGACACGCAACAAATGGTCGCGTCCTTGGCTGTCGCACAGCACGAAGAGGGGAAGGAGGTGACGCTCGCGGAGATTTTGGCGACGCTGCGAAAAATTCAAGCCAAGGACAGCAGCTTCAAGGCGAGCGAGGTGGAGGAGCACCTTCAAGACATCAAGCAAGACGTGGATGACGAAGAGGATGCCGAGGCAGGTCTCTCCGATGCCTGGACTCGGCTACAGGAAATCTACGCGTCGTTTTTGCGGATTCAGGCGACGATTATCCGCCGGCAGCAGCGGAAAAGGAACTGGGAGTGGCAAAGGAAGCAGCACGAGCAGCACCACCCGGACTCTCGACGTCGGCAGCGGCGACTGCCCAGCAGCGAAGATCCGACGGACGAGGTATTGCAACAGCTACAGGAGCTGACGAAGGAGCTGCCGCAGGGCTTCACCGCCGACATGTTCACGTCGCTGGGCAACGCCATGCACGAGAACATGGTCGCATCAGCGGAGCCTGAGACAAGCCCCGCTCCTTCTCCACAGCTGGAGACCAAGCCCACACGCGCTGCCGACACCACGCACACATCCAGCGTCTGTGCGTAGAGTCCAAGAAGGCACCAACAAGCGCACAGACCACCAACTTCGAACTGCGATGGGTACGGGCAAGAAGCACCTCGCTTTTAAAGGGGGGGGGGGCGACAGTAGGTAAAAAAACACGTCAAATAGGAGTAGAACGCACTAGGCAGGTAGGGCTCAAACCAACACCATGTAACATAACTCACCACCCACCAACCGCCTCACCACTTCGATCACCCACCCATCCGTTTCGTTCGTTGCGTGTCAAATCCCACAAAAAAAACCGCCCGCTTCAACTTGACCAGTCACTAAAACGCGGTCCTCCTCCGAGTGCCTACTGTGAAACCAACAGTAAAAGCGCCCACATCTCATAAATGGGGAGTTTTGGCGCGGGATGGTTCTCGGAAACAGCCCAATGGAATCAGGCGGCGGCGGCGGCGGCGGCGGGCACTTCGCCTTGAGGCCCGCGAGACGCACGATGCCGAGCCTCCGCCGGCCGCTGGGCGCCAACGCAGCCTCGCTGCGCTGCCTGCGCCGCCTGCTGGCGCCCGCCTTCCTGCTGCTGAGCGCCAGCGACGCGCGCCGCGCCGTGGCCGAGCGCTCGCACCGTACGTGCACTAAACCGGTCGCTCATGTCGCAGTATCTGGTCGCTAACGTTACTCTCCAATGATTGCCCAGCCTACCGGCGCGTGGAGATCCGCGTGGAGGACTTCAGCTTCTCGGACGGCGCCGAGGACAAGCCGCGCGTGGCCATCGAGGCGCACGACATCAAAGGCTCGGAGCTGCAGCCCTGGCCCGACGGAGACGTGCACGTGGTGACCTGGGAGGCCTCAGACGAGGCGCCGCAGCGTGCAGCTGCGCCCGCCGATGCAGAGCTCAAGAAGAAGCAGACGCAGCCAATTGCAGCCGTTCCCGTGGCTCTAGAAGAGGAGGAAGAAGAGGAGGAAGATGATGACGCAGAGTTCCTGGACTTTGGCGTCCAGGCGGCCATTGCCAAGGCCAAAGACGACGCTGCGCTGCGGCGCTACGCGTCCTACCGCACGGCCGTGTGGTGGTGGAGCCACGACAAGACGGAGCTGTCGCCGCAGGAGCAGGCGGCCGTGCTGGCCGTCGTGGTGGCCATGCTCACCGTGCTGGGGCTGGGTTTAGCGGTGCTCTGGCACCTGCTGTGGTTCGCCTGGCGGTTCTACCGCGAGAAGAGCACGCTCGGCCGCCTCTTCCGGGAGCAGGACCCGGCCGCGCTGCAGCAGGAGCTGCGCAAGTTCCCCGCGGACTTGCTGTCGCTGCGCATCAAGCAGATCGCCTGCGTGCGGCTCCGGCATTTGCAGGTGGTGGCCAATGCCAGGGACTTTAAGCAGCAGTTGGAGGCCGTGGCGTTCCGTGAAGCGGACATGGAACTGGTGAACCTGCCGCTGCACCCGACGAGCCGGAAGGACATGACGTTCGCGGAGATCCTGACTGCTGTGGAGGAGATCGCCTGCAGAGGAGAACAGGTGGCCGTCGAGATGATGCAGCTCGTGGTCCCGCCGAGGTGGAGAGGGTACGTGGATGAGGACTCCTGGCTGAAGGCTCAGGATGAGAGTCTGCAGAGCCTGCACCTGGAGAACGCCCGCGTGCAGCAGCTCTCGGAGCAAATCTCGGAGCTTATCGTGGCCAAGGTGAACTCCAATGAAGCCATCCCGAAGCCAGTGTTTCTCCTGTTGCTCGCCTCGCTGCGGCAAAACTCTGGAAGTCCACCTCAGAATGGCACGAACGGAAACGCGACGTCTAGTGAGATGGACGCATTCGCCCGGTGCTGGAGTGGGAGTATGACCATGAGCGGTAGTGTGAGCAACCTTGGTGGCCAGAAGAACAAGGACGAGTTTAACTTCCTGCTGAAGGCATTTGACGAAGTCGTTGAGCAGCAAAAAGTCCGACAGGAGCTGCAGACCGCCATCGAGAACTTCCAGTCAGCACACGAGCCCGAGCACGAGCAGTTGCTGCTGCTTGAAAATGCAGACAGTTCGAGCAGTAGTCAGATTATCCGGCGCACTAAACAGCTCGGTGCCACAACAGCTGCAACTAGCGGGGCCACAGCCGCATCGATGCGTCGTCTAGAGCGCTGGGTGGACGAAGCTGAAGTGATGGAGATGACCTACGTTGAGGAAGTTGAAAGTGCGCAGTTTATGCTGGAGGATGCCCGACGCGACAGCTTTTGCGCAGCAATTGTCAGCAACGAGGGCAAGGGTCTCGATAGTGTGCAGACTTTGGCGACGAATTTTGTTGCACTGGGCGCAAAGCGTGAGGATGCAATTCTGAAGGCTGGCGAGATCCTTGCCAATCGGTCGAACATGATGTTACTGGTGAACAGTCTTCGCGGTATGTTCGATCAGTTGCGCAAGCGTGACATCATGAAGATGAACGAGCGCCGAAACCGAGACCGCGCCAAAGCTCAGGAGAAGCGCGATCGGATGGCTCAAAAGTTTTACAACAAGCAGCAACTGATCGCTGAAAAGATTGAGCGAAATCGTGAGGCGCAGCGTCAGTTGGAAGAGGAAGCACGTCTTCAGCGACGTATGGAAGAGCTGAAGGAGTGGCGCGCGCAAAATTCACGGGACCGCGCGTCTTTCGTGTGGGCAATTACCAAAACTGACGTCCTCGTGGTGCTGGTGATAATGGCAATCGTGTTCTTTGAGAACGTGCGCGAGGTAGCGTTCGTGAAGCCTTTATGCCAACCGGATGATAGTCACCACTGGTGGATGGTTTCTTGGTGGGCACCGTCAACTCTCCAGGTATTTGGTTGCGAGGTTGCATACGGCATGAAAATCCTGGGTATCCTTTTGGCACTTGGAGTCCTATTTTTCGCTGTGGCTCAACTCAACCTCGTGGCTGTTATGCTACCAGTGATGGGCGCAATCGCGCTCTACTACGTGCGCAACGAATGGATGAACATGTTCTTCCGCCTCCCGTTGTTGCTCGTCATTTATGGCTTCAACTCGGGCATCCTCTTCCTGTTTAACCGCTTCGAGGACCGCAGCAACGACGCCCACGTGGTGAAGGAAGGTGACAAAGAGCTTGTTGTTCACGCTACCAAGAAGCGGAGTATGCTGCTCTACATAGTGTTTCCGCTCTTGTCGCTGCTGCTGACAGTCGTGACAGGTGTAGGCATCGCCTGTGACGCGCCTGACCAGTGCGCAGTCGAAGCATATGAGGCCGTTACGCCAGTCCTGGCGGGTTTATGGGAGCTCGCGCGAGGAGCCTATCGATTGTAAATGCATGCCAGTTAGAGCGTCAGCGCACGGCAGGAGAGAGAACAGCACGCGAGTTGTGCGAGTATTTTGCTGGCTGATTGACCAGGGATTTTTAATTTGAATGTACTACCTAGAGATCGAAGCGAAATTTTTTCTTCAGATGAGTTCGAAGCATCACGTCATCAGTAAGTCCGCAGAGTGCAATCTGGTGCGACGTGCTCAAGGTTATCATTCGACGACACAACAGCACTTGATGGCTGGTTTCGAGGAAATTCTGCTTGAGGTCCGCCACGCTCACCATCACGTCGAAGCAGGCGGTCTGAAGCGTAAGAATGACCAAGTTCGGTGAAGTGCCGAAGGATGGCAATGTTAATATGGCAAAGCAGAGGAACAAGGAATAGATGCTTCGAAGGATAATGGGGGCGCTTCTGTCATTAGTGAAGCAGTTTTATTGCGTAGTCGTCGGTGACTTCGGGATCGTACCAGGAGGTACTTAGTCAGTTCAAGTAGACGCAGAGCATCGCAGCAAGCGTTCCAGCGGCAGCAGCAATACCGAAGCACACCACTGTCGGCAAAGGTTCTTCGTTCACCCACTCCTGACCAAGCATCGCCTGGTTGATCGGATGCTCCGGATCACTAATTGGCTTCGCACGGGACTTAATTGCACGGCGGCTAGCTTTCGCTGGCTCTGCGATAATTCTTTCCTCACGTTTCTTGCGCTTGCGGAGTGAGCGAGACATCACCTTGTTTGGAACCACCATGTTCTCATTCTTTTGCACGACAGCACCATCGTTCAGCACCAAAACTTCGTCTTTCTTGTCGACTAGCGTACTCTCGGATAGATCGGGCGGGGTCAAAGTTGCTTCATCTGCCAAGTTTGCGTCGACGACAATCGTGTTGGTGGGCTCCTCACAATTTGCTGCTGATAAATTATTTGAAATTTCTTTCAGGCCGTGGGAATATTTCTGACGGCTTTCAGCACAACCATCTTCGCTCCAGACATCGTCATCTTCGGTGTCGCTATACGAAAGCGTCGGGACCATATCCTCAAACTGCAGTAGTCGACGAAAGCATAAATCAGTGACTAGGAATCTCGTCATGCAAGTCAAAAAGAGATACACATACCTGAAGGTCCCGGCGAAAAATGTGGTCTGAATAGCGAAGAAGCGTCTGCACGAAGCACACACCCAATGCTTCACTATTGATCTCGTCGCTATCGTCACTATTAATCTCGCTATCGCTGTGATTCTCCATGCCGAAGACTTTAACATGATATTTGTTGGTAAAAGTAGATAGTACCTGCAAAACAACTCGCTGGTCAGCATGGCAGCAAGCGAGTACAGTACTTTAAACGCGTACAAGCTTACCGTTTTGGATTGATCATGCGCTGTCAGCCATCGCAGCAGGTTCATAAGCGCATCGAGACACTCTCGTTGTTCGATGCTCACCAGGTCCACGGCATTCACGAGCGGGTACAACATAGGCAGAGGCACAGGCTCCGTGTTCTCCGAATCCTTCTCCTTCGCCAGCAAGTATTCCAGCGTCGACGACAGCATACTGCTGGGTTCGCAGTGCACCAGTGGGGTCTCCATCTGCGCCAAGTACGCGGTTAAAAGTGCTGCGAGCACACGGCACTGCGCTGCAGCCTTGGCGCGCTGCTGTCGAAAAAGTCTCTTGATCACCACGAAAGCCCTCTGCTCCTGCAATAGTCCGTCAAATTGGTTGCTGTTCACCTCGCTCTGCACCCAGGCGAACAGCGCCGCATGCAGTCGACGTTGCAGCTCCTTCGTCTGTGCATCCAGCAAGTCCGGCGTGGCGGTGTCGGCAGCGAACACTGCGAGTTCCGCGTCCGTCACGGCCAGCTTGGTTGTCTGCGAAAGGAGCACGAACAGGTACAACGCGATGGTGCGGATCAGGTGCAGCAGCATTCCATCCAGCGGATCGGCGTCGTCCTTGTCGTCTCCGAGATCGAATTCCTGGGTTTCTGCGTGTTCGTCAGCGTGCAGCAAAGTCTTCGGGTCGGTTGTCGCCGACACCTCGGCCGTCACGTGCGTCGCCATCGCTCTGTTGGGCTGCAACTCGCCAGCAGCTCCGACAGTGTTGAATTGGCCAGTCGAGTCGAATCGATCGAGTTGAAGTCGCAGCGGTTACCAGCGCAGAGTTCTCTCGATGCAACCAACGGCCAGGCGAGAAACGTGCGTCTGCGGTGGAAATAGCCCCCGCGATGGAGATATTAACGAGGTGTTGACGGCGACTTGAGACGGTGTCAGCCTTGAGGCCAATGGGCTACTGAGCCCTTGAAACGCAAAGCCATAATTTGGTGGGTGGACTGCAAGTCGTGATCCACACAACCAACGGAACGCGCGTGTTCAAATCCCAAGGTTACGATCAAGGCACGCTCGAGACTCTCGAGGTTACCACTGCGTAACTATCCTGCCTGCTCACGTGTCCATGGTGCCGGAGGAACCGATCTACAGCAAGCTACAGCCGGCGTTGGGCGTCGCCGTTCTGCTCGTAACGCTGCATTTTGTGCCATTGGAGGTGGTGGGATATCTGCTACGAGTTCTGGTGTCGGTATATCTGGTTTTGTCGTGTCTCGACGTGGCATTGACGCGTTATCACCGATGGAGCTTCGTGGCTTCCGAGCCCAAGCCTCAGACGAAACATGTCGCTCTCGTCACGGGGGCGTCGTCCGGACTGGGCAAGGAGATGGCGTACCAGTTGGCTGAAAAGGGTCACTCGTTGCTACTGACTGCTAGGAGCGAATCCGTGCTGGAACGCATGCAAACGGAGATCGAACAGGTCCACAGAGGGGTGAAGGTGGCGTTCTGCGCCTGTGACTTGGTGTCCGAGGCAGGGATTCAAGCACTCGTGGAGTTTGCTGCCAAGAACGGATTTGCGGTTGACATCCTCGTGAATTGCGCGGGTTTCTCCATCACCAAGGACTTCGTCATGCTCTCGTCGACGCAGGTTACGCAGATCATGGCTCTCGATATGGCGGCGGTGGCGCAACTTACGCACGCGTTCGTGCCTCAAATGGTGGAGCGTGGGGTTGGAAGAGTGCTCAATATGGGGTCCATGGCTGGATCGATCGTGTCGCCGTCGGCTGCGCTGTACAGCAGCGCCAAGGCGTTCGTCATCAACTTCAGCCAGGGACTTGACTACGAGCTGCGAGGCACGGGGGTCACCGTCACATGCTTCTGTCCTGGACCGGTGCACACGAATTTCGGCAGCACTGCGGACTGCGACAACGCCATCTACATGAATATCCCCGGGACTGCGTGTTCACCCAAGGGCTGCGCTGCACTCGCGTTGCAAGCTATGTTTCGAGGCCAGACTTTGGCTTATGACACGTGGTTTGCGTACATTTCGTCGATCCTCGGAGCTTGCGTGTCCCCGAGGCGTCTTCTGGCGGCGATCTGTGCCGTGGGCATGAACGCACCGAGCCAGATAGGTCGAATGCTACGCTGCTAAGGGGTGAAGAGGCTTCTGTATTGAACGGTACACAACAATTTGATTGAAAACTTTCAACATGAAATCTATCCGCTCACAGTCTAATAGCTGTAGAGATAAGAGTCAAGCTTAGCTCAGCTCCAGGGCGTCGAAGACGACGGACGCCGACAGGTACTTCTGAGCCGGATCGGGAGAGCCGCTGGCAATCGAGAGCGTGATGGTGTTGGAGCCCGCCACAAGAGCGGACGACGGGATCGCGTACTCGTACAGCTTGTAGATGCCCATCGTCACACCGCGGGTGATACCGCGCTTCTTCACAGCCACGGATTCCGGAGTCGCGGTCTGGAAGTCGTTCACCTTGACGCTGGTGCGAGCATTGAGCTGGGCCAGCGTGATACCGATCTTCAGCGTCCTGCTCTCGCCAGCCTGGGCATCCGTCAGGTCAAAAGTGACCTTGATGTCGTCGTTGGCAGCACGGAACTGAGCCATGGGGAACTTGCTGTTGTCGTCCGATCCGGCCGCGAAAGTGATCGGGCCCCACGCAGCCAAGCGCGAGTCGCTCGGGTGCATCTTGTGGATCTTGTCGGCGTTCAGGAAGTCGTCGGGCGTGCCATCCCACTCGCCAATGAGCCAAATGGGCTTGGTGTTCAGCTCGTACGTGACTTCGAAAGTCTCCGAGGCGGACGCACCCTCAGCGACCGTAACACTGGTCGTGCCGACAGCTAACTGCTTCTTGTACACAATGGCCTTGTAGGTGCCGGGCTTCATCTTCGGCGAGGTGAAGGTCTTGGTGCCAGCGGGCACCTTGACCCAGTACTGGGCGTCAGCGTTGGAGAAGCCCACGACGACTTCCGAGTCACCCAAGACATCGTTGGCGTCGGTGATGGTGCCTGCGACCTCGCCACGCTTGGCGTCCGGGACGAAGCCCGTGAGATCCTGGTCCTGGAAGAAGCTGAAGTCCAGGGTCGACGGGTCGGGGGCGGCTCCGCTCGTGAGCGCAAGCGCGTAGGGTCCGTGGAAACCGTAGCGGTAGTCCTCGATACGCGTGTGCTCCGAGTTCATGTAGAACGAGAGCTCGTTCGAGACGTCAAGCTTGTTGTTGATGTCACGGAAGAAGGGGCCGCCGCTGGACGTCTCGTAGCCCTGGTCCGAGATCACAAGGTAGACACCGGCAGCAGTGCTGTTGACGCCGTGGACGGCGTCCTCGATGAATGGCACACCCGAGTAGTATTTGGAACGGGTGATACCCTCACTGTTCTGAACGACATCGGTAGCCTCAATTGCAGTCATGCCGGCCTCGATCGTGGCCTCAAGGATGCCCTGATTCATCACCGTCTTGTCCAGACGAGCGAGGAACCGCAGCTCCTCAAGCACCAGGTCGTTCGTGTGGTACGTGCCCATGTAGACGACGTTCTCGTTGGGACGGAAGAAGTAGGACTGCTCGATGCCGGTCTTCTTGCAGTTCACGTTGATGGTCTTCTTGTCGTCGCTGAGGGACTTAATCGTGGACGTCACCTGGCCCAGACCCGAGTTCACGTGCGTTCCCATGGACTTGTACTGCAGCTCCTGGCCGTTGTAGTTGATGGAGACGATATCGCAGGACGCCTGCCTCATGGCAATCGTCAAGCCGGCGCCGGTGTTGATGATGTACTTGTCGCCGCTGGTCGTGTAGCCGAATTCCGCGTCAGCAGCGGAGGCCGTGGCCAAGCTGGACGCTACCGCCAGGGAGGCAACAAGAAGGCGGCACGACAGCATTGCTTCGGTTGTGCTGGTACAATGTACGCTGGACTTGACTCGTGCAAGGCAGATAACTGAATGTACTCTCCCTGTGGTCGAACAGTGCTGTCGGATGTCTGAGGACATCTGCTGCACGCTCCACACGGTGTTCGTGAACGGATCGTCCGAACAGTGCGAATTTTGCCTATTTAGCTGTTGCGTTGCGCTCCTGGACTATCATATTTTTCCTGTGCAACATCAGGGCCAATGTGCTTGCGGCTCCGGCGGACGACGCGGAGTAAACTCTGGGCGGGTTTGTATGGTAATGATGTCTCTAAGGTGTACTTAGTATAATAACAATATCTTGATAATTCTAGGCTGACGTTTGGACACAAAATCAACTTCGTCCAAAAACCAACTGGAAGATGCTAAAAAAACAATACTGTACTCTCTCTGTAAATGTACAGTACTGTAGTAAGATCGAAAAACCAAATTTTACTTTAGCCAAATCGAGTTAAATACTCTTCCAGCTGTTTGAGCACGAGCACTGTATATAATACTGTATGCACGGCATTTATTTTAAATAAAATACATGAATCATACAAATAGTGCGACTGTGCGTCGAAGAAGCACGACCGAACAATTTCACTTCAAAAAAAATTTGCGAGACACCAAACGGCTGGTACTCAAGAAGCATAACGTCGCGTGATTGCCACAAGTTCACGTGCATGATCTTTTTGTGATTTGTTTCAACAAATCCAGGCTCCAGCTGCTGAAGTTCAGCAATGACGGCCACCCCAAGCTGCTCCACAAGAACACGCTTCATTGAAAATGGCATGGCACGCTCATGGCCAAGGGAGCTTTCAGGTTTCTCCTCCAAGCAAGACCCCGTTCAAGCGTTTGATTTCCATAAATTCATCAAGTTCATAAATTCATTAACGTAAAGCCCGGTTCGCTCGTGAAATAATACGGTATCACTACGTACTCGATGTGTATCCTGCAGTTGCCTTGACCCTCATCAATCACCAAGATGCAACACATACCTCGGCACTGCACCGAAACTTGGTCATTCTTACTCACGCTTCAGACCGCCGGCTTCGAGCCGCTCGACGTGATGGCGAACGTGGCGGATTTCAAGCAGAATTTCCTCGAAACCAGCCTTCATGTGGTCCCACCAAGCTTGAGCGCGGTCGTGTCGTCGAATGATAGCCTTGAGCACCTCACCCCAGAACGCACTGTTGAACGCGACGGCGCCCACCACGAGCCACTGATACCACGGGATGTACTCGAATCCGAAAATGTCGTCCATGATGACAGGGACGTTGGTCACAAGAACGGTAAGAATCAACGACATGCAGGCCGCCAGCTGCATGTATCCGTTCGACAGCATCCGCACGAAGACGTTCTCGGTGAAATGCCGCACCGTGTAGGCTCGCAGCACCTCCGTGAAAGCTAGTCCCAGGAAAACCATGGTCTGGGCGCGCCCCAAGCCTGCCGGGACGCAGTCGTAGTCGCCCCCTTCGCAGTAAACAGTCGAATTCTCAAACGAGCTCATGCCGGCCACCTCGTCGCCGAAGATGTACGTGCCGTCGGAATACTGCGCAGCGCAGTTGCCAAACGTCCTCCACCCGTCGCTCACGCCTTCCCAGCGACGGCAAGTCACGTCCGTGTAGTCCGTTCCGTCGGCACCACCGCCGGCCTTGTAGATGTCGTCCGTCAGCAGCTCCCCAAAGTTCCAGTACAGTCCCAGCAAGAAAGTGGTTGTGGCACCTGCAAGCAGCAGGAAGGCATTGCAGAGCACAAGCAACCAAAGACGACCTTGGATCAGTGAGGAGTGCTTGTGGCGCGGTTTCTCGTTCATGATCTGCGGGTCTCCCTTTTCCAGGCTCAGCGCTACGGCAGGCATACCGTCTGTGAACAAGTTGAGAAGCAGGATGTGGAGCGCCTCCAGGGTAGAGGGAAACCTCCAGCCACCGACAAGAAGATCAGCACGATCTCGCCGATGTTCGTAGACAGCAAGAACATGACGAACTTCTGGATGTTGGCGTAGATGACTCGACCCTTTTCCACTGCTGACACGATACTGCAGAAGTTGTCATCGGTCAGGATCATGTCGGACGCGCCCTTGGCGACCTCCGTACCGGAAATGCCCATAGCTACACCGATGTCCGACTCCTTTAGCGCAGGCGCGTCGTTCACGCCGTCACCAGTCATAGCAGCGATCAGACCTTGACGTTGAAGCGACTTCACGATCTCGATCTTGTCTTCGGGCTTGGCACGGGCGAACACCAGGGTGCGCGAGGTGATCTCATCGATGTCGGCCGGTGGGAGATACACGTCGCCTTGCGGGCGGAGCTGAGTGCAGTCTGTAGCTTGAGCTTCCGGGTCGGCGCCAACTTGGAGCAGATCAATGTTCTTGGCGATAGCGACGGCAGTAGCGAGATAGTCGCCCGTGATCATGACGGTGCGGATGGAAGCAGCTCGGGCAGTGGCAATAGCATCACGGACACCGTCACGCTCCGGGTCAATCGATGCCACAAGCCCGAGGAAGATAAGCGGCTTCGACAATGCTGCAAACTTCTCGTCAGCGTCGTCGCAGTCCTTAGCGTAGGGCAGTTCTGACAGCGGATGAATAGCCACAGCGAGAACACGCAGTGCTTGCGACGACAACGCATCCACAGCCGCGGAGATCTCATCACGCTGGTGGTGTTGAGGGGCTCAAACGTACCATCTCTCCGGCAGTACTGCGTGCAGTTGCGCAGAATGTAGTTGGGAGCACCCTTGACGTTGGCCACGAGCTTCGGTGGCGTGTCTCCTGGAAGTGACAGCGTGTCAAACATGGCGACGTTGTTCACGACGGGAAGAGCGTTGACAGTGATCATCATCTTGCGAGAGGAGCTGAACGGCACTTCCACAAGGCGTGGGTAGTCGCTAAGTAAGTTGTCTTCCCAAATACCCGCTTTGGCGGCTGCTACGATCAGCGGGGCCTCGGACGAGTTGCCGAACGGCATCCAACGAGATGTCTCGCCATCCTCCCCCTGCACCCGCTTCAGCTGCGTGCTGCCTAATATCTCGCCAGTCTTCCTGTAGTCGAAAAATGCGAGTCAAAGCGGAAGAGCTATTGAAAAGTGCGAGTCAAGCTACGTGTATCAGATGTCTGAAAGTGTCCTTGCAGCCGCACGGGCGTGTGATTGGCGCTCACGCGTCGAAATCAACGCATGCATCCAAGCTGCCGCACAGCGAGGGTGGGGGACGCAATGAGGACCCACCAATCACAGCACATCAGCTGTTGGCACCAGGCATGATTGAAATGTACTCTACGCACCCATAAACGAGAGTATTATTATCAGCTACTGTATAGGTTGTCTGCAGAGTTGGCGAACACCCATTTTCCGCTATTGGAACGCTTTTGAGTGCAAATAGCTGGCACCAGCTGTCAAGGATTTCGCCCAAAGGAGGCCGCATTTTCATTCTCGAGCGATGCGGTCGCATGACAGATAACTGTGCGATGCTGTGCGACCGTATGGGTCCGGTTGAGATTGGACCTTGGAGCCTAAGGGACTTATTATAATAGGAGTTCTCTGAATATCATGATAATTCTAGGCTGACGTTTGGACACAAAATCAACTTCGTCCAAAAACCAACTGGAAGATGCTAAAAAAAACAATACTGTACTCTCTCTGTAAATGTACAGTACTGTAGTAAGATCGAAAAATCAAATTTTACTTTAGCCAAATCGAGTTAAATACTCTTCCAGCTGTTTGAGCACGAGCACTGTATATAATACTGTATGCATGGCATTTATTAATACATGAATCATACAAATAGTGCGACTGTGCGTCGAAGAAGCACGACCGAACAATTTCACTTCAAAAAAAATTTGCGAGACACGAAACGGCTGGTACTCAAGAAGCATAACGTCGCGTGATTGCCACAAGTTCACGTGCATGATCTTTTTTTGTGATTTGTTTCAACAAATCCAGGCTCCAGCTGCTGAAGTTCAGCAGTGACGGCCACCCTGCTGCTGCGCAAGAAAACACTTCATTGAAAATGGCATCGCACGCTCATGGCCAGGGAGCTTTCAGGTTTCTCCTCCAACAATGACCCCCATGACTCTCAAAGTTAGGCAGTGTGTGAAGAGAAAGTGCAAAATGCCTTATCCTATTTTTTTTGTTGCAAAATGTCAAATTCCGGATGTGCCTGAATCCACCCCAGCTCGCAGTTTATTCATTCCACCATTCGGCGCTCTACACCTCCTAGCACGAAAGGGGAAGACAAAAGGACCAAGACGAGGGTCTAAGAAGGGTGCTCGTGGAGACCAACAGACCGCATCACAGGCTAAAGTCACCGCCGCAAATCAGTATGTTAACACTGCCCTTCCGGGCTATCGAGACTGCTACGCATTACTTCTTCGAGTGTGACCCCGCCCAGGGATTATGGCGGAAGATATGGGAGCCATGGGCCCCAGGTTTTCGATGTTCCCTGGGGCGGAGGTTGTTGACCTTCCCGTCCGACCGCCATGTCCATGACGAATGGCGTCATCGTCGTGAGGTTCTTCTCATTTTATGGCGCATCTACACAGCCATTGTGTTCCACGCGCTATGGCGTCTCCGGAACGATATCTATTTCCACGGTGTGCGTGCGATCAGCCCAAACATTTCCCGTTTGTTCAGCAACACTACCTGCACCTCTATCGCCGATCAACCGTTCAATCTTGATAGTGATGAGATCAGGACAGTTTTGCTCCACCTGGGGTTCCCTGAACCAATTGGTGACGACGTTGAACTCGTAATTACGCGTGTGTGGATACCTTAGCCTTAGGTTTGATTTTTTGTTTTCACTTAGCCAGCACTACGACAAGTCTACCTCCCAGTTAATCAACTTCATTCTTCTTCTTAACACTGCCCTTTTGCAAACTAAAACCACCCCTCTGGAGCAGCGACAAAATGGATCCCCAAATACAAGGCTGAACCTGGTCTTCAACCTTTGGTTCTAGTATTGATGGAGAAATTACCGAGGCAAGGTGCAAATTCTGCCAAGCGTTTGGCCGTGAAATTGCACCAGCTGAAGACGTTGCACTTCATCGTTTGGGCCCGCCGTACCGCTGGTTCCAGCGTGAGCAGAAGCACGTCCTGCCTGCGATACATGTAACAATTGGAGTGTCCATGCATTTCGCTTTAGTAGACATGCTGCAGCTAATAACTACAGTAGTAGATAGTATTCTATTGCCTACGTCCTCCTCGCCCGCATATGCTGCGAGAGGTAGATACCGCTCTGCTGCGTCGTGTTGTACGTGAACTCGGCCACGCGGCCCAGCTCCACCACGCGAGCGAGCAGGTCGTTCTGATGAGCTGCCTGGTAGCTGTAGCTACTGTATGCGCTGGATGACGTGAAGGTTGAGCCGGTAGACGCTACTTTTTTTAGGGAGTTCAGCGTCTTTAAGCAAGTCAAGAACCCGCAGAGAACAGCTCTAACCAACTATGCAATGGAAGGCCAACTCCAGTCGCTGCAGTACTTCAGTTTGCCCGATCTAGCTAAACGCGTCGCTAGGAACGCACGTAGCGAAGACAATTCACTTATGTATACCACCTGCATGCCTACAGTTTTTTTTTTATTTGAGCTGTTTGCATCGAACTACTAATCAGCCTTTTCCAGAATGCCTATTTGAGGTCAAATTAGGCAGGTAGGAATTTCTGCCTAATTTTGAGAGGCCTGATGACCCCGTTCAAACGTTTACTTCCCATGGCTTGAGTTCATAAATTCATTAACGTAAAGCCCGGTTCGCTCGTGAAATAATACGGTACCACTACGCACTCGATGTGTATCCTGCAGTTGCCTTGACCCTCATCAATCACCAAGATGCAACACATACCTCGGCACTGCACCGAAACTTGGTCATTCTTACTCACGCTTCAGACCGCCGGCTTCGAGCCGCTCGACGTGATGGCGAACGTGGCGGATTTCAAGCAGAATTTCCTCGAAACCAGCCTTCATGTGGTCCCACCGAGCTTGAGCGCGGTCGTGTCGTCGAATGATAGCCTTGAGCACCTCACCCCAGAACGCACTGTTGAACGCGACGGCGCCCACCACGAGCCACTGATACCACGGGATGTACTCGAATCCGAAAATGTCGTCCATGATGACAGGGACGTTGGTCACAAGAACGGTAAGAATCAACGACATGCAGGCCGCCAGCTGCATGTATCCGTTCGACAGCATCCGCACGAAGACGTTCTCGGTGAAATGCCGCACCGTGTAGGCTCGCAGCACCTCCGTGAAAGCTAGTCCCAGGAAAACCATGGTCTGGGCGCGCCCCAAGCCTGCCGGGACGCAGTCGTAGTCGCCCCCTTCGCAGTAAACAGTCGAATTCTCAAACGAGCTCATGCCGGCCACCTCGTCGCCGAAGATGTACGTGCCGTCGGAATACTGCGCAGCGCAGTTGCCAAACGTCCTCCACCCGTCGCTCACGCCTTCCCAGCGACGGCAAGTCACGTCCGTGTAGTCCGTTCCGTCGGCACCACCGCCGGCCTTGTAGATGTCGTCCGTCAGCAGCTCCCCAAAGTTCCAGTACAGTCCCAGCAAGAAAGTGGTTGTGGCACCTGCAAGCAGCAGGAAGGCATTGCAGAGCACAAGCAACCAAAGACGACCTTGGATCAGTGAGGAGTGCTTGTGGCGCGGTTTCTCGTTCATGATCTGCGGGTCTCCCTTTTCCAGGCTCAGCGCTACGGCAGGCATACCGTCTGTGAACAAGTTGAGAAGCAGGATGTGGAGCGCCTCCAGGGGTAGAGGGAAACCTCCAGCCACCGACAAGAAGATCAGCACGATCTCGCCGATGTTCGTAGACAGCAAGAACATGACGAACTTCTGGATGTTGGCGTAGATGACTCGACCCTTTTCCACTGCTGACACGATACTGCAGAAGTTGTCATCGGTCAGGATCATGTCGGACGCGCCCTTGGCGACCTCCGTACCGGAAATGCCCATAGCTACACCGATGTCCGACTCCTTTAGCGCAGGCGCGTCGTTCACGCCGTCACCAGTCATAGCAGCGATCAGACCTTGACGTTGAAGCGACTTCACGATCTCGATCTTGTCTTCGGGCTTGGCACGGGCGAACACCAGGGTGCGCGAGGTGATCTCATCGATGTCGGCCGGTGGGAGATACACGTCGCCTTGCGGGCGGAGCTGAGTGCAGTCTGTAGCTTGAGCTTCCGGGTCGGCGCCAACTTGGAGCAGATCAATGTTCTTGGCGATAGCGACGGCAGTAGCGAGATAGTCGCCCGTGATCATGACGGTGCGGATGGAAGCAGCTCGGGCAGTGGCAATAGCATCACGGACACCGTCACGCTCCGGGTCAATCGATGCCACAAGCCCGAGGAAGATAAGCGGCTTCGACAATGCTGCAAACTTCTCGTCAGCGTCGTCGCAGTCCTTAGCGTAGGGCAGTTCTGACAGCGGATGAATAGCCACAGCGAGAACACGCAGTGCTTGCGACGACAACGCATCCACAGCCGCGGAGATCTCATCACGCTGGGTGGTGTTGAGGGGCTCAAACGTACCATCTCTCCGGCAGTACTGCGTGCAGTTGCGCAGAATGTAGTTGGGAGCACCCTTGACGTTGGCCACGAGCTTCGGTGGCGTGTCTCCTGGAAGTGACAGCGTGTCAAACATGGCGACGTTGTTCACGACGGGAAGAGCGTTGACAGTGATCATCATCTTGCGAGAGGAGCTGAACGGCACTTCCACAAGGCGTGGGTAGTCGCTAAGTAAGTTGTCTTCCCAAATACCCGCTTTGGCGGCTGCTACGATCAGCGGGGCCTCGGACGAGTTGCCGAACGGCATCCAACGAGATGTCTCGCCATCCTCCCCCTGCACCCGCTTCAGCTGCGTGCTGCCTAATATCTCGCCAGTCTTCCTGTAGTCGAAAAATGCGAGTCAAAGCGGAAGAGCTATTGAAAAGTGCGAGTCAAGCTACGTGTATCAGATGTCTGAAAGTGTCCTTGCAGCCGCACGGGCGTGTGATTGGCGCTCACGCGTCGAAATCAACGCATGCATCCAAGCTGCCGCACAGCGAGGGTGGGGGACGCAATGAGGACCCACCAATCACAGCACATCAGCTGTTGGCACCAGGCATGATTGAAATGTACTCTACGCACCCATAAACGAGAGTATTATTATCAGCTACTGTATAGGTTGTCTGCAGAGTTGGCGAACACCCATTTTCCGCTATTGGAACGCTTTTGAGTGCAAATAGCTGGCACCAGCTGTCAAGGATTTCGCCCAAAGGAGGCCGCATTTTCATTCTCGAGCGATGCGGTCGCATGACAGATAACTGTGCGATGCTGTGCGACCGTATGGGTCCGGTTGAGATTGGACCTTGGAGCCTAAGGGACTTATTATAATAGGAGTTCTCTGAATATCATGATAATTCTAGGCTGACGTTTGGACACAAAATCAACTTCGTCCAAAAACCAACTGGAAGATGCTAAAAAAACAATACTGTACTCTCTCTGTAAATGTACAGTACTGTAGTAAGATCGAAAAATCAAATTTTACTTTAGCCAAATCGAGTTAAATACTCTTCCAGCTGTTTGAGCACGAGCACTGTATATAATACTGTATGCATGGCATTTATTAATACATGAATCATACAAATAGTGCGACTGTGCGTCGAAGAAGCACGACCGAACAATTTCACTTCAAAAAAAATTTGCGAGACACGAAACGGCTGGTACTCAAGAAGCATAACGTCGCGTGATTGCCACAAGTTCACGTGCATGATCTTTTTTTGTGATTTGTTTCAACAAATCCAGGCTCCAGCTGCTGAAGTTCAGCAGTGACGGCCACCCCAAGCTGCTGCGCAAGAAAACACTTCATTGAAAATGGCATCGCACGCTCATGGCCAGGGAGCTTTCAGGTTTCTCCTCCAACAATGACCCCCATGACTCTCAAAGTTAGGCAGTGTGTGAAGAGAAAGTGCAAAATGCCTTATCCTATTTTTTTGCAAAATGTCAAATTCCGGATATGCCTGAATCCACCCCAGCTCGCAGTTTATTCATTCCACCATTCGGCGCTCTACACCTCCTAGCACGAAAGGGGAAGACAAAAGGATCAAGACGAGGGTCTAAGAAGGGTGCTCGTGGAGACCAACAGACCGCATCACAGGCTAAAGTCACCGCCGCAAATCAGTATGTTAACACTGCCCTTCCGGGCTATCGAGACTGCTACGCATTACTTCTTCGAGTGTGACCCCGCCCAGGGATTATGGCGGAAGATATGGGAGCCATGGGCCCCAGGTTTTCGATGTTCCCTGGGGCGGAGGTTGTTGACCTTCCCGTCCGACCGCCATGTCCATGACGAATGGCGTCATCGTCGTGAGGTTCTTCTCATTTTATGGCGCATCTACACAGCCATTGTGTTCCACGCGCTATGGCGTCTCCGGAACGATATCTATTTCCACGGTGTGCGTGCGATCAGCCCAAACATTTCCCGTTTGTTCAGCAACACTACCTGCACCTCTATCGCCGATCAACCGTTCAATCTTGATAGTGATGAGATCAGGACAGTTTTGCTCCACCTGGGGTTCCCTGAACCAATTGGTGACGACGTTGAACTCGTAATTACGCGTGTGTGGATACCTTAGCCTTAGGTTTGATTTTTTGTTTTCACTTAGCCAGCACTACGACAAGTCTACCTCCCAGTTAATCAACTTCATTCTTCTTCTTAACACTGCCCTTTTGCAAACTAAAACCACCCCTCTGGAGCAGCGACAAAAATGGATCCCCAAATACAAGGCTGAACCTGGTCTTCAACCTTTGGTTCTAGTATTGATGGAGAAATTACCGAGGCAAGGTGCAAATTCTGCCAAGCGTTTGGCCGTGAAATTGCACCAGCTGAAGACGTTGCACTTCATCGTTTGGGCCCGCCGTACCGCTGGTTCCAGCGTGAGCAGAAGCACGTCCTGCCTGCGATACATGTAACAATTGGAGTGTCCATGCATTTCGCTTTAGTAGACATGCTGCAGCTAATAACTACAGTAGTAGATAGTATTCTATTGCCTACGTCCTCCTCGCCCGCATATGCTGCGAGAGGTAGATACCGCTCTGCTGCGTCGTGTTGTACGTGAACTCGGCCACGCGGCCCAGCTCCACCACGCGAGCGAGCAGGTCGTTCTGATGAGCTGCCTGGTAGCTGTAGCTACTGTATGCGCTGGATGACGTGAAGGTTGAGCCGGTAGACGCTACTTTTTTTAGGGAGTTCAGCGTCTTTAAGCAAGTCAAGAACCCGCAGAGAACAGCTCTAACCAACTATGCAATGGAAGGCCAACTCCAGTCGCTGCAGTACTTCAGTTTGCCCGATCTAGCTGAACGCGTCGCTAGGAACGCACGTAGCGAAGACAATTCACTTATGTATACCACCTGCATGCCTACAGTTTTTTTTTTTATTTGAGCTGTTTGTATCGAACTACTAATCAGCCTTTTCCAGAATGCCTATTTGAGGTCAAATTAGGCAGGTAGGAATTTCTGCCTAATTTTGAGAGGCCTGATGACCCCATTCAAACGTTTACTTACCATGGATTAAGTTCATAAATTCATTAACGTAAAGCCCGGTTCGCTCGTGAAATAATACGGTACCACTACGTACTCGATGTGTATCCTGCAGTTGCCTTGACCCTCATCAATCACCAAGATGCAACACATACCTCGGCACTGCACCGAAACTTGGTCATTCTTACTCACGCTTCAGACCGCCGGCTTCGAGCCGCTCGACGTGATGGCGAACGTGGCGGATTTCAAGCAGAATTTCCTCGAAACCAGCCTTCATGTGGTCCCACCGAGCTTGAGCGCGGTCGTGTCGTCGAATGATAGCCTTGAGCACCTCACCCCAGAACGCACTGTTGAACGCGACGGCGCCCACCACGAGCCACTGATACCACGGGATGTACTCGAATCCGAAAATGTCGTCCATGATGACAGGGACGTTGGTCACAAGAACGGTAAGAATCAACGACATGCAGGCCGCCAGCTGCATGTATCCGTTCGACAGCATCCGCACGAAGACGTTCTCGGTGAAATGCCGCACCGTGTAGGCTCGCAGCACCTCCGTGAAAGCTAGTCCCAGGAAAACCATGGTCTGGGCGCGCCCCAAGCCTGCCGGGACGCAGTCGTAGTCGCCCCCTTCGCAGTAAACAGTCGAATTCTCAAACGAGCTCATGCCGGCCACCTCGTCGCCGAAGATGTACGTGCCGTCGGAATACTGCGCAGCGCAGTTGCCAAACGTCCTCCACCCGTCGCTCACGCCTTCCCAGCGACGGCAAGTCACGTCCGTGTAGTCCGTTCCGTCGGCACCACCGCCGGCCTTGTAGATGTCGTCCGTCAGCAGCTCCCCAAAGTTCCAGTACAGTCCCAGCAAGAAAGTGGTTGTGGCACCTGCAAGCAGCAGGAAGGCATTGCAGAGCACAAGCAACCAAAGACGACCTTGGATCAGTGAGGAGTGCTTGTGGCGCGGTTTCTCGTTCATGATCTGCGGGTCTCCCTTTTCCAGGCTCAGCGCTACGGCAGGCATACCGTCTGTGAACAAGTTGAGAAGCAGGATGTGGAGCGCCTCCAGGGGTAGAGGGAAACCTCCAGCCACCGACAAGAAGATCAGCACGATCTCGCCGATGTTCGTAGACAGCAAGAACATGACGAACTTCTGGATGTTGGCGTAGATGACTCGACCCTTTTCCACTGCTGACACGATACTGCAGAAGTTGTCATCGGTCAGGATCATGTCGGACGCGCCCTTGGCGACCTCCGTACCGGAAATGCCCATAGCTACACCGATGTCCGACTCCTTTAGCGCAGGCGCGTCGTTCACGCCGTCACCAGTCATAGCAGCGATCAGACCTTGACGTTGAAGCGACTTCACGATCTCGATCTTGTCTTCGGGCTTGGCACGGGCGAACACCAGGGTGCGCGAGGTGATCTCATCGATGTCGGCCGGTGGGAGATACACGTCGCCTTGCGGGCGGAGCTGAGTGCAGTCTGTAGCTTGAGCTTCCGGGTCGGCGCCAACTTGGAGCAGATCAATGTTCTTGGCGATAGCGACGGCAGTAGCGAGATAGTCGCCCGTGATCATGACGGTGCGGATGGAAGCAGCTCGGGCAGTGGCAATAGCATCACGGACACCGTCACGCTCCGGGTCAATCGATGCCACAAGCCCGAGGAAGATAAGCGGCTTCGACAATGCTGCAAACTTCTCGTCAGCGTCGTCGCAGTCCTTAGCGTAGGGCAGTTCTGACAGCGGATGAATAGCCACAGCGAGAACACGCAGTGCTTGCGACGACAACGCATCCACAGCCGCGGAGATCTCATCACGCTGGGTGGTGTTGAGGGGCTCAAACGTACCATCTCTCCGGCAGTACTGCGTGCAGTTGCGCAGAATGTAGTTGGGAGCACCCTTGACGTTGGCCACGAGCTTCGGTGGCGTGTCTCCTGGAAGTGACAGCGTGTCAAACATGGCGACGTTGTTCACGACGGGAAGAGCGTTGACAGTGATCATCATCTTGCGAGAGGAGCTGAACGGCACTTCCACAAGGCGTGGGTAGTCGCTAAGTAAGTTGTCTTCCCAAATACCCGCTTTGGCGGCTGCTACGATCAGCGGGGCCTCGGACGAGTTGCCGAATGGCATCCAACGAGATGTCTCGCCATCCTCCCCTTCCACTTGCTTGAGCTGTGTATTGCTGCACAAAACGGATGCCATCAAAGTGGCGCGGAGCTGGACATTCTCCGCTTCAGGCTCAGCTTGGCTGACACCATCCACGGATAGGATCGATCCTTCCGGGTTGAAGCCCTTGCCAGTGATGGTGTACTCCTTGAAATCTCCCCAGAGCTTCACTGCTGTCATCTTGCCTTCAGTCAGCGTGCCGGTCTTGTCAGTACAAATAACCGATGCAGCACCGAGCGTCTCGACAGCAGCAAGTTTGCGCACGAGTACGTTCTTCTTGATCATCTCCGCAGTGCCCGAGGACAAACAGATCGTCACCACCATGGGGAGTCCTTCGGGCACCGCACTCACCGCAACAGATACTGCGGCCATGATCATCGTAAGGTACACCGGTCTGTCCGGATGCTTAGGGTCTTTCTCGCCTCGGATCATGCCGACGATAAACACAAGCAGAGCCACACCCAGAGCGATGACTCCCATGAGGTATCCGGTATGGTGCAAGCTTCGCTGCAGTGGCGTGGGCTTGGGGCGGTGCTTGGCGATGCAGTCTCCAATGGGGTTGCGGATCCACTTCTTCTCGTCAGCGTCGTCGGGCTCACCGCTCTTGGCCTTCAGCAGCGCCGCAATGGACCCCACACGCGTGTTCATGCCAGTCTCAACCACAATTCCACGTGCGTTGCCCGCCGTGATCGTGGTGGACGAGAACACCATGTTGTTGGCCGTGAGCTTGGCCGGTTTGCCTGCCCCAGCACCGTACACTGGCGCGTTGTACTTCTTGGGGACGTCCTCGGACTCGCCCGTGAGCAGCATCTCGTTGCACTTGAGGTCGACGCTGGTGAACAACCGGATGTCAGCGGGCACGACGTCGCCCGTAACGAGGATGACGATGTCTCCTGGTACTAGCTGCTTGCTGTCCACCACCTGCTGCATGCCGTCACGAATAACAAGCGACTGCGGACTCGACATGCTGGCCAGCGCCTCCAGCGCGTTGCTGGCCGAGTGTTCCTGGTAGGTGGCGACGGCGGCATTGAGTGTGACAATGGCGAGGATGGCGATGCCCTCGACCCACTCCTGCAGGGCCAGCGAGGCCAACGCCGCGACCAGCAGCATGGCGATGATGAGATTGTAGAACTGCAGCAGGAACAGCACGATGACTGGTGTGCGCGCCTCCTCCTCGAGCGCGTTGAGGCCGTAGCGCAGGACTCGGCGCTCGACGTCCATGCCGTTGAGTCCGCGCTCGAGGTTGGTGTTGAGCATCTTGGAGATGAGCTCGGTGGAGCGCTGGTGCCAGGCCTTCTCGTCCGTCTCGTTGAGCGTGGCAAACGACTCGCGTGTGGGCACGGGGTTGGCAGCCAGCAGCAGCTCGCCGTCGCTCAAGAAGCGCGAGCGGTGGTCGGGCTGCGGCGTGCTGGGGCCGACCTTGGCCGTGTGGTGGTGGTTGTTGGTGGCCATCTTGGCGCTAGCGTTGTACAGGTCGGCGGCCGAGAAGGAGCGCGCGCCCGCCGACACGTCGACAACGTGGTGTGCTGGCAGCTCGAAGGAGCGCGAGGCCGCGCGCGGCGTCTCCAGGCTGGCGTAGTGAGGCTCGCTGTCGCACAGCGAGCGCGAGGGCAAGGACGCCCCGCTCTCGTAGCCCGACATGGATGTGTTGAAGTGTGTTGTAGCTCGATCGATAGAGTGGACCCCGGTGTTGAAGTGGGGTGCGGCCGGCGATGCCAAATTGGAAGTGAGGCCTCGTGGTCGTGGTCAACATCAAGGACCGGCGTTTACTGTGTAGCACAAGTCGCGGGGATGGAGGGATGATGGATGTGCACTTCGATGCACTTCAACGCGCAGCCTGCGAAGCGCACGTGCGAGGTAACGAGATGGGCACCGGATCCCATTGGTTAATCTCCCTTTCAGGCATCTGATTCGAGTTTTTCGCTGGACGAGACCTTCACTCACGCCGTGTTTGTGGCGCAGATTAATTTGCCAGTCGCTCGACGGAGACCAACGCGTTGGACGGAGAAAGTTTGCTGTCGTGCCGCATGCGTTTGCTGGGCATTGATCAACTGCAGCGGCAACGGCGAAGGCGTGCTGGATACCAGAAGTACAGTGTGTTCTCGAAGGCTGGCGTGCAAATCTCGAAGAAAGGCTGTGCAACACTGCCCCCCATATCGAAGGAGGTCCGTGTCGATAGTGGCTTCTCGCGGGGGGATTCACGCCTCGTACAAGAATGTAGCGCTGTTCTCCGCCGTCGACGAGGAAGAGCTGCAGGGTCCCTCAGGGACCTAACGCTTCCTGCCAAGGAGCGTTGGGGGTTCATGCTGACAGCGCATGGAGCTCCGACGGCAGCAGCGACACCGCCGTCGTGAAAAAGCTGCGGCGGTCTCGCTCTGATGATCGATATCTCGTGCCGAGCGTATGTGCTCGATACGGTGTCGCACAGTGCAGTGCTGTTGTCACACGCTCATACAGGTGCTGCGACACACTGACGAGCACTTCACTACGAGCTAAATGCATGGTGCCCGCTCTCCATGTATCTGGTCGCCAAGGCTTTACAGCACAAAGGTCATGGTGATCGACGTGGCCTGTAAATGCAACACGAGTAAGCTCCACCACGTGTGACTAGCAGGCCAAGTGCATGTTGAAACGGTCCGAATCTCATCGGCACTCGGTTCCTCTACATGACTCGAACGCTAGGATTTGTTTCGGCTGTGGGTGTGATGCGCCTCGCGTGTGCGCGTACATGTATCCTGGAGAGGTGCAGCCGCCCAAGATATTGGCTCGTGGTTGCACTTAGGCGGCCGTAGCTGAGTCAAATTGACACAGAGCCGTCAGGGCTAATCGGTGCTGTTGACTCCCGTGCAAGATTACCCCTTCTATGAATATGCGAAGCTCGTCGACGCCCTCACCGCCGCTCCGGCTTGCACCGTGATTCCTTCTAAATGGTTCGCCCAGGACACTGTGCACGACAGTACGCGGCCACGCTAAAGCGCGTTTCGAAGCGCACGCTCGACTCGAAAAGAACCGGCAGGCCGGAACAACGTGCTTCAGCTTCCGATGGATTAAAAAGCTTCGTCGCAGAGGTCAACTTGAAGCGGTTCATCGTTTGCTATGCCAAACTCATGACGATTCACGCGTCAGACCGTGCACGTTGAAGCTCTATAATAGAGCTCGATCTCTCCTTTCTGCAAATCTTAATGCCGGATGTTAGCCAAACTGCAACGAGGGTTTCATTGAAAACCGCTTCGAGTCGAAGTTCGACATTCGTCACTGCCTCCTTCGACCAGATAACCAGGCGAGAACCATTGTTGAACATGCTTTGCGCTTTAAATTACCGGGGTGAATCGAAGACGGATTGGCCACCAACACGCTCAGGCCAACTTGACAGTACTGTACATGTATACTCATTCTTGCCCATAAAATTGTTACCCTTGAGGCCGCAGTGAATAATCCCACGATCACGAAGGTAGCCAAGTCCCCAAGCCGCGTACCACAAGCTGCACAAAACATTTTTATGATCCATCCCCATTACAAAAGACGCCAGCGTGCCATCGGTTGCTCGCCCACATACCAAAAACGGCCTTCCTTCGTGGCAGGCCCCACACCACCTGATCGTGATCGAAAAGCACAAACCCAGTTCTTGTCGAAATTGGTCTCGGTTTTCACGGTTTACTTGGCCAGTCAGCACTTGCTTAATCATTACATCGGCGCCAGGCCACGACCTCGATACGCTTGATACGATGGAATGAATCGTCGTGGGAGCTCGGCAAAACTGGCACTAGCCATCCTGTTTCGTACAGCATCAACCAACTTGACGAGTGAACGCGATTCCTGCTTATAGTTTCCCAGCCTCTTCACAAGATCCCATCCAAAATCAATGAGCTCCATATTCCCGTATCGTAGTGCTGCCGCAAGGGAATCGCCCGGTCGCATCGCCCGTTTGCACCAGCCCACCATGTGAGCAATGCCACCTTCTCTGGTCTGGGGCGAGTGGATCCACAGCATCACACCATGCAACGAAGGGGATACGCGCGATCGAAGCGCTCCTCATGCCACAGGAACATCGAGGTCGAGTCCACAAACTGGGTGTGGAAGTCGTGTGTAACAGGACAGTTCAAATTTGAGATCGCCACAACAGGCTTCCAGGAAAGGCTTCTCGAACACCTCGAATGGAGAGAATCGACATTGACATTGCTATGAATTCCTCTCGTACATCATGTATCGTCAGAAGCATCGGATGGTCAGATGCTTTGTTGATCTACAACGGGCGGTACGAATGAACAACTGCGAGAATTATGCCCCGGACCGCGACATTTCTTGCACAGCCGAACACGTTGGGGGGCTGCGTCTGGCAATGGCACGGAGTCCGGTTGCGCTGCTACCACTTGTAGATTTTCGGTGATCTGTGGCTCTGTCCCAATAAGCTCAACTACAGTGTCACCTTCAGGGGCTGGCCTTTTAGTTCCGCAATGAGGTGCCGTGTTGAGGTCGAAATCATTCTCGATCTCATTCTCGTTCTCATCAGCACCTGTTGCCTTACGACGGGAGATCGGCGTTGCCATAGGTGGAGCGCATGCAGGGTCCTCAGTCAGCGATGGGCCAAGAGGAAGCTCGACTGCTTTTCCTCTGAAAGCTAGCACGTAGTTGTCCACGAGATAGCCCGGGGCAAACCGATCAATGACCGTGTCCATTTTCTCACAGAACAGCAGGACGGCTATGAGATGGCGGCATGGTATGGCATACTGGTCGATGAAGGCGCACGAGCAGGTGTTGGTCTGCAGATCCACACGGCGCCGATGACTGGGGTCTTTGTTGATCTGCGTCACAAATGCAACCGTATCCGAGGCTTGACTGACCTTGTACTCGCCGATCCGTTTACACTCTGCGTCATATAGATCTTGAGCTCCTTGAGTCACTCGTCGGTTCTGCTGTTTCCATTTCGCCGCCAGGGTGCTGCGCTCAAAGGCGTCCTGCATAAAGGAACTCATCACGGCTTCCAGAAATGCAAATGGCAGCATGTCTCGGTACCGGTCAAGACCCTGGGGATTGGAAGCTGTCAGTTCGGTGCCAGCCGCGCGCGAAGACTTTGAATTTGAGCTGGGAGCTATTGCTGCAGCAGCTAAACTAGCTGCGTTGCTCGCAAGATTGCCGCTTCCCTCGACCTCAACCCCGTTACCTCCAGAAGCCGCTTGTTGCTCTTGCTCCCAAGTCTCGTAGAACGTCCGACTTCGCCAACCGTAAAACGCCACCTTCCCGATATTCCCCGCAACCACCCAGCGTTCAATAGGGAACTGTCTGAGGTACGTCTCGACTCCAGGTCCGCACGTCGTGCCGATCCACTCGAGACGGTTGTTGTACTCCACTTCCGTCTCGGATCCTTGCAGCCCCCACACCAGTGCGTGGTGATGGCAGCTGAACGACCTCATCCGTGTCAAGTCATGCTCGATAATGTACCTCGTGCAGTATCTGAAAGTGAGTCCCAGCTCGCTCTCCAGACTCAGCAACTCCGCGTCGATACCACACAGCACGGGGCAATACCTCAAGCTCACGCCGCTCTCCTCCACGCACCGGAAGAACCACCGGTAATTATCACTAGTCGGTGCGTCGCAACACGCTGCAGCGATAGTCACATTGCGCATGTTGCCATCTTTCCCGAGCAGGAACAGGTGCACCCCCTGGTAAGTCGCCTCACTATTGCAACAAGGGCGCACGTCAAGGCCGTAGATCTGCTGGTTGAACGTGGTCGAGTGCGTGAACACACTGCAGCTCACGAAAGCTCGGGAGAACGCGCCGGGCACTTTGCTCTGCGGGCCGCCGACCTCGTAGCGCGTGAAGGAGCCCGGGTTGAGCTCGGCGAAGCTGCGCAGCAGCGACGGGATCTTGCGGTAGGACGAGTCCACTTGCGTGAGGTGTTCTCTCTTCATTATCTGCTTGGCACGGTAGATCGTGCGTAGGTTCGTTCTACCTTTGAGCTGCTGCAGCAGTTGCGCCGCCGTGCCGTTGGGCGCAGCCGCCAGCGCCTGCTGGAAGCTGGCGCTCTCCACCAATTGGCGCTGCGTGGGCTTGGCCGTGGACGTGCACTCCGCCGAGTGCGACAGGTCGGCGCTGGACACGTACCACGTGTGGTCCGTCTTGGAGTTGTGCAGGTAGAGCTGCACGAAGAACGGGCACGGCTCGGCGGACGCGCAGACCATCTTGCGGTGCTTGCCCCCGCGGCGCGCCACCTTCACCTGCTTGTTGTGGTACAGCGCGTAGTCCTGCACGGCGTAGAACGCGCTCTTGCTGTCCTTGAAGCGCATGCCGCGCGGCAGCGTGGGCGCGGGCGCCGTCGCGGGGAACAGCGAGGGCGCATCCGAGGTGTCCGCGGAGGAACCGGTAGACTCGGCCATCGTGGCTCACCCGATTCCGATTTGGTCAGAAGGAGAATGTGTGGACGAAAAGATGACTTGGGTTCAGTATGGCGAGGAGGCACAGTTTGTCCAAAATGTTGCACGAAGGTGCGCGTTCAAGTAATGAGCGTCTGCATTACTATGCCTACCGTTATCGGATAGTTGATCCTACATCCGCTGCAGGTTTTGGCGTGCCTTGTACTTGGATATGCGGGTATCGAACAATTGTTCCGTTGATTTTTTTTTTCACGCGAAGCCAATCTATATGTGGTTTAAACACCAGGGTATTTACTTGTCAGCAACCCCTTGATAAGTACTGTAGACTGCATGCATCTATGGAGTAACCCCCATACTTTCCGCTGCATTGTTTCGTCCGAGATCGTGGCCAACTGCAACACAGCACGCAATCCAACCATTCGTGCAGTGGCCGAGGGCTTCTCCACAGCCGCAGCGTGAATTTCGAATGAAAGTTCTTGGCCACAACTTTGGGCAAGCAACAGTACCCTCTAACTTTATCGTGTGTTCACTCCTCAATGTTTTAACACCATTACAATGATAAAACTGCCCTAGTGCGCGATGTTCAAGGTAGCCATCTTCTGTTCGTTTGCGTAAAACGCGGCATACCTGTTGGCTAACTTCTCTCCGAGCATTCCATATTCGTCAAAAAGCGCAGCCTTGGCCTTGGCCGGATCCAACTTTTTGGTGTAGTAAAATTGCGTAAAGAGCGAGTATTCGTAGAACGGCTCCAACTCCTTTTGCACGAACGCATTCAGTCTCTTGAGCTTCCCGCTCTTCCCGCTCTGCTCGATCGCATCTGCTGCTTTCTTCGCGATTTTAGCAGTACTCGACGCCCTCTGTTGTGCGTAGTACGCTTGGATGACTGCTGCTCCTGCTCTCTCTTCACGACCCGTGTTGACAGCATCGGCATCGGCGAAATTATAGTTGGTCCGTAGAAGCCTTCTGGGGTTGGCCTCGCGTTCAGCAAGCCAGCGAGATAAGACTTGATCACCTCGTATATTGTTTGTCGGGACCGAGTTGGCGTCTGTGGTGTCGAGAAGTGCAGCGACGCTCAGCAACAGCAGCATCCAACAATACGAATGCATTGCAGAATCTCACGAGGTGTGAAGGCTTCAGTGTTAGCTGTCAGGCTCCTCTTACGCACTGAAAGTCAACAGTAGAAATTACTGTACTACGTCTAACGTTGCCTTACGAATGCATGTTTTGTGACCGATAAACGTCCCGCAATCATCCCACAATCAAATCACGAATAATGTCGTCAAAGTTGTGCACTTTGGGATTGCTACCATTGCTTGATGGAATACCGGTAGTTTCTGCTTTTTGACAAACTAGGCCACCGTAATGGACCTGCAGAAAGCTGGAGCGCGCATACCAATTGACGCAGCTATAATTGCGCGACAATTGCAGTACTAAAGTGAACGCTTCAATATCTGAATGTTTGTCACCACGGTACGACGAAAAAAATCACCTGGCATTGCGTTTAGATCCGATAGATCGTGATCAGGAATAATCCACACGAAGGTCGTACGAACCGATACCGTAGATCGACGGCTAACTGCACCATGCCAGTTTAGATCATACTCAAAGTAATTAGAAGTGCGCGAGCCAACTCACCTTCTAGCTGATCAAGTTCTGGCTGATAAAACGAACGCGCTTGAACCCTCACTGCACATATCACGGAATTGCATGATCTTAATTGCACCAATCTGCTGACCGGCTTCATTTCTTGAGGTCTTTTTAACTGAGCTTTCGGAGGTGTGCTTGCTGTGCTGCAGCGACTTATCTAAGTAAAACGATTGGCCAGATCCCCAGTTTCCGCAAACAATATCGACCAAATCGTGAATTATTTTGGGGCTCGATCTGATAAGTGAACCAATCGAATAGGCAAGACGCCGTGCGGATACGAACAATCGAAAAGCTTGGTGAGGATGCAGTGAAGAGGAGACCGCACTTTGAGAGAAACGACAGGAACACAACTAGGAACGTTCTTGTGGACTCATGTTATCGAGAACACGACGTGGTGACTCACATGTTAGTGGAGTACATTAACGGAGTACTACGTCACGGTTTTAGTCCTCATGCACGAACGCATTCTGTCTCTTCAGCATCTCCCGCTTGTTGCAGTACTTCGTGTACATGTCGACCAAGGTATCAGTATCCTCCTTTCCGTGTTTTTGCTGCTCGTGCTTTATCAAGTTTGATACCCATGTCAGTAAAGCCGTGAAATTCGTTGTTTTGGATTGCCGAAAGGACCACCTTCTTGTTATCCCGCAGCGACTTCCCCACCCTCTCTTCCATTTCCTTCAGTTTGGCGGCTTCCCACCGCTCTTGGCCAAGGAAGATACCTTTTCCACCGATTGCGCTTCACCATGTCTGAAAATGGGCCCCCCATTACTGCTACGTTGACCATCCTCTCTTCGTCACCCGTGGCGTCGTCACCAGTGACTTTATGGTTGGCCCTCAAACCACTTCTGGTGGCCTCGCGACGCGCACTTCCTAGCAACCGCAGTGGCTTGTGGGTGTCTAGAGCGCTCGCCCCTGATTCTACGTCAGTGCTGGTGTATTAAGCAAGTGCACTCAACAGCGACAGCGACAGCGAGCCGATACGCATGACTGGAGCTTGCACGGATAAGTGTGGAGTATTGTGTAGCTGGTCAAAAGAAGAAGAAATGACTTTCGTGGGCTTACAGATTTGTAACAAATTCTCAGTCAACACGAACCCCGTTGTATCTGTCACTGCACACTCAAACTTGATATTTTCGCAGCCGTAATCGATCTCATCACAACACTTGCTACAAAATCGTAATGGATTTGATGAAGAAAGTGACAAGCTTCCTGCAGTCAACTGCTCTAAATTGATACCGTCCATGAGAGGCTTCACGCCTTTCGTTGACAACAGCCCCGAGTCTGCCACGACATCTAACCACTCACTTTCAGGTTTGCGCTGCGGATATCACCAGCGGCGGTTATTCGCCCGGATAGAAGTAGCTCGTACAGGACTACTCGGAGTAGCAACCGAGCGCCTTCTGTCACGACCGCCCCCACCAGCCATCAACGCCTCGTTGGGTTTTGCTGCACGCAATGGTTTCTCGCTGTCCGGGCTCGAAGAATAGAGCAACGATGTCTCCGGGTTCAACTTCTGGTAGATCTCTTTGAAAGTATCAAACTCGCGCTCGGCCCTTTGGCGACTAGCTGCATGGAACGTCACCTTCGCGTCAGCGTGCTCGGTAGGCAGTGCATCATCATTTGGCAACTGGACGAACAGGTATCCAAACTCGGTGCAGCATACTTTCGGGAGGTCCCGCTTGTAAATGTCAAACCCCTCCAAGTACTCGTGCAGCACGTCTTTGCGGTGTGACGGTGGAATTGAGGCAGAAAGCACTCGGATAGCCTCGTGCACTTTGACAAGCGCTTCGGATCTGCGCCTCCGGCATTTGACGTGTCTGATGATGTGCGCTGCCCATACAATATTCACGAATGTGAAGATGCCGATAGAAAAGCCCAGCAAACTGTGCTCTTGCCATTTTTCCCGGGACGGGAAAATGCCCACAAAGAGAGGGAACAGCGCATTTTCGATCGCAACCAAGCAGGCGATGAGGAAACAGAAGAATACGTACTTATCCAGTGCGGTGAAGTACGAAATCTGCGGTGTCAACGACGCAACCTCGCTTTTAAAGGTCACAGCAGTCAGCAACAGCGTCAGCACGATCTGAAGACGGTCACCTGTGTCCATGAGCGAGCCATTAGATAGAGGTGCATACGATATAAAGCTAAGGTACGTGATAATAGCTGCCGGGATTGCCACATTCGTCAAATAATACCCAGGTCGGCGCTCCAGCACCATTTCAAAACGAAGCTCCTTCTTGTCACCGTCAGTATCGATTTTTCCAACGAAAACCTTGTCGTGGTATACCACGTCAAACACGTTACCCAGCCTGTAGTTTGCGATAGCAAAGGTACCAGCATCCACAGCCGCAGGAGTGATCCGCAGAGATTTACGAACACCAGTTCCAGTCGAGAACGCAAACGTAAGCTTTTGCTGGTCCACGGGGAAGCTGCGAAGGGTCATTTCCTCGCTGAAGACGGCAACAACACGGCGGCTAAACTGCAAATGGCTCAGAAACTCCGACGTGGATTTCAGTGGCAGTGCAAGACTGGTGGAGTCCGTAAAATGCACCGGCCCCGCAGGGGAGAGGCTTGAAGTCATATCGCGCTCTACTTGCATCGAGTTGACATTCGTGAATTCGAATTGGTTCTCATCAAACTCGAGGATATCCATCAGCTCGCGCAGCATCGAGTCTTCACGGATTGTGGTAATGGCAGGCATCGTCACCTCCCACGTCACGTCCGCCGTGAATGTCTGACCCACCGTGTCCACGGACGTAATAGCGTTCACTTCGATCTGCACTTCAAGCGGCGAGAACCCAGCCATCAAGTGTGCCGTCAAAGGACCCGGGTGAATGCTTCCAACGCTGCCTCGGTCGTGCGGCGGCATGATATCACGAAGAAACCAATGCTGCTTATGCCCCCATTTGCCAAGCTGCATCTTCCAGTCGAAAAGAGTCAACGGTAGCTCGTCCGACTCGGCTGCGGCCAATGTCGAGCTATTGCTCTTGGTCGGGTCTCCAGACACTCCAGCTGCTTCGACTTTCTTGGCCAGTTCCTCCACCTCGGTATGACTCATCTCGGTCTTGCGCCATGCCATGCAGTGCACGTTTTTGTTGTTGTCGCTGAGGTGCATGATCTTCCAGATGCCGCCCACCGGCCATGTCAGCGTCAGGTATTCAGCGTGTGCGAGATATGGCGCTGGGATCGGGTGCTGTAGCTCCAGATGCAGATGATACTGGACGCGGTCCGTGCTGATATCCACAGCGACGTGCTCTAGCGTCAGCTTGTCCTTCAGCACAATGCTCGACCACGACTGGGTTTCCTCGATCGTGGCCGTGATTGAGTCTTGGAGACTGACCTTGCTCTTCATCTTGATGCTTGAGGGGTTGCAAATGTGGAAGTCCGTCTACATGGTAGATATCAGGATCCTGGCCACGGATCGATAACTAGCATGTGTGGTTGCCACCCCTTCTGGTGCTTGCACTGTACACCGCCTGATTTATATAGCGAATATGGGATACTAAGCTACTAAAGGGACGGGTGGCATTTCTAACCTACGTCGATGGAATGCCCTTGTCACTGATAACTTGTTGCATCAACCGGACGACATTCGCGAAGAGACTATGTTGGAGATTAGACTCGCTAAAGTATCTACAGCTCTACACTACGCGTTGTCTTTCTGCTTCTCGTTGGCTTTGTACTCCGCAAAGTAAGCTTCGTAGTCCGGGTACTTTTTGATGAAGAGGCCTTCTGGCATTAGGATCCACGAGGTGTCTTCAATAAGACTATGGTCCTTTCCCACCAGGAACTGGGCGCGCGGGCGGAGGAAACGGTCGACGTTGCGCGTGATGAATCTCGTGTTTTTCTCTAGACGCTCTCTCGTGAACCCGAGTGAAATGAGGTAGTCGAAAGACTCGCGCATGCCGTTGATGTTGTACATGACGATAATACAATTCCAAGTCAGAGCCCGGATACCAGCTCCTGCACCAAACATTTCATCCAGCGCGTCCACTGTCTCCTTGATTCGTGCCGAGTTCATTCCTAGGCACGTAGGTGCTCTGGCAACAATACAAGGCAAAAGTTCACGAGTTATACCGAGCTCCACCAAATAATTCGCCTTGGCGCGCAACCCCTCAATACTGTTGGTGAAAATCTGCGGGGCCAGCATGAGCACGCTGGTGATCTGCTTATCGCTGCATCCAATCTCTTTCAGGAATTCCACTCTTGGTTCCAAGCTGGTGCTGATGTTGTGCGATACTCCTTGTGGAAACACGTTGAACACATACGCAATCTGGAGGAAAGCAGCGTACACACCCACCCATACATGTGCACGCGTCAGACAGCAAACCACCTTCGCAATCGACAAAATAGCTCACTTTGTTTGCCGGTACTCCTTTCGAAATAAACCAGTCAGCGAATGCTTCGAACTTGTCAAAACTGGTCCCTAAAATGTTGGGGTGGCGCCGAATGATATCGTTGATCTTATCGTGGCTGAGCCCCAAGTCACCGAGCCACTTGATCTGCGCAATACACCGTAAAACCCACGTTAACCACCACCCCAAACGCTGTCAATACTGCAATCTGCCGCCCGCACCTTGCTCTCCATCATGTCGATGGTGTAGTTGGGGAGCTGTGCGTTGTGTAACGGTACATCATTCCCATCAATTCCACCATGGCAACGGTTGCAACTTCTGTCATTATAACAGTTAAGTGCCCACCGTGACATGCAGCGAGATCGCCTTCAGAGCCTGCAACTGGCTGAAGCCTCGGCCCATCAAGAAGCGCGTCGCGCGGTCGAAAGCGTCCTGGGAGACCAGCCCCTGTCTCGGGGCCTTGCGGTTGATGCGGTCGTAGTACACAATCTGCTTCTTCCGCTCTCTGACCGCGTCCTGCGGGGCCGGGATCGGGGCCGCCGCGAAGCCCCTGCAGAGGCCGCGCAATGGCGGGGGGCACCTGCGCACAAGTCGTAGCATATCGGAGACTGTGGTTCTTGACCACCCCATGTTTTTTAGCGACAGATGATTGGCTAATATTCTTCTGAAATACAAGTGCGGTTTTGAAGTTGTTCAAAAAGTGCCAAAATGCGTTATAATACGTTGGACTCTACGCACTAGATAATGCAGCAAGGAGTTTGGCTCGCCGACATTTGTCGTTTAGTTGATGGCGTGCTCGGATACGTAGAGGCAAACTGCACCTGGGATCTGGTACGAGTTGCCTGTGTATGACAGCAGCCCCGTGTGCTCGTCCACCTTGAACACGTACATGTCGTTTGACATCTGGTTCGCCACGATGAGCCAGTCTTCGTAGATGGTGAAGCCGCGAGGCGTCGTGCCGCGCGTGCTCTCCCATCCGATAGGGGTTAGTTTGCCGTTCCCTTGGTTGATTTTGAAGATCGCAATGGAGTCGTGTCCGCGGTTCGACGTGTACAGGAACTTTCCGTTGCTGGACAGGTGGATGTCCGCGCTCGTACTGGTGTTGGTAAAGTCCGCCGGCAGTGTCGTGAGTTTCTGCAGCGCCGTGCTTTCTAGCAGAGCAGTCTTCTTGTTGACGCTGTACACGCCAACAGTGTTGGATATCTCGTCCACCACGTACACAGTCTTACCATCGGGGTGGAGCACCGTGTGACGTGGGCCCGATCCAGGCGGGCGATTCACAGTATTCAAGATCTTCAGCGTCTGTTTTTTATCATCCAGTACGTACTGCAGTAGCTCGTCATTACCGTGGTCAGCAACAACTACGTGGTTCGAGTTGGGGAGCCAAAGAGTGCTGTGAATGTGGCCCGTGGCCTGCTGGTCCATGACAACTTGGCTGCCGTTCGGGAAAGCCTCGTGGAACGTCTCCGGCGCGACCGTGCCATTCTCGTACAGCGGGAATAGCGAGAGACTGCCGGCGTAGTTGGCCACGGCGACAAAGTCCTCGTTCGGGCTCAGCGTGACGTGGGCTGGAGACCCACCCTGCATCTCCTGCGTGTTGAGGATGTCCAGTTTGCCGTTGGCGTTCAGCGTCATCGCCGACACGTACCCGACTCCCGTGGCGCGGTTGAGGCCGTAGATCAGACGCTTGCCGTTGTACCGCTTGTTGGTCGATTCTTGCAGATACGTGGGGTTGATTCCTTCGGTCCCGATGAGGAATGGCGTGATCGCCCACTGCGTCAGGGACCCGTCCGTCGTGTTGAACTTGTACGTGTAGACTCCTTGGGCAGGGTCGGTGATCCATGTGGCGGCGAACAGAATCGGCTGGGCCTTGTCGCTCTGTTGGGTCGAGCCTGCAGTGACACTGGTCATGGCTGCAGCGAAGTAGAGGATGAGATTTGAGAGGTGCATCCGCGACTGAGGTGGAGTCTTGAGCTTGAGGAGTCGAGTTCCGGAATGAGCTGCTCGGACAACCTTATTAATTTATCGTTGGGCTGAGTGTTACCATCAGGATGAGAGTAGTGGATCGACTGCACGCTTTAATCGAGCACGGTAGAAAACGTGGTCTGGCGAAGAATGTTTGTGGGATGCTGACGGGACGATTGACGTGGGTTCCTGATAAACACCAGTTCTCATTTACAAAAACCTTCTTCCTCATTGACAAATCGTTGGCATTCGAGGAGGATAGGAATCTGTCAGCAAGTGTTATAAAGTCAATACATACTTATGCTAGCTCCACTCGGTATTATCGAGTCAACAAGTACTTTTAAAATATGGTCATTGACAGGCCTCGACCAATACGCGAAATTTTCCGTTTTCCCCATATCGGGGTGAAGCCGGCATACGAGAGCAACTTGGTTGAGAATATGCTAATTGTAGTGCTGTCCTGGGACTTCCTGCCAGCTCGATTGGCTTTCTAATTGCTTCTACCACGAATGATAGCAGTCGCAGTTGTTTAATGCTACCCATTGTATACTATTCCACCGTGCTCACTTTTCGGCCACCTACTTCTAACTTATTTTTCGTTTGACTTGATGGCCAACAGCATACTCACCAACGCGTGGGCTACTGCAAGAGGTACAATGAAACAGATGAAGCCTATAAAGCAAACGAAGCTCGACGGAAAGCAGCCTGCGCGTCGCAAAACCACGACAAAGGGAGTGACATTCATCGAAAAGCATATACGGTCTTAAGATTGGAACGCGAAATTCGACCACTGGCCATGTCGAGACAGTTCTCTGTCGATTTTGAAGCACGTTTGGAAGGAAGAAGGCTTCTTCTAGTCGAGCATGATGGTGGAGCTCGCAGCGACAATTGAAGGTCAGCACGACCGATTTCTTCAATACTAAGGAGAGGAAGGTATTAACAAGATTGGTCAGGAGTTCAAGAGTCTCAGCAGAGAGTACGCCAGTAATAAGCCGCTATGGCGCCGATTGACAGTTTTGATCATCGTCTCGCCAGCTTTTAGGCAATGTGGGCGCTCGCCGAAACTTTTTCCAGGTTCCCGAGGTATCGTCACTGCCTTCCCAAACACCGTCACAGTTGAGTCAGACTTCTATTAGGGTGTGAGAAAACGGATAGGAGGACTTCACTAACTGACCTAGCGGTTGAAGGCATCCTGCATTGCTAGCAGTGGCACAGTGTAACTACACTAAGTCCGTAAATGATCTGCAATAGCTCGGTAAACTTTGAATCCTATGTTTTGCTCTACTGAAAATATGGGAAACTTTACCATTTCCGTATTGGTAGAGGACTGAAATTCAATCACTGATTGGTTTTCAACAATTGGTGTACTTACCTAAAGCCGCCAAGCGATACGAATCGATCGCCCGGTTTCACAAGGGCAAAGTACACTGCGGAGGAGAAATCAATACATCGCTGGTCTTACAACACAAATTCGGAGGTTGAATTTGTTGAAAATGTTGAGAACTACTTAAGTACTCACTAGCTTGAGCTTGGCTCACCATTATTTTCGCTGGTGAAGACGTACTCAGATACGTAGAGGCAAACTGCACCTGGGATCTGGTACGAGTTGCCTGTGTACGACAGCAGTCCCGTGTGTTCGTCCACCTTGAACACGTACATGTCGTTTGACATCTGGTTCGCCACGATAAGCCAGTCTTCGTAGATGGTGAATCCACGCGGCATTGAGCCACACGTGCTCTCCCATCCCAGAGGGGTCAACGTGCCGTCCGCATCGTTAATCGCGTAAATGGCGATCGAGTCGTGTCCGCGGTTCGACGTGTACAGGAACTTGCCGTTCTTGGACAGGTGGATGTCCGCCGCAGTGCTCGTGCTCGTGAAGTTGGATGGGATCGTCGAAATGTTCTACACGGATGGGCTCTCCAGCAAAGCCTCCTCGTGGTTGATCTTGTACACTCCGACAGCGTTTGAGATCTCGTTTGTGACGTACAGGAAGTTTCCATTCGAGCTCAGAATCGAGTGCCGCGGTCCGGATCCAGGTGGACGGTAGACAGTGTCAAGGCTGTTGAGCGTCTGCTTCTTCGCGTCAAGCTCGTACTCTAGCAGGGTGTCGCCGCCCAAGTTAGTAGCGACTACGTGGTTCGAGTTGGGGAGCCAACGAATGCTGTGAATGTGGCCCGTTGTAACGCACTGCGTTATATATGACTGGTTTCGTAATTTATTACGGAGCACGTAATTTATATTTGTTGCGGTACGTATTACGGGACAGCTTACGAGACGGCTTACGGGACGAAGTTTACGGGGCGACCCGTCAACTACCAATTGCATTCAACAAGGAGTGACCATGAAGTGAGTAGCTAGTCTAGAGTACAAGAGAGTACGGACTTTAAGTTACAATATCACTTTTCTTTTTGCCTTCTACGAGCCCAAGCTTCGATTACATCACATATTAGCACTTGAAGCGTCCAAGCAGCGACTTGTCCGTTCCCGACCATCGCGCCGATAAAGTTTTGAAGATTTGCGCCACCGTGATGGAACAGACCACCACACCGCAATCGTTTGGAGACGTGCTGCAGCTTCACGCCCGCCAACAAGCTGATTTTCAAGCCATGATGCAGCGGCAGTTCGCTGCTAGTGAAGCCCGCATCGACGCGCTCACCGCAATGCCAACAGGGACCCGCAAGCATCAACCTCCAACCTACCAAGGGAAGCTCGACGAAGATCTCGAGCAGAGGTTTTTCGCTGTGGAGCAATTCTACGCGGTTATCATCCGCAGATGATGGAAGCGTCTTCTCAGTTTGTGACTATGGTGTCGTGTCACCTCGGAGTCACCCCCATCAACTGGTACCGACAGTTCTCGCTGGAGTGCGATAGCTCCGGCCGCGTGAAGACATGGGCGGTTTTCAAAGAGGCCATGCGTCATCGGTTCCTTCCGCCCGACAGCGAGTATCGCTTGCGCGGACGGCTGTGCGCGCTGAGCCAAACATCGTCACTGCACGATTACGTGGCAGATTTTCAAATTTTGCTCATCCAATGCACGGGCCCATCAGCCAGCTGGAGCTTCGTTTCTACTTCCATCAAGGGTTAAAGCCGGCGACCGCAAATCATGTGCGCGAGCATCACCCGGCGACACTGGATGAGACTATCCAACTTGCGATGAGATTTGATCACGCTGGTAAACGTGGTCTCATGCTGGACAACGACTGGCAAACTACGGCTACTTGCCACCGCTGCAAGAAAGTGGGTCACATCGCGCCGAACTGTCCTGCGAAGTAAGTTCACCGCTTTTCAAAACGGGGTCGTGTAACGCACTGCGTTATATATTACTGGTTTCGTAAATTATTACAGAGCACGTAATTTATATTTGTTGCGGTACGTATTACGGGACAGCTTACGAGACGGCTTACGGGACGAAGTTTACGGGGCGACCCGTCAACTACCAATTGCATTCAACAAGGAGTGGCCATGAAGTGAGTAGCTAGTCTAGAGTACAAGAGAGTACGGACTTTAAGTTACAATATCACTTTTCTTTTTGCCTTCTACGAGCCCAAGCTTCGATTTAATCACACCCGTGGCCTGCTGGACCATGACAACTTGGCTGCCGTTCGGAAATGCCTCGTGGAACGTCTCCGGCGCGACCGTGCCATTCTCGTACAGCGGGAATAGCGAGAGACTGCCGGCGTAGTTGGCCACGGCGACAAAGTCCTCGTTCGGGCTCAGCGTGACGTGGGCTGGAGACCCACCCTGCATCTCCTGCGTGTTGAGGATGTCCAGTTTGCCGTTGGCGTTCAGCGTCATCGCCGACACGTACCCGACTCCCGTGGCGCGGTTGAGGCCGTAGATCAGACGCTTGCCGTTGTACCGCTTGTTGGTCGATTCTTGCAGATACGTGGGGTTGATTCCTTCGGTCCCGATGAGGAATGGCGTGATCGCCCACTGCGTCAGGGACCCGTCCGTCGTGTTGAACTTGTACGTGTAGATTCCTTGGGCAGGGTCGGTGGTCCATGTGGCGGCGAACAGGATTGGCTGGGCCTCGTCGCTCCGTTGGGTCGAGCCTGCAGTGACACTGGTAATGGTTTACCCTGAGTCCTCGTCCGGACCAGGCGCGGGGTCTAGAATAAAAATAGCGGGTTGTAGCTCTCGCTCTACTCGCTCGCGCAGACACGCCCCCGCCTAATAATCGGCGGGTGTTGAGTATTAGTGATGAGTCTCGCTCGCATCCGCTCGCCCTCGCCGTAATGTTACTTATGGTAAGGTAAAATGCCAAACCTAGCACGGTGCCAATTCGTGGCACGACTTATACGTTTTGCCAATGACATATCCCTATTTCGTCAATCAAAGACCGCGCGGCGGAAAGTCATCTCTGTGCGCGGCTCAGCCAATGTCTGGCGCAAGGAGACGAAGCCAAGCTTCCACATGACTGTGGTGGGTGCGGTAAGTGCTGATGGCGGTACGGTACCCCCTCTCGTTGTCGTTCCAGGCGTGCGGGTTTTCAAGGAAGACATAGCGGCACTGAATATAAAGGGGGCGGCGATTACGGGGGGGGGGGCAAAAGGCTTTAGTAACACGAAGATCTTTGTGCAATGACTAGCCTTTTTCGGAGACAGCATCGCCCACCTCCCGAAGCCAGTGGTGTTGATCGTGGACAACAGTGCGACGCATATTGCTCCAGGTAAGCGGCGGTGGTGTATACCTTTGTAATCACCAGCTTCTAACCATATCGGTTTTAACGGGATAGTGTGATACAGAGGCGCCTGAGATCTGTGTCGAGTACGGCATCATGCTCGTTGCGTTGCCAGCAAATGCGACGCGCCTCTTCCAGCCCCTGGCCGTCGCATTGTTCAAGCCATACAAGGACTGTGTCCATGACCTTATGCTAGAGCGGCTTTGTGCCATCAGCAATCCTGTGATCAGGAAGACGACAACATTGGGATGGTGTGCACCGCTTACCGGCGTGCCCTCATGGACAAGCATTCAAGCACCGTTAATGGCTTTAGAGAGTGCGGCATATGGCCGCTGTCTATGGTGCAGCTCAAGGCACGCTTGGCCTTATATAAGGGCGGCGGGGTCAAGGGCGAGATTGGCACCGCGGACTGGTTGAAGCACCGAGAAGCTGTCATCGATAAAGTCCGTACTGCGATTCTTTTGCTTCCACCTGTCCCTGTTACAGGAAGAAGAGGAAGCGCTCGACTGTGGACGTTGCCGGGTGGCTTGTTACGAAAGAGCGGTTGCTAGCAGGTGCCTACGACTGAGTAGTCTAAAGCGTGCCACTAATTGGTCCGGCCAAAATTGGTAACAAATAGATGCTTGAGTTGAGTACGGCATAATTTCGTTGTCAGCAGTGATAATGAACAGCGAAAATACGCATCATAAAGCTTTTGCATTATAGTTCGCTGTAGTATGAAGCCGGGCGTTATCTTTTGCGGTCTACTGCGCGTTTTCGAGTGATTTCTGGGGTGTATCGAAACTGTGCCACGATTGGCATTTTACCTTACGCTTTTTTACCAACTTGTCCTAACCTAGTCTCATAAAAGTGTGGTCCACAGGATATTTTACCGCTACATAGTGTGAGTAAAAATATATTGGTCGAAACCAAGTCAAAAGTAAAACCTTATAATTTTTTAAGTTCAGCGGCGATTTCCTCACCAAAGGCACCCCTCCCGCACAAAAACACGACCAACATACAGTTGCACTACAGCACATGCGAATTACGCTGTGCAAACTTACTGAGGAACAGTTTTTGGAGGTACTTGTATCGTGAGAGGCACCGATCACGATTTTGTTAGCAACGCCAGCGAGCGACGTCTGTTACTGTCTCACATTGTTGGTAAGGCGTGGGAAATGGTGGGTAGTGACTCCATCATTAGCGGCTTCAGAAAGGCAAACCCTATTCTGGTGAGCCATTGCTACGTGAACGGTAGATTCAAGACGCACTTGCTGCCTCCTCCGCAAGATGCTGTGGAAGCCAATAAAAAACCGGGCGGAGGGATTCCCGAGTAACGTCATAATACCTATTTCGTTCTGTATCCATTATTTTATAGAGGTTTTATGCGCATCGGATGGTGTGTCACCCCTATGTTACTGATTTCTCTCTCGAGGCGTATGTCTCACTCGATCCGATAAATACGGCAGAGTGTCGCAATATGGTGCCACGTACACCGATAGCAGACCTCTCTCTTGTCGGGCGAGGTCTACTCCGAGGCAGTTGCGTTGGAAGGAAGAAATTTCGAGAAGGTAGCGCCGTGGGGTTGCTCTTCTTTATAAGAGCCTTTCGGCAGCAGTTGCAGGAAACTCGCGTACTTGTCAAGGCCCGTCCGTATTGACTGGGATCGACCCGCTGTTGACGTGGCAGCTGGCCAAATGGGGTGCAGATTAATTTTTAGATGGAAATCAAACAAGCTAATTTGATACGGATGAATTCCAAGCAGCTGAGACTCCAAATAGATTTTGAGCGGTAGAAGCTTAGCTCGCAGTGTAACAGCGGGAATAGCACGTACACAACTACCTCGCTTCATCCGTCTTTCTAGCAGGGCCATGGCTTCCTGTGGAGAGGACAGCGACGATTCTGACTTGGATTTAGGGCATACACGTGTCGCCTCTAATACTGCAACTTTGGCCTATGGGGAGGTTTGTCAGGGTAGGTTCGAGGCGAAGAATGATGCTATGGTCTTCGCCGACAAGAATCAGCGAGCAAAGTATCGCACTGACACAAACAGCACAAGCACCCACCGGAAAACGTACACACCGCTGTTCGACGCACGATAACTGCCAGAGTCGAATCGTATTTAATGGTTCGCCAAGGTGCTTGATGAACATTTCAGAAGTGTATTCTACAAATTTGTCTGAATCTCCTCCTCAAAGTATCGACAAACAGATCGCGGATACTGTTTGTAGTGGGTCTAACTTGACTCACTACTTTAGCTTACACGTTGCGCAACGTGAATGAGGAAGCGTAAGTACTTAGTAATTACTTAGGTTAATTATATTTGAATACACAAATATAATTTAAATCAGATAAGACTCCAAGTGACTTAGAATAGGTAAAACGAGAACTGTATTGTTTGTGAATTGATATTCCTCCTAAAACTGCTAAAACTGTTTATCATCTATGAAAGTGGTTGGCAGCGGCTGTCAGAGCCCCGCTAATATGCACGTCTCTGATTGGTAGAAATATGCTGCTTTCTACCAAGAGGATCTTTGGGTATGTGTGGACCACTCATTGTGATGGCCCACTTCAATGTATCCATTGGTGTGTCTTACACCAAGGTGAGGAAGTATCTAAAACTTTTAACAGATATCCTATCTGTTAAATTCACAAGTGGCTTGCAGCCACTTGTACGTGTAACCCCATTACACCATCCCCCTTAAGGTTAGACGCGCGGGGTCTCCGCACGTCAATCTTCGGAATTGACCATTCGTCAATTCTCCGCGTTTGGAGAAGAAACCCGCGCTCATTCAACGATGAGCGCGCCTCAGAAGAAGTCCGCAAAGTCGGTGGGGAGTCATCTCTCCATCGACGACTACTTCGAACGCCAGAAGGCGAAGTACGGCGACGTCGTCGACTTCGACGACGACGATGAAGACATGGAGGGCGAGGAAGACTCGCCCTCAAAGCGTAAAGACTCAGTGTCGAGCGAATCGCTCGACCCTCACGCCAAGAACGTTCGCCCGCGTGAAGGGGACGAATCGGACGCTTCGAGTTCGAAGCGTTCGCGAACTGAGAGCGATACCCCACTCGCTTCCGCTTGGGCTCTCAGTACTCCGCGCGCTGCAGGCGCAGCGCGCGATCCGTGGATGCCGTCCGCGTCCGAGATCACGGACCGGTTTGGGAACTCGGTACCTCCGAATGAGGTGCCGCTGTACGTATGCAGCGCCATCAAAGATGACGCTGTGGCTGCCGAGCTGCGGAAACGCATCAAAGGCGCGATTATCACATCGGACTCTTCCATGAGCTCCGATGGTTTCAAAGCAAAAAGACATCTTCTCGCCGCAAAGTGCCCGAATGGCAGGCACTTTGTCTAAAGTCGGAATGCTTTTGTTGAGAACAACAACAAGAAGCCGAGTGCTTACCGTGATCGGATTAAGCAAGCGCGTGGTCGCTTCGAGACGTACTCGAAGCGTGGAAAGTTGGAGCAACTCCACGTTGCTGCGGAGGAGGCTAATGTGCCGTGCGCTGTGCCCGAGGGCATTCAGTGCGCGAAGTGCTTCCCAGGCGCGGTCCGCTTGAGCGACCGCGACCTGAACGGGTACACGTCATTCCATGTGCCCGAGAGTCTCAAAGAGCTCCGTGCTAAATTCTTAGCACGTGAGGGTTCGGGCGCCAGCGATGACCGCAGCGCTCGTACTACTTCCGCTGCGCCAGTGCGTACTGCTCCTCGTACGCTCTCACCATTTCCGGAACGTCCTCCAGCAAGACGTTCCGCGGCTCCCATGTATCGCGATGGGGAGGAAATCCTCTCCAACGAATACGAAAACGAGCCCCTAGAGGGTTCGTTTTCGGGATACTATGGTCAACAATCCGCTCAACAATCCAGCGGGTTGAGCCGCGGGCGTCACGGATCGGCGGTGGCGGGAGTGGGAACACGCCCCGGGTATGATCAGCCCCGGGCTGATCAGTATGCGCCTCTCCACGACCGGGTGACCGCCGTGGAGCGTCTTCAGGGCGCTGAGTTCGCCGCCCTGAAACAGGAGCTGGCGAACCAGAAGGCCCAAGTCGCGGCGGTCTCGCAGACCGCCTCGAATATCCAGGTCGAGCTGGGGACCCAGATGAAGGGGTTGCTCCAGCGCGTCCGCGCGCTGGAGGAGAGGTTGCTCGTCGCCGAGGCCAAGTCCTCCGCTTCTGCCTCGGCTCCTGCCGAGGTTTCGGGTCAGCCGAGCTAGATGGCTCGTGCTGCCGGTATGGCTTCAGCCGTCCGACGTAAAAGGTCGGATGGAGGCGCATGCTAGACGGTATGTCTAGCGTGTATGCGTTGCCGTGCCGTGCCAACACAGTGAACGGCCCGATGAAGTGTGGAGCAAGCTTGCTTGCTCCGAAATCCGAAACTGCATGTCTAGGCAGGTTTTGTGTAGATAACAAAACCAATGAACCAACTTTGAATTCATTTGTGTTGCCTCTGCCCACATTGTCTGCGTTCAGCTTCTGTTGATCAACAGAAGCTGCTATTGCATCTTGGACAAACCGAATCACGGCTTGTCTTTTGGTGATGAAATTGATTGCATCCGAGCTGAAGTCATTCAGCTCGCTCTCCGCTAGAGGCCCGGCCTCTGCGTGGTTCTTTGCGGTGTCTGCGCCCTGCGCAGACCCGTGGTCGTTGGCCTTGCTGGTGGAGGAGTCTGCGCCCTGCGCAGACTCATGTGGTTTGTTCGTTGTTGCAGCTGACACTGTGCAAGTGTCAGCGGTTTTCTGCGGCTGCTGTTTTGCAGTCGTAGATCCTCCCCCACTTAAAGTGGGAGCCATCACTCCGAGTAAACTCGGTAAACGTGCATGCCGCATAGCATTCACGTAGAACGGTGTATGCCCGGTCGAGGCATGCACCGAGTTGTTGATGGCAAACTCCGCCATCGACAAACACTCGCTCCAGTATTGGAACGAGTGAGCGTAGCTCTTCAACATATCGACGAGCACGCGATTCACGCGCTCGGTTTGGCCGTCCGTCTGCGAATGATCCGCAGTCGACATTGAAAGCTGGCTCCCAAGAAGTGTAAACACTTCTTGCCACAGGTGCGCTGTGAAGCGCGGGTCTCTGTCCGACACGATGTCGGACGGCATGCCATGGTGTTTGAACACCATGTCGACGAGCAGACGGGCCGTCTGCTTCGCGGTCACTTCTGCCGGCACCGCAGCAAGATGTACCATCTTGCTGAAGCGGTCTACAAAGACCACAACACCGGTGTTCCCTCCGCTATCCGGGGGAAGGCCAAAGATGAAGTCCAAAGACATGGACTTCCAACACTCCGACGGAGTCGGTAGTGATTGTAACGGAGCCTGCGCGAATGGCGCAGGCTTTACGCGTTGACATACCTCGCAAGCACGGATGTACTTGCGCACCCACTTATACTGGTGGTGCCAGTAGAAGTCGCGCGTGAGAAGGACGTATATCCTCTCATGTCCGAGATGTCCCGCAGACGGGTCATCGTGATACTCGTACATGATCCTGAGTCGCAGGTCATGGTCATTTGGCACGACAACGCGATCCGCGTTGTCGTCGACTGCATTGTAAAGCAGTAGTCCGTCGTGCACACGATATCGGTGTGCACGCGCACGAAGGTGTTTGGGCAGCTTCTGACGAGCCTTGTCAGAAGGTGTTGTGCCATAGGCCAACAAACGTTTCGCGTCCGCGTCGTGCGCGTCCGCGGCCTTCACGTCGTCCAACAGAGACGACGTGGGTGTGCTCGATCGCATGACGTCAATGGCATTGACGTCAGCAGCTTCTGCATAATCCGACGTGATAACGCGTCGGCCACCACATTCAATCTTCCGGGTTTGTATTCGACCCGGAAGTTATACTCCCCAAAGAATGAGACCCATCTCGCCATTCTTTGGGATATGTGTGGCGACTTCACTGCGGTGCGCAGTGATGCATGGTCCGTGTAGACCACGAATGGTCTACTTCCAAGTAGATACACTCGGAACTTTGCGAGTGCGTATTTCATGGCAAGGAGTTCCTTGCCATGTGCCGGATAGTTGCGCTCAGCTGGCTTCAGCTGACGCGATTGGTAATAGACGACACGATCACGGCCCTCGTGATCGTGCTGCATCAACGCGCATCAGATCGCGAAATCGGATGCGTCACATACGACGTGGAATTAACGATCTTGGTCAGCCACTGCCAAGATCGGCGCCTCATTCAAGCCCCGCTTGACTGCATCGAATGCCTTTTGGCAATCGGTTGTCCAATTCCACACAGCTTCTTTCTTAAGAAGCTGTGACAGCGGGCGGATCTTGCCCGCGTAATCCTCCACGTACTTGCACAAGTATGTGGCCAAGCCAAGGAACTGCCTCAGTTCCTTGACACTTGAAGGCGTTGGCCATTCGTTAATCACTCTGACCTTTTCTGGGTCAGGGCGAACACCATTCTTTCCTACCAGACACCCGAGGACGGGTATCTCGCTCGCCCCGAAGATACACTTCTTCAGGTTCGCGTAGAGCTTATGATTTCGCATATGCTCAAGTAGCTTCCGGAGATGCACCCTGTGCATCTCTACGTCGGGCTTTCCGTCCACAGCCCGGCTGTGGATGAACACATCATCGAAGTAGCTCGGTGCGACGTCGCGCACTGAGCGCAATAAGTGCGTCACGCACCTGTTGAAAGTCGCAGGGGCGTTCTTAAGCCCCTATGGCATTACTAGTCATTCCCAGAGCATGTCGCTTGGCGTGCTCACTGCCGTGAGAGGGATATCCCTCTCACGCATTAGGATTTGGTAGAATCCATCTCGCAAGTCGAGAGCACTGTAAACGGTGCTCCCGGCCATCGAATCGATGATAACATCTTTTCGTGGTATCGGCGTCTGCGCCGGTACCGTCGCATCGTTCAGCTTGTTGTAGGCATGAACGATGCGCCATCCGCCCTGTGGCTTTTTGACACAGAACGTCGGAGCACTGTGCGGGGACTTCGATTCCCGCACTTGTCCTGCTTTGCGACGACTTTCAAAGAAGTCGTCGATCGCTTTTACTTGCTCTCGCGGCAGTGGCCACTGCCGCGTGACACAGTATTTCGTGCCCAGCACGAGATCAATCTCGTGCTGAATGCCCTTATCCTGCGGAAGCTCCGCAGGGATCTCTTCCGGGAGTACGTCTTTGTACTCCCTCAACAATTCGTAATAGGGACTCGACTTTAGCGAGTCCCAACCTTGTTCCTCGAAGCGCTCTCGCGTCGTCTTCGCACTGAGAGTGTCTTCACTCTCAGTGGTACTTCCCATGAAGAGCTGTCTCAACTCTTCCCTCTCGCTCTCCGTTCTTTCGCTGTTCGAAAGGACGCAGACCTGCTCGATGCGTCCATCGTGCAAGTCGCGCGTGAAGCGCTTCCAGCTCATGGCTGGAAGCGAACTCGCTAATCCTCCGACGAGGGCGTCGGAGGATTAGCGAGTTCCTTTTCCTGATACTGAAATCCAGTATCGGTACGCGTCAAGACGCTCAGCGTCTTGACATTCGGCGTCACCGCCTCAGTCTGCCCGGTAGACAGTTCTTGTAGCATCTCGGTCCCGGACCGAGACTTGCGCAGCGTTCTCCGCTTGCGCTGTCTTCTTGTTGTGCGGAGCCCAGCTCCGTACGGTGGTTCTTCTGACCCAGGCCCGGCCATGGACAGTTGTTTGCCGGCAGACCCTGTCCGCGGGCGCGCGATATCAAGCCCGGCTTGATCGCATGACGCTTCGTCGTGCAGCCTGGCTACACGACAGCATGCAAATTGCGTCAGTGCGGTACGTTTGCAACCGTCCGCACTGTTTGCAGCGTCAACTCCCGGAGTTGATACACCTTCGTCACCTCGACGCCATTCATTGGCGGATCCCCTCATGATCGAGGGTGAGTAGGCTCCCGGAGCCGACACGTCGTTGTCGACCTGACCTCTTCGGGTCAGGGACTGTCCCTTACACGCTTGAACGTGGGTGTTGGTTCCTGGAACCAGTACAACTGTTTCTTCTGACGTCGGCTGCACTGCCGACGTGGATTCCACTTGTGCGCATCCTCACGCACCCCTTGGGCACTCCGGGACAGCGGCATTAGCGCTGTCTCGACTGGCACGTCGCGCGCACGTGCTGGTGCGTGCGCTGCGGTAACAGGGCCATCGCTCTCTGTTTCGCTGTCGCGGCCGAAGCGCACGAGCGTGCGCTTCTTCCAGTCTATCACCGGATCATGCCGTGCAATCCACGGCATGCCCATAACAACGTCGAACTTATCGTCCAGGTCCAGGACGATAAAGTGTTCGACAAACACCCGTTGTTTGCACGAGAAGCGCGTCGGGACCGTGCGCTTCTCGGCCTTCACGATGGCACCTGTTGCCAATCGAAATTCCATAAGACTTCGAGGTACCTTTACCTCTTCGAAGCCAAGACTCGGTAAACTCCGCAGTCGAACAAAGTTGTTCGACGCGCCCGAATCTACCAGAGCGCGAAGAGAGTCGCTCGCTCTCTTCGACGTTACCTTCAATATGACCAGGTTCGGCCTGTCATCGTGCTTCTTCCAGCGAGATCTGGTCTCACTGGGGGCTGCAGTCCTCAGTGTCGCGTGCCCAATGTCGGCACGCGTGACTGCATTACCAGTAGGGCGCCCCGCGCCTACTGGATGTTCACGTTTTTTGTTTGTTCGCGACGATGCCCGTCATCGCCACGACGGTCACCATTGTAGTGCACGGGAGCCGTGTACTCTCTGGCAAAGTGACCGATCCTTCCGCAACGGAAGCATCGCACATTACCTCCGTGCTGCTGGTGACCAGCAGCCGTTGCATTCGAGAGGTCCATTGGTTCCGGACCTCCCGTGCTAACTACCGGGCGCGGTTGCGACCTCGGCACGTTCGCATGCGGTGTTTAGCCTGCCGCAGGCTAAACGCTTCTTGCATTGCGAGAGTAATCGCAGCTTCGAGAGTACTCGGGTACTCTCGGAAGAGATAGGTCTTCACAGGCCCATCTCTCAGTTCCTTCATGAACGTGACGACTTTAGTCGCCTCGTCTATCGGGTTGGTCACGATGTTCGAGATCAAGTATCGTGCACGCTGCGCGTAAGCATGGACGTCATGCTTACCCTGCTGCAGGTCGAGGAACTCCGCCCTCGACCGGAACTCATTTTGCGGGGGCTCAAACGCTTGTTTGAGCTCCTCTTTGAATATATCGTACGTGTTAAAGCACGTAGGATCTGAGAGTCGGCGTCCGTACGCCCAACTCCTCGCTCGTCCGCCAAGACATGACATGGCGAACGCAACTTTTGACAATGGGTCGACGATACGTCGAGCCGCAATGGCTGTGTTGAGTCCGACAAGCCATCGGAGGAGAGGTTCGTCCTCTCTCCCCACGTAATTGCTAACGCTCAACTTTAATGGTTGAGCACGCGGTGTCGTCCCCGACGACGCCGTCGCTGAGGAAGCAGCATCGCGCTGCTCCTTCATGATGAACCCCACCGTGCTCATGGGGTTCTCGGCTCCGCGTTCATACACCCTGTACGAACGCCACGTAGTCGGTCGTTGGACGGACTACAAAGTGCTACCAGGTGTAGTGGACCTACTTTGGCTCACTACTTTAGCTTACACGTCACGCTACGTGTATGAGGAAGCGTAGGAGTTTATTAATAATTTGAATTAATTATACTTGAGTACACAAGTATAATATAAATCAAATAAAACACCAAGTAGCTAGTTTACGGTAAAATGAGAACTGTATTGTTTGTATTGATCTTCCTCCTATATCTGCTAAAACTGTTTATCATCTATGAAAGGGGTTGGCAGCGGCTGGCTGCCAGAGCCCCGTTGACATGTACGTCTCTGATTGGTAGAAATATGCTGCTTTCTACCAATAGGATTATTGGTTATTTGCAGGCCACTCATTCTGGTGGCCGAAAGTGTAGCCAATGGTGTAACTTACACCAATGTGAGGAAGTATCTATCTTCTAACAGGTATCTGTCTGTTAGAACCACTAGTGACTATTGTCACGCACAAGTGACAGTTGTCACTTGTGACCGCTGTTATGCACAAGCGACTATTGTCACTTGTGTGTGTAACCCCGTTACAGTTAAGGTGTTAATGCATCAAATCTTATGTTAGCCAGGATTTGGAAACTGCTTTTTTTGTGTTGACAAGTGTGTTGGTATGAATGCTGTCCACCCAAATGTGCGGATTGTCCTCTCCAAGCCTTCGCGTCGTCCGGCAAGTGCCAAACTTGCTCGCTTGCTCGTTGGCCGGCAAATTCCACATTTTGCCCGCTTGCTCGTCGTCCGGCCAATTTTACACTCGATCGGCCTACTCGTCGGTCGGCGAATTTTATACTTGCCCGCTTGCTCGTTGCCGGCAAATTCTCAACTGAGTGGTTCCCTCGACCGCTTCATTGCCGCCAAACAGCCGTCCTTCAATGTTGACTCGACCCTGGCACTGACCTCCACCCGTGAGTGCCGCCGATCGTGCCACTCCACCGTATTTTGGTCAAACGCAGGCCGTGGGCCGTCGCCGTCACGAGGTACTAGACCTCCACCGTGTAGCTTATCACTGCCGTGACTCGTCCATCTGCTCCTTGCCGTCGTCCGCTATCATCGTGCAGCTCAGGCGGGTCCATCGCCCGGGCCCTCCTGTTACAATTCGATTTCAACTTGCGCTGATGTACAAAACTGAGCTGCCAATAACAAATATTTTACGAGAAAAGAATTATTCGGTACGCTGGGTACACCCCAGGTTTTTGATCTGGAGGTAGACGGTTACATATTTGAGCAATAGAGTTTTTCGTTCAAAAATGCTCTGATCGTGCTATCTTCTTTTCGGTATTATGTTGAAAATGATAAGCCTACGCTCGAAATCATCGATACATCACGACGGAGTTTCCGAAATGCAGTTCTAGCGATCCTAGGCCAGCCAGATTGCGTTGTCGGGGTGACTGATGGAACATATCGGTTGCATCGGGGAGGATGGGTCGTGGTTGATTTCGGAACGTGTTGCACACGTTATCCACGAAACAACTATGCACAAAGCTTTATTCCTTTCGCTCACCTTTTCGTCAGAACTGAGAATATTGATTGCTATCAGATGTTTTTTTTTCACCTTGTGCAGCAAACAATTTTGGATTGTTTTTACTCCATTTGAAATTAAAAGGTGGATCTCATGATCACAGCGACAGTATAAAGGCAGTGTTTTTGCAGAAGTGGCCTTATTTTGTGTTGACAAGTTGCTGGCTTCACGTACTTAGCGGGACCTTTCAAATCAGACAAATTTTAGCAAATTAATTTGTGGTGACATATATAAGAAGCGCATTCGCCCGCCCCTAAATATGCTGCACTCCTGTCGTTTTACCAAACAATTTCAAACAGTGGCAAATCTGTTTTTTGCGGATTGGAAGTCTCAAAGCGAACATGAATATGGGGCGTGGTTAGAGGAGGAGTACCTGACAGATTCGTGGCGTCGGTAGTTCGCTACTGCCACAGGTATGCCTGGTGTGATGCCAAATCAAAAACACATTGAGGCACACCACAGATCAATAAAAATGCTGGCGATAATTTCGAAGCTAGTGTTGTTTGAATGTTTATCTCCCAAGAATACTATTGCAAGCAGGGGAATTAGGAAGTCTTTCGCACAAACTCCGTCCTTACTACGTTGGACCCGTGGCAGGTGAGCTGACAGCCCGAGCTGCAATTTTGTGCAACACTGCAAATCGCATGCTTAATTATAACAAAAGCTGTGGTCACCCTCCAATGGAAATTTATTTCAAGTCACGTGCACAAATGTCCATACCAGAAGCAATACCGTGTTATCAGTGGACGAAGGGCGTATCAAGACGTATAAGGCGTCGCTGCGCGGGTGGATAAATAAGAGCATTACGCTAGCGGATGTACAACGTTAGTGCCTGGGCTTACACAAAGTGCAAGTAAAAAACAGCTGACTGTTGAAGGTGCATTTGACCATTGCACGTGGCCCTTAGAAACTGTGGAATCGATCCGAGCAAAGTTCAGGTGTGACTGCATTTCATTATACGTCTGGTTGGTTTTGCGTCAACATTCTTGCTAGCTTACAGTTACTAAAGAATATCAGGATCGGTCAAACACTTGAAGTACTGGAGCCTCGAAAATTCCCCGGGCGACCCCCGAAAAAGCCAAGATCGAGTCATAGCCGCGATGGTGCACCCGACGAATACTCAGCGGCAAAGCTTGTCCCAAAATTCATTAAACACCCAGGGCTCCCGTCGAAATGGAACCTTCTGAAGGAGTTTGCACTTGACGAAGCCAAAGGGTTTTAGTGACCGTGCCAGGGAAAGTGAACACGCATGCGCTACACGATCAAGTTTACGTTTGGCGCTGCGACGTTGAGCACGGAATCACTGAATACCTGGAGGTTGAAGAACTGGCCGAGTGCGTTGAACGAGCTTGGATGACGAAGTACCACTAGTAGGCAGCAATATTCACTTTCCTTTCAGTTTTCTACAAATTTGGTTCCACTTACTCTACTTGGCTTAATAAACCATTTTTCTTAAAACATATGTTTTCAAGATAATAATAATATGTTCTTAATGCAGTACTCAGTAGTCAAGCTTTAACACGTTTGCTTGGAAAACGTCTGCGCATATGACAATTGCTTGACAAACTGCCAAAATTGCTTGAACAAAATCTTATCCCGGCCAAAGGGTGTGTCTCTGTCCGGGGCTTTCCGCCTCGTGATCTAGGGTGTGGTACATTGCGTCTGCCATCTTGTCTCGACGCTTAGAACTTCACGCTACTCGCCTAAACCCTAAGGCGTCACGCTGCGACAAGCAAGGGCCGACGCTGTTCGTCTTGGAGCGCACAAATTGCTACTTATGATCAGCTCTAAAAACGAAAAGCGAGTAGACTGTCGCTTGGAAGGTGTATTTGAAATTACCGCTCCTCTTACCTAGGCTACTCGCTAAAATAGACAAATATAGATGTCACCACCGGCTTCTTGACATGCTGGTACAAATGTGGGCCTGACTTGGATCACCCATTCGGTAATTGCGAGGTAGAGGAAGTTTCCAAACAGCGACTCGATCAGTGTGAGGGGGCAGGACTCGTGAAGGATTAATTCGTATCGAGCCCACATTAGGGTATGGTGAGCGATCCCCTTGTTAATGCGATCCACGACCTGGTGTGGTTGGTTGTGAATTACTGGAATTGGCGCGGGTCATACCATACGTGTTGACAGATGTACGGTAGCTTTAGCTGCGAGTGTGGGATATTCCTCAAAACAATTTGACATCCATCGCCCGAAGAGCTTATCGACAAGCTGTCAGCTCCTCCGCTCATCAACGCTGTAGCACCACCACTGCGGATAGCGTGCGTCGAGTAGTTGGCTGGCGAAACCTTGGCTGCACGAGCGGTCGCCATTAGCACCGTGGCTACTTCGCTGGCGTGACGATCCACGGACAAGTATCGAGACGATGTCTGCTTCATTTCTCGCCGGGCGCGTCCGATGTGACGTAGTGCTAGAATGGGACGCAGTACTGGGTCGTTGGTGCCGTACATGGTCTGTAGTGGGCCTACTTTGGCTTACTACTTTAGCTTACACGTTGCGCTACGTGTATGAGGAAGCGTAAGTACTTAGTAATTACTTGAGTTAATTATATTTGAATACACAAATATAATTTAAATCAGATAAGACTCCAAGTGACTTAGAATAGGTAAAACGAGAACTGTATTGTTTGTGAATTGATATTCCTCCTAAATCTGCTAAAACTGTTTATCATCTATGAAAGTGGTTGGCAGCGGCTGTCAGAGCCCCGCCAATATGCACGTCTCTAATTGGTAGAAAGATGCTGCTTTCTACGAAGAGGATCTTTGGGTATGTATGGACTACTCATTGTGGTGGCCCACTTCAATGTATCCATTGGTGTGTCTTACACCAAGGTGAGGAAGTATCTAAAACTTTTAACAGATATCCTATCTGTTAAATTCACAAGTGGCTTGCAGCCACTTGTACGTGTAACCCCGTTACATGATCCGCCACGCTTCGCGGCCAAACAGGTCGTTCTTATCCCCTTCTAGGCCGATTGTCACGGATGACACTGCTGTTTGCGTCGCTCTGCAGCCGTTGGCGTCTGTGAAGAAGGTGTTTACAGCTTTGAGACAGTGTTGTTGCTGGTCGATTTTGAGGTATTCGGAGCGTCGTAGCAGGGAGAAATATCCTATGAGGATGCAGCCCCACAAAGCCGCTGGCGAGGGGCCTTCAGGTCGAGATGGCGACATAGCGAGCGGAGAAAAGCAAGCGAAATGGGTTGTTTCCTGGTGACGGGTCCGACATCCGCTTGATGCCTTGGAGAAAAATTGAAAAGTTTGGGGACGGAGTGATTTCGAACCCGCTGAACCGTTTGTGAAACCAGCGGATACTTGCGATCTTGAGCTTAATAGTAGAGTATTGATTTCCATGTCGAAATCGATTCCACCCGAAAGTCCATAGAAAAACTGCGAAATAGCCGAGTCGTTTGTTTGCAGTGCGTCCTGAGCTCTTCAGCCAAGGTGACCACCCCATCTCCTTGTAGAAGCTGGCCCTTGCTTCCTGTAGCAGTTGTACATGGCTGTGGTAGCGCTTGCCAAGGTGTTTCGATGCAGCATGACTCTCACAGAGCGGATAGATCGTCGAAGGGCGGTTGCACGTGTACCTGCGTCCACGACGAGCACAAGTTTGTCCATAAGTTATACAAAGGGGATCATGAGACCAAGCGCGAGACCCAGCATCTGCCATGATGTTGTCGACTCCAGGTATGTGTTTGTGACGAGGTCCGAGCCAATTCTAGGCCAGGACCCATCAGTTAGAAGCCCAAACCCTACCTCGTACCGGCCACATGTCACTTGAAACGTGGATATTTCTTGACCCGAGTATGGTTTTTGTACATACTTCAAGTTGTGCTGGCTACATCTGGAAACTGAGCTCTGCAAACGTCGAGTTGCAGCGACCCCAGGTCCCCAGGTCTGAGATTTGAATTCGGTCTGAGGTCTGAGGTCTGAGAATCGCTCTAGAGGCTACAGATCTGAGGTTCCAGACCTTGGATCGGACTCTGGGCGGAGAGCTGAGCCCTGGCCTTCTGGGTCTGTGATTTGAAGCCCCATGGTTGCTTAAGTCTCAGACCCCAGGTCTCAGATTGGTGACCTCACAGTTTGGAATGCCCGGAGTTCTGAGACCTGAGAGTGGTGGCAAAAGTCTGAGACTTTGTGATTTGGAGTTCGGTCTGAGGTTTGCCTGTGGACCAGACCCTGAGATGTGCAGTCTGGGGTCTGGGAAGAGGGCGTGGCGTGCGGCGTCTGATTTCATCTCGGCTCTGGGGTGCCACAGCTGAGATATGGAGTCAACATCGTAATTTTGCCCCCAGCTCAGATTCCCAGCCTCAGAGTCCCAGAATTCGAGCCAGAATTGAGACATGTCAAATCGGCAGTCCCTCAGCTTGTGCCAAAACTGAGACACGGTGATTGTGGGCGCTAGTTGGTGTCCGGATGCACGATGTTCGTGAGGATAAGTGGCAACTGGTGAAAGACAGCTGACGCTCCGAGCCTGGGACGTGGCTAAAAGCCTCCGGCGTGCCTACAGGGCCTAAAATGCGACTTCGTGGTCTCGCATATGGAGTGGGTACATAAGCGATGGCTACATTGCCGGATGGGAGCTGCGGTAGTTGCTCTTTGGAGTTGGCGGTTGCGGCTTGGAAGGTCACTCTGAAGGGTCGCCCCGTTGTGGCTTTTCGGCCCCTGGTGTCAGGCACAAAAGATTCTGCCTGACCAGTCGCCTATGGATTTGGGCCAACGGGAGCCACAGGATCTTGGCGTCATCCGGATTATACCTGATTTGTACCCAGAGTAATCAGTGTAATCAGGTGATGACAGACCAAGTCCGCACAATCCCGGCCACAACATCCTGGCGTAATCAGGATATCACTGATTTGCACCCAGGTGTAATTTGTGTAATCAAGTGATGACTGACCCAGACAGGCCAATGGAAGGACGCCAAGGCAGCGACAACGCCGCCAACCCAGTAGCTTAGTGGGTGTCTCACCCTTGTTCAAGGTGTACCCAGGAGATGTTTGCACCCTTACTTGATAGGCCTTTTGTATGTGCATGTGCATGACAATAATCAGAGTTTGTTTTGCCCCGAAGACCGCAAGCTGCGGAGTTCGTCTTGCGCCGACGGGCGTGTTGCTTCACAGGGACCAAGTCCCTGCCCCCGGCGGCGCGCGCAAGGTCAAGTGGAGTCGCTACGAGTGTTCTACGGTCAAGCTCAGCTAACTCCAAATAAATTCAAGTTCAACAACCAAGCCTTTTCGTGTTTCGGCCCGGTTTGCCTTCGTTGTTGTATTTCCACACGCGGGACATTGGATTTGCTGGTTTTTCGTGCTGGTTGGCTGGTTTCCTGGCGGTGCTTCATATTTCCGGGCGGAAGGTGCTCCGCTCTGAGGTTTCGGCAGAGCAACACCAGGGATAGTGGTTTCTGGGGTTGCTAGTAGTATCCGTGTGGCGCGAATAATCTGGGATAGTGGTTCCCAGCTTCGCTGTGTCGCCTTCATCAAGGCGTGGTGCGCGGAAGTCCCAGGGTGCAGAGCGAGAACCCTGGATCAAGGTAGGCTCAGACCGAGCCAACACTCGGGGCCACTCTGGTCTGAGGGGCGAGTGAAGACCGTTGTGCGGCTCAGTCTGAGCCGCTGGAGGAAGTGTCGTGACTGGAAGCGACTCGAAGCCGGAGTCGCTGAGCAAGGAGGAGGCTGTTAAGGCCCAGAGTCCAAGGGCCTGAGAAGAGAAGTGGACTAAGTGTGTGTGGAGTGAACGTGTTTATATTCAAGAAAACGGGGCACAGCGGACTCAGCACGTGCGTACAAAGGCCTTCCAAGCAAGGAGCAAGCTTCGTCTGGGGGCACCTGGGAACTGTCGAGTTCGGAGGCAGCTGGTGCGGCCGACGCAAGTCTGGGCCCACAGCGTAGCCTTAGGAAGAACCAAGTCAAGGGATTGCAAGAGTGAGGAACACACGCCTCACCCAGCTTGGGATCTGAGATCTAATCTCAGATTCTGAGTTGAGTGGTCTGAGATCGAGGTCTAGCCGCGAGGCTATTCCCTGATTTTGGAGCCCGCATCGCCACATGTTAGGTAGTGCACGATATGTTGAATTGGAATTCAACCAAGGAGAGCAGTCGATTGTATCGCTGCACGACGGGGTTCCGCTTGGTCGCGCTGACTCCCACGAGACGGCGCTAGTGTTGTCGATATGAATGCATACCACCACAGGATCTTGCTCGGAAGGGAGGTTCCAGGTCCGACCCTAGTGTAAGGTGGCCAGGACTGCACTTTGCAGCTCACGAACGTTGGCTGATGACTCAGCTGGCTTTGCCTTGATCCGTTCTTTGTCTTCGTCTGTGAATTGCACACGTAAATACTGATGTAGTGAGGGTTCTAGCGCACAGAGCCCGACATCCGAGGCATCCATGAACACATGGTAGGTCGGATTAGATTTCTTTGCGAATATTGGAACAGGTAGTGAGTTGAAGCGCGCAGGATTTTGCAATATTGGTCTAAACCAGTAGAGGTCCTCCATGACGTCTCCTGGTACTTTTTGGCGGGCGAATGGGAAGAAGCGTGGTTCAAATGTGTGGATTCGTTGGTAGAAGGCTCGAGCCGGGGGAGGGGGAAGCAGATCGACACGTGGCGGAGACATCCTAAAAGTTTGGAAAGCGACGACCGCGATGTTTCTTCACTAATGACAACGCATTGCAGCCTCGATATTGCTTTTTCCAGCTTTTCAGACGGGGTCGAGAACAGTCCGTGGTGGGTGTCCCAGTCCAGTTCGAGGGCCCGCTCCAAGACGTGAATTTTCTCTCATTTAATGCTGTGGGCAGAGCACCGTCATCACAGCGTCGCGGAGGGCGACATTGGCTTTCAGACATCTGTCGTCCTCGTCTACTTCAATGCATGGATGGTCGTCGCGCCGGAGGTTACCGTGGAGTGGCTCGGCGAGATAGTATGGTGGGCGCAATGAGCCGATTCGTATAGATAGTTGATGGCTGTACCTGCGAGGGAGTAATAGGCTGGTGATCTGCACCACCCGAACCCACAGGCGAGGTCAATAACGATAAAGCTCTCAAATATAAATGCGAACATGTGCACATCCTCGGCGTTCACGGGGATATGGCGGAATGCACCCGCTACATCACCGACCATCATCAGTACCCTCTTCTCGGGAAATCGAACGAGGAGGTCGTGGATCCTCCGTGCTATGTCCGCTGGCGGGTTGTAGGAGATGGCTGGGAATTCGTTGCGGGAGGTAACATCATTGACCGAGGCTCCGGTTGGAAACGAGTAGTCGTTGTTCATTCGTGGATCGACGCCTTCGGGGTTGCGTTTTTCCACAATGCCAAGGGGGCTCATATCAGGTACCTGCCGCCACGCTGTCCTTTCCTGATGCGGCGTCTGTTGCTCGCAGACTCCTGTGCAATTGAGCCATTGTTGGGAGGGCGAAAATGTTGTTTGTCAGGTCGTGCTACGGTTCACTTGGGCTTGACCCCGGATCGAACAATGTTATTCCATTGCGATACCGCAAGGCCCACCGGGTGGGTGGTAGGAACTGGCAGCTCAAACATCTCACTGTTCGGACGGGGATCACTGATCGTTTGCCCACAAAATGTCGACCACATCTCGGCACGACGAGCATTAATGGCTTATTCGTCGCCCTCCGTTGCGTTGACAAAGTCTAATCCATGGCTGTGAGCTAGGGCATGGTGGCGGGCAGTGACATCGGCACAACTTCGGGCTCGAATAGCATCTTGGGTGGCACTCTTTCGCGCGTAGTATATTGCCGCATCCACCGTGGCATCCTAGCGAGAGATATTGACACGATCAAACTCGACTTCTCTAGACTCCTCGGCTTGGGCGTCAGCCTGGGTCGGTAACACTTGGCGTCAGATATCACTGAACTGGCTGGCAAGGCCGTTAACGCGATCTTCGATCACCTTTCTTGCGGCAGTAGAAAGCACACGTGGTCGGAAGTGTCCACGGCTGCATCGACCGTCAAAGTTACCCCTACACCCTGCCTTCGAGAGGTACCTTAGGCATAGCTCGCGGACATCCTGGTGAGGTAAGGAGCTGGTCACAAACCCGTAAATCGGTGGTTTATCACCCCGACGATAGTTACGGCGGATACGGCTGGTCGCTTGTGCTGGTTGGTCCACTGTGAATCCTCTGGCGAAATACTCCATAAGCTCGGCCAGTTCTTCGTCGTTGCGGATGAATTCGCTTTCGAGGAGAGAAGCCTCTGATATACCCCCAGCCAGAAGTCGTGTCCGGAACTTCCCACGTTTCGAGTCGATCCAGAAAACAAACACCTTGCAGAGGGTGCTGTCCAGGTGTGCATCATCTCCATAGCGACTCAGAAACAGCAGAGCTTTGTCGATAAAGTTAACGGCCGGTGACTTGTAGAACTCCATAGCAAATACCCGTAAGTTCTAGAGCGCGCTGAGTATATGATAGACGCTAGTCGCTGCTGGGGCAGCACCCCCAATAATGTTCCGCCGAGAAAAATCGGCCATGTTAACGCCTGCCTCCTTCGCGTGGACTCGTGCTGCCATGGTATCTGTGGTAAGGTGCATGATGGAGAGATCTCGTGCGCCGAACCCAATGTCATATAGGCCACGACACGTCGGTGGCGTTGTTAGAAATCGCGATTGGTCGGAGCGCCGCCAGTATTCAAGTAAAGCCGGTGCATCCTTACCTGCATATGCCGGGTTGGTGATGGCGTCGTGCACTTGACTCTCAATCGCCGAAGGGCGGAAGGATACTGTATTCCACGCGTCCGATTGAACGCTGGCTTCGTCTCCCAGATTGTCAATGCGACGCAGTCGCCGTGGTGGCTGTGTCAAAGGTTCGTTCTGGTGCCGCACCTTCATGATGGCGTTGTCAGGGTCTGAGCTAAGAAAGTCGCCGTCAATTTCTTCTGCGCCACCGCGATGCGAGGGGCGATCGGGTTGCGTCGTATCAGAGCGACCACTCGTCGACTGAATTTGCCTCGTTTCGTCGGCTTGACCTGCCGTTAGGACAGTGGCTGTATTACTCAATAGATCACGCTTTCTCTTGTGATTAAGCTGCAGTTCACAGTCGACGATTTGTTGCAGCTGCACCAGTCGGACCCGGAGGTCGGTGGGAGACACGAGTGGCAGTGTGTCGGCTGAGGCTAACACCTGGCTTAGTGACCCAGGCTCGCGCGCTGGGGGCATGGAGTGGGCCTGTCAGCAACTCGCGCCTACTCGTTGTAGTAGGGCGAGCATTTCGGTGGCGTTCAAACCAGCTGATCACACACCAGATCCCGATTGCAGAGCGTACATCAGAGGCTCCACCTTGATGATGGAAGAGGGCTCCGTCAGCTTGACGCGGCACGAGTGCGCACCGCAGCGCACGACGAGAAGGGCATCGATGCCGTCCATAGCGTATGCCGTGACGACGTCATAACACCTGTTACCCATGTCAGTACAGCCAGGCAGCACGAAAGTGACTGGAGTGGATAAGTAGGAGCCTGGCCACCAGTTCGCCTCTGCAACTGATATCACGCGGGATGCAAGGACACTTGACGGGATTTCCACTGTCGTCGCGAGCCGAGGAGGTTCAGGACCAGTTATCTTGACTGTTGCATTGCCATCATTGATCCGGGCCACTTCGACGTACTGCCAGCTCGAGAAAGCTTCGTGTTGGAGAGGGCCCATGACCGCGAGGGTTCCCATTTGGACGTTTTCATGCGGCATCGTAGATGCTGGGAGCTTGGTACTGGTAGTCGTATCGAATCGAATCGCCGCTCCGAAGGAGGTTATGAAGTGAACTGCGGTTGGCCTTGGACGTACCGCCTCGTCCTCGTTTTTTTTTTGGCTAGCTACACCTAACTATGACAGTGGTTTCCTGGGATTTTGTCGCGACTGGAAATAGACTCAACCGTGTCAGACTGACTCCGCAGACTTGAGAGGCTCATCCTCGACAGAGGTGGAGTCTGGGGCTTGAGGTGTCGTCGCGAAACGAAGGCGCGGCGGGGGACGGGGGTGGTACTCCCAGCTGGTTGGCGGATGGTGTATTAGCATGGCAGATTGCAAAGGGAGCCTTCTATCCGATAGGTATAGCTGAAGACAGAGACGGGAAGGCATCCGCACATTTGGGTGGACAGCATTCATACCAACACACTTGTCAACACAAAAAAAGCAGTTTCCAATTCCTGGCTAACATAAGATTTGATGCATTAACACCTCAACTGTAACGGGGTTACACACACATGTGACAATAGTCACTTGTGCATAACAGCGGTCACAAGTGACAACTGTCACTAGTGCGTGACAATAGTCACTAGTGGTTCTAACAGACAGATATCTCTTAGAAGATAGATACTTCCTCACATTGGTGTAAGTTACACCATTGGCTACACTTTCGGCCACCAGAATGAGTGGCCTGCAAATAAACAATAATCCTATTGGTAGAAAGCAGCATATTTCTACCAATCAGAGACGTACATGTCAACGGGGCTCTGGCAGCCAGCCGCTGCCAACCCCTTTCATAGATGATAAACAGTTTTAGCAGATATAGGAGGAAGATCAATACAAACAATACAGTTCTCATTTTACCGTAAACTAGCTACTTGGTATTTTATTTGATTTATTTTATACTTGTGTACTCAACTATAATTAATTCAAATTATTAATAAACGCCTACGCTTCCTCATACACTTAGCGTGACGTGTAAGCTAAAGTAGTGAGCCAAAGTAGGTCCACTACACCTGGTAGCACTTTGTAGTCCGTCCAACGACCGACTACGTGGCGTTCGTACAGGGTGTACGAACGCGGAGCCGAGAACCCCATGAGCACGGTGAGGTTCATCATGAAGGAGCAGCGCGATGCTGCTTCCTCAGCGACGGCGTCGTCGGGGACGACACCGCGTGCTCAACCATTAAAGTTGAGCGTTAGCAATTACGTGGGGAGAGAGGGCGAACCTCTCCTCCGATGGCTTGTCGAACTCAACAAAGCCATTGCGGCTCGACGTATCGTCGACCCATTGTCAAAGGTTGCGTTCACCATGTCATGTCTTGGCGGACGAGCGAGGAGTTGGGCGTACGGACGCCGACTCTCAGATCCTACGTGCTTTAACACGTACGAGATATTCAAAGAGGAGCTCAGACAAGCGTTTGAGCCCCCGCAAAATGAGTTCCGGTCGAGGGCGGAGTTCCTCGACCTGCAGCAGGGTAAGCATGACGTCCATGCTTACGCGCAGCGTGCACGGTACTTGGTCTCGAACATCGTGACCAACCCGATAGACGAGGCGACTAAAGTCGTCACGTTCATGAAGGAACTGAGAGATGGGCCTGTGAAGACCTATCTCTTCCGAGAGTACCCGAGTACTCTCGAAGCTGCGATTACTCTCGCAATGCAAGAAGAGTTTAGCCTGCGGCAGGCTAAACACCGCATGCGAACGTGCCGAGGTCGCAACCGCGCCCGGTAGTTAGCACGGGAGGTCCGGAACCAATGGACCTCTCGAATGCAACGGCTGCTGGTCACCAGCAGCACGGAAGTAATGTGCGATGCTTCCGTTGCGGAAGGATCGGTCACTTTGCCAGAGAGTACACGGCTCCCGTGCACTACAATGGTGACCGTCGTGGCGATGCCGGGCATCGTCGCGAACAAACAAAAAACGTGAACATCCAGTAGGCGCGGGGCGCCCTACTGGTAATGCAGTCACGCGTGCCGACATTGGGCACGCGACACTGAGGACTGCAGCCCCCAGTGAGACCAGATCTCGCTGGAAGAAGCACGATGACAGGCCGAACCTGGTCATATTGAAGGTAACGTCGAAGAGAGCGAGCGACTCTCTTCGCGCTCTGGTAGATTCGGGCGCGTCGAACAACTTTGTTCGACTGCGGAGTTTACCGAGTCTTGGCTTCGAGGAGGTGAAGGTACCTCGAAGCCTTATGGAATTTCGATTGGCAACAGGTGCCATCATGAAGACCGAGAAGCGCACGGTCCCGACGCGCTTCTCGTGCAAATAACGGGTGTTTGTCGAACACTTTATCGTCCTGGACCTGGACGATAAGTTCGACGTTGTTATGGGCATGCCGTGGCTTGCACGGCATGATCCGGTGATAGACTGGAAGAAGCGCACGCTCGTGCGCTTCGGCCGCGACAGCGAAACAGAGAGCGATGGCCCTGTTACCGCAGCGCACGCACCAGCACGTGCGCGCGACGTGCCAGTCGAGACAGCGCTAATGCCGCTGTCCCGGAGTGCCCAAGGGGTGCGTGAGGATGCGCACAAGTGGAATCCACGTCGGCAGTGCAGCCGACGTCAGAAGAAACAGTTGTACTGGTTCCAGGAACCAATACCCACGTTCATGTGTGTAAGGGACAGTCCCTGACCCGAAGAGGTCAGGTCGACAACGACGTGTCGGCTCCGGGAGCCTACTCACCCTCGATCATGAGGGAATCCGCCAATGAATGGCGTCGAGGTGACGAAGGCGTATCAACTCCGGGAGTTGACGCTGCAAACAGTGCGGACGGTTGCAAACGTACCGCACTGACGCAATTTGCATGCTGTCGTGTAGCCAGGCTGCACGACGAAGCGTCATGCGGTCAAGCCGGGCTTGATACCGCGCGCCCGCGGACAGGGTCCGCCGGCAAACAACTGTCCACGACCAGGCCTGAACCAGAAGAACAACTGTGCGGAACCGGGCTCCGCACAACAAGAAGACGGCGCAAGCGGAGAACGCTGCGCAAGTCTCGGTCCGGGACCGAGACGCTACAAGAACTGTCTGCCGGGCAGACTGAGGCGGTGACGCCGGGCGTTGAGACGCTAAGCGTCTTGACGCGTACCGATACTGGATTTCAGTATCAGGAAAAGGAACTCGCTAATCCTCCGACGACGGCGTCGGAGTTGACTTCGCTTCCAGTCATGAGCTGGAAGCGCTTCACGCGCGACTTGCACGATGGACGCATCGAGCAGGTCTGCGTCCTTTCGAACAGCGAAAGAACGGAGAGCGAGAGCGAAGAGTTGAGACAGCTCTTCATGGGAAGTACCACTGAGAGTGAAGACACTCTCAGTGCGAAGACGAAGCGAGAGCGCTTCGAGGAACAAGGTTGGGACTCGCTAAAGTCGAGTCCCAATTACGAATTGTTGAGGGAGTACAAAGACGTACTCCCGGAAGAGATCCCTGCGGAGCTTCCGCAGGATAAGGGCATTCAGCACGAGATTGATCTCGTGCTGGGCACGAAATACTGTGTCACGCGGTAGTGGCCACTGCCGCGAGAACAAGTAAAAGCGATCGACGACTTCTTTGAAAGTCGTCGCAAAGCAGGACAAGTGCGGGAATCGAAGTCCCCGCACAGTGCTCCGACGTTCTGTGTCAAAAAGCCACAGGGCGGATGGCGCATCGTTCATGCCTACAACAAGCTGAACGATGCGACGGCACCGGCGCAGACGCCGATACCACGAAAAGATGTTATCATCGATTCGATGGCCGGGAGCACCGTTTACAGTGCTCTCGACTTGCGAGATGGATTCTACCAAATCCTAATGCGTGAGAGGGATATCCCTCTCACGGCAGTGAGCACGCCAAGCGACATGCTCTGGGAATGACTAGTAATGCCACAGGGGCTTAAGAACGCCCCTGCGACTTTCAACAGGTGCGTGACGCACTTATTGCGCTCAGTGCGCGACGTCGCACCGAGCTACTTCGATGATGTGTTCATCCACAGCCGGGCTGTGGACGGAAAGCCCGACGTAGAGATGCACAGGGTGCATCTCCGGAAGCTACTTGAGCTTATGCGAAATCATAAGCTCTACGCGAACCTGAAGAAGTGTATCTTCGGGGCGAGCGAGATACCCGTCCTCGGGTGTCTCGTAGGAAAGAATGGTGTTCGCCCTGACCCAGAAAAGGTCAGAGTGATAAATGAATGGCCAACGCCTTCAAGTGTCAAGGAACTGAGGCAGTTCCTTGGCTTGGCCACATATTTGTGCAAGTACGTGGGGGATTACGCGGGCAAGATCCACCCGCTGTCACAAGAAGGAAGCTGCGTGGAATTGGACAACCGATTGCCAAAAGGCATTCGATGCAGTCAAGCGGGGCTTGACTGAGGCGCCGACCTTGGCAGTGGCTGACCAAGATCGTCCATTTCACGTAGTGTGTGACGCATCCGATTTCGCGATCGGATGCGCGTTGATGCAGCACGATCACGAGGGCTGTGATCGCGTCGTCTATCACCAATCGCGTCAGCTGAAGCCAGCTGAGCGCAACTATCCGGTACATGACAAGGAACACCTTGCCATGAAATACACACTCGCAAAGTTCCGAGTGTATCTACTTGGAAGTAGACCATTCGTGGTCTACACCGACCATCCATCACTGCGCACCGCAGTGAAGTCGCCACACATATCCCCAAGAATGGCGAGATGGCTCTCATTCTTTGCGGAGTATAACTTCCGGGTCGAATACAAACCCGGAAGATTGAATGTAGTGGCCGACGCGTTATCACGTCGACCGGACTACGCAGAAGCTGCTGACGTCAATGCCATTGACGCCATGCGATCGAGCAAACCCACATCGTCCCTGTTGGATGATGTGACGGCCGCGGACGCGCACGACGCGGACGCGAAACTTTTGTTGGCCTATGGCACAACACCTTCTGACAAGGCTCGTCAGAAGTTGCCCAAGCACCTTCGTGCGCGTGCACACCGATATCGGGTGCACGACGGACTGCTTCTTTATAATGCAGTCGACGACAACGCGGATCGCGTTGTCGTACCGAATGACCATGACCTGCGACTCAGGATCATGTACGAGTATCACGATGCCCCGTCTGCGGGACATCTCGGACATGAGAAGACATACGTCCTTCTCACGCGCGACTTCTACTGGCACCACCAGTATAAGTGGGTGCGCAAATACGTCCGTGCTTGCGAGGTGTGCCAACGCGTAAAGCCTGCGCCATTCGCGCAGGCTCCGTTACAATCACTACCGACTCCGTCGGAGTGTTGGAAGTCCATGTCTTTGGACTTCATATTTGGTCTTCCCCCGGACAGCGGAGGGAACACCGGTGTTGTGGTCTTCGTCGACCGCTTCCGCAAGATGGTACATCTTCCTGCGGTGCCGGCAGAAGTGACCGCGAAGCAGACGGCCCGTCTGTTCGTCGACATGGTGTTCAAACGCCATGGCATGCCGACCGACATCGTGTCGGACAGAGATCCGCGCTTCACAGCGCACCTGTGGCAAGAAGTGTTTACACTTCTTGGGAGCCAGCTTTCAATGTCGACTGCGGATCATCCGCAGACGGACGGTCAAACCGAGCGCGTGAATCGCGTGCTCGTCGACCTTTTGAAGAGCTACGTTCACTCGTTCCAATACTGGAGCGAGTGTTTGTCGATGGCGGAGTTTGCCATCAACAACTCGGCGCATGCCTCGACCGGGCATACACCGTTCTACGTGAATGCCATGCGGCATCCACGTTTACCGAGTTTACTCGGTGTGATGGCTCCCACTTTAAGTGGGGGAGGATCTACGACTGCAAAACAGCAGCCGCAGAAAACCGCTGACACTTGCACAGTGTCAGCTGCAACAATGGACAAACCACATGAGTCTGCGCAGGGCGCAGACTCCTCCACCAGCAAGGCCAACGACCACGGGTCTGCGCAGGGCGCAGACACCGCAAAGAACCACGCAGAGGCCGGGCCTCTAGCGGATAGCGAGCTGAATGACTTCAGCTCGGATGCAATCAATTTCATCACCAAAAGACAAGCCGTGATTCGGTTTGTCCAAGACACAATAGCAGCTTCTGTTGATCAACAGAAGCTGAACGCAGACAATGCGGGCAGAGGCAACACAAATGAATTCAAAGTTAGTTCATTGGTTTTGTTATCTACTCAAAACCTGCCTAAACATGCAGTTTCGGATTTCGGAGCCAGTAAGCTAGCTCCGCGCTTCATCGGGCCGTTCACTGTGATGGCACGCCACGGTAACGCATACACGCTAGACATACCGTCTAGCATGCGGCTCCACCCGACATTTTATGTCGGGCGGTTAAAGGCATGCCTCCAGCACGAGCCATATGACTCGTCTGACCCGAAGAGACAGACTCAGCAGGGGAAACCCTCCTCTCCAGCGCGACTACGCGCTGGAGTAGTTAATACAGTTGGGTCTACAGCCCGAGCGGCACGTTCAAGGCTGTCTGGAAGACCGCCACAGCCGGGACACGGTGGTACAGACCGGCAACCTCCGCGCTCTGTAGGTACTCCACGACCGTCACCTGGTCGTCAACACGGCGTGGACCATCGGGGCGTGTTTCCACCACCTCCACCACCGCTGCGAGACGCACGCGGAGATAGAGGTTGCCCTCCCCAGCACGACACATGGAACCACGGAACCTCCTGATGGAAGACGTTGAAGGAATACGAAACCAACACGCACTACCAGCAAGAAGGTAGTGCGAGCGCTGTAGTAATCTACAACGCCCGACAGCTCGCGTGCTAGATAATTAGCACGGGGATCAGTGAAGCTTTCAGGTATACATATAGTATACCTGTTGAGGTCGCGGTTGCTAACACGCACCGCCACCTGGACGAAAAGTGCGCACACCAGCCTCCACCGCAATAGCGTGGAGTTGCTACTACTTGCCTCGCTTCGAGAAGGACTCGACGTGCTTTGGCGCTTGCTTACCCGATCACGGTAAGCAACATAAATTCGCTTAGAGATGTCGACGCACAGACGCGATCGACATCGAAGAATCGCACACAAACACTGCGTTGTCTGTTCCCGTGGTGGTTGCGGCGCACCTCGCCCTGCCGCGCGTGGTACTCAGCAACAGAGGGCTTACCCTCTGTTGCAATGGCAGTCTTCAGCTTAGTCGTGCTCATTGCGGATGAGCACGGATCTCCCCAACACAAACAATTGACAAGCAGTCAATTTTAATTGACGTGTCGAGTCCGACACGTCTAAGCTTAACGGGGGGATGATGTAACGGGGTTACACACACATGTGACAATAGTCACTTGTGCATAACAGCGGTCACAAGTGACAACTGTCACTAGTGCGTGACAATAGTCACTAGTGGTTCTAACAGACAGATATCTCTTAGAAGATAGATACTTCCTCACATTGGTGTAAGTTACACCATTGGCTACACTTTCGGCCACCAGAATGAGTGGCCTGCAAATAAACAATAATCCTATTGGTAGAAAGCAGCATATTTCTACCAATCAGAGACGTACATGTCAACGGGGCTCTGGCAGCCAGCCGCTGCCAACCCCTTTCATAGATGATAAACAGTTTTAGCAGATATAGGAGGAAGATCAATACAAACAATACAGTTCTCATTTTACCGTAAACTAGCTACTTGGTGTTTTATTTGATTTATTTTATACTTGTGTACTCAACTATAATTAATTCAAATTATTAATAAACGTCTACGCTTCCTCATACACGTAGCGTGACGTGTAAGCTAAAGTAGTGAGCCAAAGTAGGTCCACTACACCTGGTAGCACTTTGTAGTCCGTCCAACGACCGACTACGTGGCGTTCGTACAGGGTGTACGAACGCGGAGCCGAGAACCCCATGAGCACGGTGGGGTTCATCATGAAGGAGCAGCGCGATGCTGCTTCCTCAGCGACGGCGTCGTCGGGGACGACACCGCGTGCTCAATCATTAAAATTGAGCGTGAGCGATTGTGTATGAAGCGAGGGCGAACCTCTCCTCCGATGGCTTGTCGAACTCAACACAGCTATTGGGGCTCGACGTATCGTCGACCCGTTGTCAAAGGTTGCGTTCGCCATGTCATGTCAATTTATTAATAAACGCTTACGCTTCCTCATACACGTAGCGCGACGTGTAAGCTAAACTAGTGAGCCAAAGTAGGCCCACTACATTAATTGCCTAATGTTAGAAGCCCAAATTAGCATTACAATAGCTTTGGGCACAACCGTGCTATTATACGTAGCCAAAAATTAGATTATTCTCCGATTTCCGTAGTCTCTATGAAGAAGTTTCTGCTGCGAGATGCTTCAACCGCAGGGTGGGTGGCAGCCCAAGAGGCGTGCACGAAGCAAAACAGCGTCAACGTGCAAATTCGCCTCCAGGCGTTTCCAGAACTGTCGAGTAAATCCAGCAGTAAAATCGACTTACTAAAACGGCTTTACCACAGATCCCACCCGCATTTCCTCATCCACTCAATCTCTTTGTCGGTTTATTGAAGAACTAACGCCGGGTGCTCATTGCTCTTACGTGTGCGGACAGGGCTCATTATAAACGAATCTGTCGAAAAGACTCTTGAAAAGCTGTTGATTAGCAACGTGCGTCCCGATCTCGAGAGCGTTTGTAATGGCTAATATCAGCCGGAATCCTAAAACCAGATTTACTACTCGCCGTTGCTTAAGTAAGGTTGTCAAATTCCGTAGCTTCATCCACATCCATAGCCTGACTCGACACAGATATCTCTTGGCTGCTTGTCGGAGAGATCTCACCGTCCGGCTGATTGCAATTCCTGGCCTGTAAAATCTACGCATAGAGATGACCACGTTAGACGCCAGCAAACCATGGACCCTAGTAGTACTAGTCGTACCGTTTGGAAAGATCAGCCTCACCCCAGAGTTAATTGCTGCATATGGTGACTGCAGATGCAACAAGGCGCTGTTTTGTAGTCTTCTGTGCTGTTCTTCGTGAAATCGATAGTGCTGTATTCAACGGAGCTGCCTACGACTCCTACATATGCAATGGCCGTCCGTTATCACTGCGACCTATAGCTCGGCGACTCCCAGCAGGATCTCGTGTTGTCCGTTATGACTGTGGTTGTTAATGTAGCCAAGTCTGGTGAGCTCAGGTTCCACACTGCCCCCCCCCCCCAAGACTTGGTTACTCGTTGACTTCATCTTGCAACTTGTTGTAGAATCGCTTGATCTTAATTCCCGCCGTGTTCGTCACGAAGTCTTTGTTCTGGTACGGCTGCGTTGATGGACTCCAGAGACTCCCAGGAATTCTCTGCTTCTTCAAGTCCTTGACACCGACTAACATTTGCCATTTAGTGACCTGCCGATTGTTTCGGCCATCGAATATCGCACGAACACCGAGCTTGATTCCTTGTATCAACATGATGCTTTAGTTCTTCCTTGACTTCAAGCAAGTCGTCGGCGTAGTGCTTGAGACGAATCAAGTGCACATCAAACGTTTCATCCGTCAGCAAATGTTCAATTAGGAAAGTAGTGGGGAGCTCTTCCACCACTCGGAAGGGCCCTACCCTCTTACCATCAGCTTTGACCCTGTCATTCGTGGGTCTGCTCTAGACCATAGCACGAAATCACCCACCGAAAAAAATGCGGTTCTTGCCCCTTTTGGCCGCTTGCTACCGCAGCTGTCGGCGTTCCTTATCATCAGCCACGTCTTCATGCAATGAGGCTAACCTTGTTCCAAGTGCCTCCAATTTCTCCTCACAGTTCAGATTGTCACGCTGGACTACATCAGGAGTAGTGGTGCCCGCTAGTGGCTTTACGATCACGTTCATGATTGGCTCCTGCTGAGTCCTGTGAAAACCTCCATCTTCGACTTCCCTATGAGCGATCGGACAGGGGTTTGGTTCAAATTCGACTGGATAACCGGAAGTAAGCATACCCAGTTTCTGGTGTCCAACTTGAATTCTAGCAGAAGAACGCGTACAACTTGAAGTAAATATCGCTTGAGTCGCTCTACAGTGCCATTAAGCCAGGGTGTATACACGGGAACGAAACGCTGCACAAACCGCAAAGCACCAAGGCGTGCTTTTAAGTCGTCCATTAGAGTATTGCGAAAGTGTGATTCGTTGTCGGATTGCCACATCTCGTGGAGTCCAAATCGCTTGCACCAATCTAAAACAGCGTTTGCTGCCACATGGCCATTGGCACTTTCACAGGGAATGAGCTCGCAATAGCGATACAAGTCATCCTTCAATGCCAATGCATACTGCATGTCCCGTAACTTTCTCTCATCGAGAGGAAGTCTATATGCTGTAACTCATTTCACCGAGTTGTCTTATGGGTGATATTCCAGGGCCGTTGCACCAGGAGTCCCCCTTCACGTGCTTGCGTAGCAGGCATTCTGCGACGAATCGCTCCACCCTTTTGCTCATATCCTCAAAAACAATTTCATCACGGAGCAGCAACAGCATAGCTTCAGCTCCGCGATGAGCCCGTATTCCACAGTTCGCCACTACCAGCACCCGCGTGATATAATTAGTGTCGTTTGGTGGGAACCAGACCTTGCCGTCCGCAACCCAAATGTGCTGCTCATTATGGCTAAACTTCGATTCTGGTAATTCTGCTGCGTCCTGGGCTGCGCATACGGCACCGAGCATAGGCCAAGTGAAATTATCATCTTTCAAAGGTCGAATTCTCAACAAGTCTGCTACGCGAGCCACTTTTACTATCACAGTTGGCGGACTCCCTATTGTGTCTGCCGGCTTCCATCTCGACACCATGTCTGCCACAAGTTTCGCTCACCGTCTATATGGTCGAGAGTATACCACATGCACGAGATGCGCAACGCCCATCGCAACAATTTTCCTCTCGTGTATTTCTTCACACTCTCCGATGGCGAGAAGATCTTGATCAGATTCGAGTGATCGCAGAACGCCTTAAATCCCCCCGTCTCGCTCCAAATGTACACATGCTCTGACGACGGGGTATGCTTCCTTCTCTACCACCGACCAATGAATTTGCGGTCCACGAAACCCTCCTCCTTGGCAAATTAGCAATTCTCTTCGACCAGACATCCTCTTTCCATATTCGCACCTGGGTAAAAACAAATCGCATATCCATAGTTAGATGCATCAGCCATGAGGCAAATCGTTAACTCGTCCTCCGGAAAATATATTTTGGCTGAGTTTACAATGCCGTGGAGAGCACAGGAATATGAGTTTCTATCCTCCTCCGTCCAGCTAAGTGTTACTGCGCTGGTGGAACGCTTCGTTCTGCTGTGATTAGGCAAGGACTGGTTCAACTTCGACTGTAATAGCACGAACGTTCTTGCAAAGTCGACCATGCTCTCTCGGATCCAGTTGCATGCGCAGACGAAGCGCTGCGAGGCTGGGGCTGCTTTTGCTAATGGGAGTGAAACTAATATAGAGCGTTCCGAGTCTTGGCGAACGCCTTTGCCATCTATAATTCTGCCACACAAGGATACCTCGAGCGACATCAGGAAACTCTTCTTCGCCTTGAGTTTTAGCTGATACTTCTCTGTGAGCTCATAAAATTGTTTCAGGTTAGAAAGAAACTCGCCTTCCGTGCGACCGTAATCGACGATGGCATGGATCCGGATAAGAGCGCCCTTGTACAGCAAAGACTTATACACAGTCTGCATTTGGTTGTGAAAATGCAGAGCAGAACCCGTTGCACCCTGAGGCACTCGTAGTAGTGTGTAGACACCGTCGTGCGTCATAAAGCTGAACACCTCCTGACACTCTTCGGCGAGCAAGATCTGTCAGAAGCACTTCAACATATCAAATGTAGCGATGCATTTCACACCTGCTATGACGCTCAGGATCCCCGAGAAGTGTGGCATTGTGCCCGCAATCGGTACTATCCTCTTATGTGCTTCGATATAATTGTTTGTTGCTCGGACGTCTGTCTTGTTATCCGACTTTCGCACAGGCATGGTATGCGAAGATCACTTACGCAGGTTGTTCATCTTGGCGAAACCAAATTTCACTTGCTGCTACAACATACTCGTCTAGCAAATTCATTTCCGCCAGCGGAAATGAATTTGCTAACAACGGTACGGCTTTGCTGATTTGGTCATCGTCACCACGAGCGGCTCTACCAGAGCGGGTTCGTCGGGGCCGATTTGGGTTCGGTACAAATGCATAAATGTCTTGCTCAATGTGATCACGTCTTCACAAAAATTGAATACTGATCGTCACTTAACACCACGCGCACCTCATCACGCAACCGGTCAACCTCCATTTTGACTTCGCCCTCTATCAAGTCACCCACTTCTGGCTCTTCAGGTATATCATCGCGGTTCAAATCAATACTAGCGTTGGCGAGCTGCTCAAACGCACGCTTCACATCTATCCCCAACCGCTTCATCACGAATTTGCTCAAAAGGAGTTGATCTTCTCCCTCTACCACCAAACACTCAGGTTTGCAGAGATTGACCGGACCTGCTGAAGTTCGTATCTGCAGGTCCATCTGCACTGACTAGTAACTCAGAGTCCCTTTATACCCAGCTCCCATTATTGGCACGGGTGCAGCTAGGTGCTTTGCTGCTTTTGCCACTAAATCGCGTCCTGTTGCTCGCACCTGTTGAATCACTGATGCTGGAAGAATACTTTTCTCGGCATCAGTATCTGGGCACATCGACATCTCCACTGATCCGTTGATCGGTACTGAGCACTCCTCCTCGTCTAACACTTTTTCACACACATTATCAGTCTGACCAACTGCATCAGACGTCCATGTTGGCGTTCCCACAACTGCGCGTTTGACTTTCCAGGTAGATGTCCTTTGCTCCCGAGCTTCCCACTTGTCTGCAGGCGTGACTGTCGGACAATCTCGTAGCCAGTGGTCCCTTTTGCAGTGATGACAGCCTGTCCTAGGTGGAGGGCGCTTATTAAAGCGGCGCCGCCACCGTGCTGCTTGCTGGGGCACCACTTCCGCTAGCTATCGACTGCTGCCGCCCTCATTTAAGCTACGTGACGTGCTCTGCGTCTGCGTGGTTCCCCAGTTGGCATGTGGCCTACCGCCTTTGCGGTTACCGGCCCTGGGAGCTACACTGGCAGTTTCCTGTTCCTTAAATCTGTTGTAGCAGAGCTGCTGGAGCTCCGCGCGCTCAAGGATCAGCTTATTGAGCCGCTGATCGTTGATACAAATGTGCTTATACTTGACCACCTCTAGCATCCCCTTGATCTTGTCCCGGAGCATGGTCGGCGAGAGGTTATCCACTATAATCCTGGTCCTCTGTTTCATGCGAGCCACATAGTTGTCTTCAGTCACATTTCCTCTGCCGAGATTCTCATGAAATCATTGTCAGCAATGATCCTCTCGAACAACCGAAAGTACTTCGCTACGCGATCTGGTACGTCCTTCATTGTGAGGTCCATTTTCAATTGTTGAGAGAATAGAGCCGAGGGGTTCGAGATATAGTCACAGCTCATTGACTGATAGCGTTCGTTGACCTTTGTCAATATATCCTCTTCAGTGATGTCTTTCTTCTCCTTGTCAATCTCGTAAGCCGCCAGGAACTCGAACAGGTCAGGCTCAACCGCGGTACAGATTCCTCGTATTGCTAGCTTGAAATCTTCACCCGGCCATTGACACACCTCCCTGATCCGTCTGTGTTGCTCCCGGCAAGCGACATCACGCCGATCCGACAACACCACAGTCGGTAGTTAGTGCCACGGACGCGGCGTCATCCGACCCCTTTTGAATGTCAACGTAAACAGCTTGCAGCACAACTTCAACAGAGCAGACTAGCTCTCGCTAACCAAATATTAATACATGTCAGTTTTACTTTGCAAGTCCACCGCGCAGAGCGATAGCTCAGATCAAAGAATTCTTTAGTTCGGTTGAGCATCAAGACTCAAGCCCGAACATGGGACGCCGTCGCTCGGTACGACACTCGTCGTTCTCCGAGTTGACAGAAAACTTCGAACGACTCAATGTAGAGACCGACAACGAAGCCGCCGACGCTGCACACCGTGCTGCAGCCGCCCGCCGAATGAGCGCTCGGATCATCAACCCGTTCGGTCCCTCGACACCGGTACCAACCTCCCCGGGTGGTGTCAGCGACGTGTCCATGACCGAAGTTTCGACCCCGGTGCTGAATGCCCCGAATCTCCCCGCAGCCCCTGTCTACGGAGGGAGTACGTTTGAGGAGCGCCGAACCTTCATGCGGCAGTACGAGGTCTACACCATTGCGCTTTCGGCTTTCCAGACCCCCTCAAATCGACCGTTTGTCATGCCTGTCATCGCGTGTATCGACGGGGATACTCGTCGTCGCATTGCAATGTTCGAGTTCGGGTGTGCTCCCGAAACGATCACCGACGAGCAGTGGGTGCAATATTTCCTGGAGGCCAACGTTCCAGTGGATAGAGACAACTACTTGACTATCGATGAAGCTATGGAGTCGCTGCGCATGAATGTCAAGTTGAAGGAGGCCCAGTCGCGTATGAACCAACTCCAGGCGGACATGTACAAGATTCTGGAGGCTCACAATCTTGGCGACGACATGGTCCACAAGGCGCCGAGACGTATCGTGGGCTACCTATTGGAGGCGCTGCAGCAGGCCGGGTTTCGAGAAATTGTCCGGCATCAGCTCACCATGGAATCAAACAAGGAGATGAAGAAGCAAATTGTTCCATTCTGCAAGTGGGTCACCACAATGTTGGCCCAGCACATGCAATGGAATGACGACACGCGAGCCCAGAAGCCTGCATCAGAGGCAAAGCCAGGCCAGCTCCAGCAACGCGGTAAGCCGCCGCACCCGAGCACAACCAGCAGTTCAACGACGACCAGTAGTAAACCGAGCAGTGACCAGTCTACTACAGGTGAGCGTAAGCGCCCTGCGCTACCATGCTTGAAATGTGCTTCTCCAGAGCACCGTGTGCGTCATTGCCCGCACGCGCAACCAGGCGAAGCAGAGAAGCTTATCGCGGAAGTGCGCGAAAGGAAGCAGGCAAAACAGCGTCTGCACACGAAAAAACTGCACGTACCTCCTGATGGTGGCGTCCCCTCTGGCAGCCGTTCCGAAGGGACACCGACAGCGCCCGGTCACGTTATTGCCGTTGCTGATGGGCTAGAGGTGACTGCAACTCTCCTCGACAGTGGGTCTGACGACACTCTCATTTCCCGCGCAGCTGTTGAGGCGCTACTGAAACTCGACCCGGGTCTCGACCTGCGCGACGCACTCACACCAGCGTATGGAAAACCGATCGGGGACCAGCTCATTGTGCTATCTCGGCTCGCCCTGATACGCAAAGTGAGTCTAGCCACTTCAGCTGGGCCCCTAGTGCTAAGAAACCTACGGTGCTGGGTGAACGAAACGGACGAGGAGCTCAACATTACGATTGGCCGTCCGAGGATGGAGCGGTTAGGATACTCGGTGGACGCGTTTTTGGTGGCAGCGCTTACAAAGCAGCCGGAAAACGACGGGGGAGGCGGCGCCCAGCTTCCACCTGACAGCTCGTCGATGCTGAAGATGCAAAGACTCCAGTATCAGGCTTGCTACGACCCACCATTTAGCAGCGAAGCGACCCCATTGGAAGATTTTGCCTTCACGCCGAAGTTCGAGAGCGATGACGTGGCCTCCCAGCGTTTTTTGTCAAGGGCTTAAAGGAGGCTGTCGCACGTGGTCTAAGCGAGCGGGGCCTACTACGAATGAAAGCGTCGTTGGACAAGTACACCGACAATTTCCGTGTGCAGTTTGGTTTGAACCCGCCGGGTAAAGTTGCTCCACTCAAGGTTCGACTTAAGCCTGGTGCTACGCCCGTAAAATGCAAAGCCCGTCGATACCCGCTGCTCCACCGCATATTTCTGGACGCGCACGTGAAGGAATTGCTCGACGCGATGCTGATTCGAGAGAACAACCGCAGTCGATGGTGCTCGCCACCACGCATCGTCCCGAAGAAGGACGTGGGAGACCTACGCATGACCATCGACGACCGCGCAGTAAATTCGTGCACAGAGGCCATGCCCTTCCCCATGCCGCAGCTGGAAGTCGTGATGGATTCCAAGTGACTTAGATTAGGTAAAATGAGAACTGTATTGCTTGTAAATTGATCTTCCTCCTAAATCTGCTAAAAACTGTTTATCATCTATGAAAGGGTTGAGAGAGGCTGGCTGTCAGAGCCCCGCTAATATGCATGACTCTGATTGGTAGAAAGATGCTGCTTTCTACCAATAGGATCTTTGGGTATGTGTGGAACACTCACTGTGGTGGTCCACTTCAATGTATCCATCGCTGTGTCTTACACCAATGTGAGGAAGTATCCAAAACGTTTAACAGATAACCTATCTGTTAAATTCGCAAGTGGCTTGCAGCCACTTGTATGTGTAACCCCGTTACACCATCCCCCCCTTAAGGTTAGACGCGCGGGGTCCCCGCACGTCAATCTTTTGGAATTGACCATTCGTCAATTCTCCGCGTTTGGAGAAGAAACCCGCGCTCATTCAACGATGAGCGCGCCACATAAGAAGACCTCGAAGTCGGTGGGGAGTCATCTCTCCATCGACGACTACTTCGAGCGTCAGAAGGCGAAGTACGGCGACGTCGTCGACTTCGACGACGACGATGAAGACATGGAGGGCGAGGAGGACTCGCCCTCAAAGCGTAAAGACTCAGTGTCGAGCGAATCGCTCGACCCTCACGCCAAGAACATTCGCCCGCGTGAAGGGGACGAATCGGACGCTTCGAGCTCGAAGCGTTCGCGAACTGAGAGCGATACCCCACTCGCTTCCGCTGGGGCTCTCAGTACTCCGCGCGCTGCTGTTGCAGCGCGTGATTCCAAAGCTCAAGGCTCTCCGCGCTCTGCACCCGCAGCGCGCGAGCCGTGGATGCCGTCCGCGTACGAGATCTCGGACCGGTATGGGAACTCGGTACCTCCGAATGAGGTGCCGTTATACGTATGCAGCGCCATCAAAGATGACGCTGTGGCTGCCGAGCTGCACTTTGATGCGGAAACGCATCAAAGGCGCGATTATTACATCGGGCTCTTCCATGAGCTCCGATGGTTCCAAAGCAAGAAGACATCTTCTCGCCGCAAAGTGCCCGAATGGCAGGCACTTTGTCTAAAGTCGGAATGCTTTTGTTGAGAACAACAACAAGAAGCCGAGTGCTTACCGTGATCGGATTAAGCAAGCGCGTGATCGCTTCGAGACGTACTCGAAGCGTGGAAAGTTGGAGCAACTCCACGTTGCTGCTGAGGAGGCAAAATGTGCCGTGCGCTGTGCCCGAGGGCTTTCAGTGCACGAAGTGCTTTCCAGGCGCGGTCCGCTTGAGCGACCGCGATCTGAACGGGTACACGTCGTTCCGTGTGCCCGAGAGTCTCAAAGAGCTCCGTGCTAAGTTCTTAGCACGTGAGGGTTCGGGCGCTAGCGATGATCGCAGCGATCGTGTACTTCCGCTGCGCCAGCGCGTACTGCTCTTCGTACGCCCTCACCATTTCCGGAACGTCCTCCAGCAAGACGTTCCGCGGCTCCCATGTATCGCGATGGGGAGGAAATCCTCTCCAACGAATACGAAAACGAGCCCCTAGAGGGTTCGTTTTCGGGATACTATGGTCAACAATCCGCTCAACAATCCAGCGGGTTGAGCCGCGGGCGTCACGGATCGGCGGTGGCGGGGTGGGAACACGCCCGGGTATGATCAGCCCCGGGCTGATCAGTATGCGCCTCTCCACGACCGGGTGACCGTCGTGGAGCGTCTGCAGGGCGCTGAGTTCGCCGCCCTGAAACAGGAGCTGGCGAACCAGAAGGCCCAAGTCGCGGCGGTCTCGCAGACCGCCTCGAATATCCAGGTCGAGCTGGGGACCCAGATGAAGGGGTTGCTCCAGCGCGTCCGCGCGCTGGAGGAGAGGTTGCTCGTCGCCGAGGCCAAGTCCTCCGCTTCTGCCTCGGCTCCTGCCGAGGCTTTGGGTCAGCCGAGCTAGATGGCTCGTGCTGCCGGTATGGCTTCAGCCGTCCGACGTAAAAGGTCGGATGGAGGCGCATGCTAGACGGTATGTCTAGCGTGTATGCGTTGCCGTGCCGTGCCAACACAGTGAACGGCTCGATGAAGTGTGGAGCAAGCTTGCTTGCTCCGAAATCCGAAACTGCATGTCTAGGCAGGTTTTGTGTAGCTAACAAAACTAATGAACCAACTTTAAATTCATTTGTGTTGCCTCTGCCCGCATTGTCTGCGTTCAGCTTCTGTTGATCAACAGAAGCTGCTATAGTGTCTTGGACAAACCGAATCACGGCTTGTCTTTTGGTGATGAAATTGATTGCATCCGAGCTGAAGTCATTCAGCTCGCTCTCCGCTAGAGGCCCGGCCTCTGCGTGGTTCTTTGCGGTGTCTGCGCCCTGCGCAGACCCGTGGTCGTTGGCCTTGCTGGTGGAGGAGTCTGCGCCCTGCGCAGACTCATGTGGTTTGTCCATTGTTGCAGCTGACACTGTGCAAGTGTCAGCGGTTTTCTGCGGCTGCTGTATTACAGTCGTAGATCCTCCCCCACTTAAAGTGGGAGCCATCACTCCGAGTAAACTCGGTAGACGTGGATGCCGCATGGCATTCACGTAGAACGGTGTATGCCTGGTCGAGGCATGCACTGAGTTGTTGATGGCAAACTCCGCCATCGACAAACACTTGCTCCAGTATTGGAACGAGTGAGCGTAGCTCTTCAACATATCGACGAGCACGCGATTCACGCGCTCGGTTTGGCCGTCCGTCTGCGGATGATCCGCAGTCGACATGGAAAGCTGGCTCCCAAGAAGTGTAAACACTTCTTGCCACAGGTGCGCTGTGAAGCGCAGGTCTCTGTCCGACACGGCATGCCATGGTGGTTGAACACCATGTCGACGAGCAGACGGGCCGTCTGCTTCGCGGTCATCTCTGCTGGCACCGCAGCAAGATGTACCATCTTGCTGAAGCGGTCTACAAAGACCACAACACCGGTGTTCCCTCCGCTGTCCGGGGGAAGACCAAAGATGAAGTCCAATGACATGGACTTCCAACACTCCGACGGAGTCGGTAGTGATTGTAATGGAGCCTGCGCAAACGGCGCAGGCTTTACGCGTTGGCACACCTCGCAAGCACGGACGTATTTGCGCGCCCACTTATACTGGTGGTGCCAGTAGAAGTCGCGCGTGAGAAGGACGTATGTCTTCTCACGTCCGAGATGTCCCGCAGTCGGGGCATCATGATATTCGTACATGATCCTGAGTCGCAGGTCATGGTCATTCGGTACGACAACGCGATCCGCGTTGTCGTCGACTGCATTGTAAAGCAGTAGTCCGTCGTGCACACGAAAGCGGTGTGCACGCGCACGAAGGTGTTTGGGCAGCTTCTGACGAGCCTTGTCAGAAGGTGTTGTGCCATAGGCCAACAAGAGCTTCGCGTCCGCGTCGTGCGCGTCCGCGGCCTTCACATCATCCAACAGGGACGATGTGGGTTTGCTCGATCGCATGACGTCAATGGCATTCGCATGACGTCAATGCTATTGATGTCAGCAGCTTCCGCGTAGTCCGGTCGACGTGATAACGCGTCGGCCACTACATTCAATCTTCCGGGTTTGTATTCGACCCGGAAGTTATACTCCGCAAAGAATGAGAGCCATCTCGCCATTCTTTGTGAAATGTGTGGCGACTTCACTGCGGTGCGCAGTGATGCATGGTCGGTGTAGACCACGAATGGTCTACTTCCAAGTAGATACACTCGGAACTTTGCGAGTGCGTATTTCATGGCAAGGAGTTCCTTGCCATGTGCCGGATAGTTGCGCTCAGCTGGCTTCAGCTGACGCGATTGGTAATAGACGACACGATCACGGCCTTCGTGATCGTGCTGCATCAACGCGCATCAGATCGCGAAATCGGATGCGTCACATACGACGTGAAATGGACGATCTTGGTCGGCTACTGCCAAGATCGGTGCCTCAGTCAAGCCCCGCTTGACTGCATCGAATGCCTTTTGGCAATCGGTTGTCCAATTCCACACAGCTTCTTTCTTAAGAAGCTGTGACAGCGGGCGGATCTTGCCCGCGTAATCCTCCACGTACTTGCACAAGTATGTGGCCAAGCCAAGGAACTGCCTCAGTTCCTTGACACTTGAAGGCGTTGGCCATTCATTTATCACTCTGACCTTTTCCGGGTCAGGGCGAACACCATTCTTCCCTACGAGACACCCGAGGACGGGTATCTCGCTCGCCCCGAAGATACACTTCTTCAGGTTCGCGTAGAGCTTATGTGTTCTCATAAGCTCAAGTAGCTTCCGGAGATGCACCCTGTGCATCTCTACGTCGGGCTTTCCGTCCACAGCCCGGCTGTGGATGAACACATCATCGAAGTAGCTCGGTGCGACGTCGCGCACTGAGCGCAATAAGTGCGTCACGCACCTGTTGAAAGTCGCAGGGGCGTTCTTAAGCCCCTGTGGCATTACTAGCCATTCCCAGAGCATGCCGCTTGGCGTGCTCACTGCCGTGAGAGGGATATCGCTCTCACGCATTAGGATTTGATAAAATCCATCTCGCAAGTCGAGAGCACTGTAAACGGTGCTCCCGGCCATCGAATCGATGATAACATCTTTTCGTGGTATCGGCGTCTGCGCCGGTACCGTCGCATCGTTCAGCTTGTTGTAGGCATGAACGATGCGCCATCCGCCCTGTGGCTTTTTGACACAGAACGTCGGAGCACTGTGCGGGGACTTTGATTCCCGCACTTGTCCTGCTTTGCGACGACTTTCAAAGAAGTCGTCGATCGCTTTTACTTGCTCTCGCGGCAGTGGCCACTGCCGCGTGACACAGTATTTCGTGCCCAGCACGAGATCAATCTCGTGCTGAATGCCCTTATCCTGCGGAAGCTCCGCAGGAATGTCTTCCGGGAGTACGTCTTTGTACTCCCTCAACAATTCGTAATAGGGACTCGACTTCAGCGAGTCCCAACCTTGTTCCTCGAAGCGCTCTCGCTTCGTCTTCGCACTGAGAGTGTCTTCACTCTCAGTGGTACTTCCCATGAGGAGCTGCCTCAGCTCTTCCCTCTCGCTCTCCGTTCTTTCGCTGTTCGAAAGAACGCAGACTTGCTCGATGCGTCCATCGTGCAAGTCGCGCGTGAAGCGCTTCCAGCTCATGGCTGGAAGCGAAGTCAACTCCGACGCCCTCGTCGGAGGATTAGCGAGTTCCTTTTCCTGATACTGAAATCCAGTATCGGTACGCGTCAAGACGCTCAGCGTCTCAACGCCCGGCGTCACCGCCTCAGTCTGCCCGGTAGACAGTTCTTGTAGCATCTCGGTCCCGGACCGAGACTTGCGCAGCGTTCTCCGCTTGCGCCGTCTTCTTGTTGTGCGGAGCCCAGCTCCGTACGGTGGTTCTTCTGACCCAGGCCCGGCCATGGACAGTTGTTTGCCGGCGGACCCTGTCCGCGGGCGCGCGGTATCAAGCCCGGCTTGACCGCATTTTCCTTCGTGCAGCCCGGCTGCACGGTAACGTGTCCCTTCGCCGGCAGACCCTGTCTGCGGGCGCGCGATATCAAGCCCGGCTTGATCGCATGACGCTTCGTCGTGCAGCGCGGCTGCACGACAGCATGCAAATTGCGTCAGTGCGGTACGTTTGCAACCGTCCGCACTGTTTGCAGCGTCAACTCCCGGAGTTGACACGCCTTCGTCACCTCGACGCCATTCATTGGCGGAGCCCCTCATGATCGAGGGTGCGTCGGCTCCCGGAGCCGACACGTCGTTGTCGACCTGACCGCTTCGGGTCAGGGACTGTCCCTTACACGCTTGAACGTGGGTGTTGGTTCCCGGAACCAACACATCTTTTTCTTCCGACGTCGGCAGCATTGCCGACGTTGGTCTCACTTGTGCGCGCCCTCGCGCACTTCTTGGGCACTCCGGGACAGCAGCATAAAGCGCTGTCTCGACTGGTGAGCCGCGCGCACGTGCTGGTGCACGCGCTGCGGTAAAAGGGCCATCGCTCTCTGTTCCGCTGTCGCGGCCGAAGCGCACGAGCGTGCGCTTCTTCCAGTCTATCACCGGATCATGCCGTGCAAGCCACGGCATGCCCATTACTACGTCGAACTTATCGTCCAGGTCCAGGACGATAAAGTGTTCGACAAACACTTGTTGTTTGTACGAGAAGCGCACATTCACGACGCGCTTCTCGGTTTTTACGATGGCACCTGTTGCCAATCGTACCTCCAGAAGACTTCGAGGTGTATCTACCTCCTCGAAGTCAAGTCTCGACAGGCTTCGTAGTCGAACAAAGTTGTTCGACGCGCCTGAATCTACCAAAGCTCGAAGAGAGTCACTCGCTCTCTTCGAGTAAACCTTCAAGATGACTAGGTTCGGCCTGTCATCTTGTTTCTTGCAGTGAGAGGTGGTCTCACTGGGGGCTGCAGTCCTCAGTGTCGCGTGCCCGATGTCGGCACGCGCGACTGCACTACCAGTAGGGCGCCCCGCGCCTACTGGATGTTCGCGTTTTTTGTTGGTCCGCGGCGATGCCTAGCATCGCCACGACGGCCACCTCCAGGGGGCATGGGAGCTGTGCACTCCCGTGCAAAGTGACCGATCCTTCCGCAACGGAAGCATCGCACGTTACCTCCCTGTTGCTGGTTACCAGCCGTTGTTGCGTTCGAGAGGTCCATTGGCTCCGGACCTCCCGTCCTCGCTACCGGGCGCGGTTGCGGCCTCGGCACGTTCACATGCAGTTTATCCTGCCGCAGGCTAAACTCTTCTTGCATGGCAAGAGTAATCGCAGCTTCGAGAGTACTCGGGTACTCTCGGAAGAGATAGGTCTTCACAGGCCCATCTCTAAGCCCCTTCATGAACGTGACGACTTTAGTCGCCTCGTCTATCGGGTTGGTCACGATGTTCGAGACCAAGTACCGTGCACGCTGCGCGTAAGCATGGACGTCATGCTTACCCTGCTGAAGGTCGAGGAACTCCGCCCTCGACCGGAACTCGTTTTGCGGGGGCTCAAACGCTTGTTTGAGCTCCTCTTTGAACACTTCGTACGTGCTGAAGCACGTAGGATCGGAGAGTCGGCGTCCATACGCCCAACTCCTTGCGCGTCCGCCAAGGCAGGACATGGCGAACGCGACCTTCGACAGCGGGTCGACGATGCGTCGAGCCGCTAAGGCTGTGTCGAGCTCGACAAGCCATCGGAGGAGAGGCTCGCCCTCTCTTCCCACGTAATTGCTTACGCTCAACTTTAATGATTGAGCACGCGGTGTCGTCCCTGACGACGCCGTCACTGAGGAAGCAGCGTCACGCTGCTCCTTCATGATGAATCCCAGAGCAACACCATGTTGCTCCGTCGGCGATAGCGTACGCAGCATCGTAGCTATCGCCGCCTCCCCAATGACTGTTGACAGGCGTTGGAGGGCCTCCCACTCTGGGTCAGACAGGTGGGGGCAGTCAGCGCGTGCAACATGCGTTGCAGGCGTATTGGAGCTCTCCATGGGCACCTCCGTGCTCATGGGGTTCTCGGCTCCGCGTTCGTACACCCTGTACGAACGTCAAGCAGTCGGTCGTTGGACGGACTACGAAGTGCTACCAGGTGTAGTGGGTCTAACTTGACTCACTACTTTAGCTTACACGTTGCGCAACGTGTATGAGGAAGCGTAAGTACTTAGTAATTACTTCGGTTAATTATATTTGAATACACAAATATAAGTTAACTTAGACAAGACTCCAAGTAGCTAGTTTAAGGTAAAATGAGAACTGTATTGTTTGTAAATTGATCTTCCTCCTAAATCTGCTAAAAACTGTTTATCATTTATGAAAGGGTTGACAGCGGCTGGCTGTCAGAGCCCCGCTAATATGCATGACTCTGATTGGTAGAAAGATGCTGCTTTCTACCAATAGGATCTTTGGGTATGTGTGGACCACTGATTGTGGTGGCCCACTTCAATGTATCCATCGCTGTGTCTTACACCAATGTGAGGAAGTATCCAAAACCTTTAACAGATAACCTATCTGTTAAATTCACAAGTGGCTTGCAGCCACTTGTACGTGTAACCCCGTTACATCTCGCCAAAGCTCGAGGCGTGGGATCAAACGTCACTGACCCAGTGGAGGAGAGCGCGCGAGCAGTATGAAGGGACTGTAAAAGGGAGTGATCTGAGCTATCGCTCTGCGCGGTGGAATTGCAAAGTAAAACTGACATGTATTAATATTTGGTTAGCGAGAGCTAGTCTGCTCTGTTGAAGTTGTGCTGCAAGCTGTTTACGTTGACATTCGAAATGGGTCGGATGACGCCGCGTCCGTGGCACTAACTACCGACTGTGGTGTTGTCGGATCGGCGTGATGTCGCTTGCCGGGAGCAACACAGACGGATCACTCCCCCCCCCCCGTTTTCGCTGCGTCGGCGCGACAGACTCGCGTAGGGCTCTCCACATCGCCTGTAGGGCCCTGTGCCTGGGGTGTGCGACGACGTAGGCTTCGACTAGTTTCGGGATATCCTCAAGCATGACGTGGGCAGGCTCCCAGGACGCTTCGAGAGGGTCGAGACCAACCCACTGGACCTTGAGTTCGTAGTCGTCGGGGCCTTTGCGACAGTCCAGTAGCTTCTCGACCACGTGACCCCCAGCGCCGTGGTGCACGTGGTCGAGCAGGTCTTCGGTAACCTCGCGCTGGGAATCACGGTCGAACTTCAATCTTGAGGCATGATGCAGAGTGATCCCATACTGAGCGACGAGGTCCTGGACTTGAAAAGTGTAGTCGTTTACGGCAGCAACGATACGCTTGGGTCCGTACCAGTAGAGAGCTAGCTTGTTTCGGCACGGTAAGACGCTAGCTGCCAGGATGAAGTCTCCAACTTCAAATTTGGGCATTGCCACCCCGACGCGCTGGTTGTGGCAGTCCCGTCTCTACTGTGTTTTCGCGGCACTCGTGTTTGCCACAGACCGGTGCATCTCGTCGAGGGCGCCTCTAACCTGCTTTAGGTGCTGCTGCTGGAAATTGGCTAGGCGGTCTTCACTAAGATGGATGATAGTGTCGCCGCGCACGATCGCTCGCAGTTGAGAGGACCCCGGTAAACCGGTAAAAGCCGTGAGTGGGGTAACCATGCCGAGACGATCCGAGGGCATGGTGTTCAGGCTGTACTGGACGACAGGTAGTAAACTTGGCCAGTCCATGATCCGCAGCTTCAGCTCGCTCAGCAGGGCCTTCATGGCCTTTAAAACCAACCGATTTACGACTTCGACAGACCCGTTCAACCAGGGGCAATAGGCTGTCACAAAGTGGTGCTGGGCGCCAAATAGCCGGCGAAGGCTGCCGATCAGCTGGTTCTTGAAGTGGGTGCCTTGGTCAGACACCCACTGGTACACAATGCCAAATCGCTTGAACCAGTCTACAAGAGCAGATAGCGCTTCGTCAGCCGTGGCGACGGGGCACTCAACGAGTTCAGTGTAGCCGGACATTCCGTCTTTCAGGACGAGCACGTATTGGAGGCCCGTCGAACTTGCTGGAAGGCTGAGAAAGTCAAAATGTAAGACTTCGTTGGGCTGCGTAGCACGGAGAGTAGGCCCAAATGGTCGAGGCTCGCGAGAGTTTCCAGTACTCAGGCAGTGAATGCATCCACGAATGAATGCCTCGACGTCAGTAGGCATTGTCGGCCAGTAGAAAACGTCCTTGATCATGTGCAATGTGGCCTTGATACCGCGGTGACCGCTGGCACCGGCATGGCCGATAACACATACACGCTGATGAAGATCGCGAGCATCGGGAGGAAGCCAAACCTTTCCTGTGTTGGTCACGTACAGGTCTCGCTCAGAATCAAGAGTCACGTCGTCAGGAGCGCGAAGTGAGATGGCTTCATCTTGAACGTGGCGTATCTCGGTCGATGTAGGCCACTCAAAATCTGGTTGTTGGAGTGGGGCAACCTGATCGACGACAGCGAGTTGTCGAAATGGGAGGTGGGTCGTCTCTGTGCGCACCCCACCGAGAAAGTAGGCCCCCCCCAGACATTCTCCTCACCACTTACGTGCTCGATCTCATAATTAAAGTACGATAGTCCGAGCGCCCACCGTTGTAGCTTGTCGGCTTGGTACCGATGTATGCCAGCGTCGACGGCGTACGGGTTGAAGATGTAAATCAAATTCCGATGGTCCGTAAAAATAGTGAAACCACCGGGACGCAGAAGGAGGTAGTCAAGGCGCTGACAGGCTTCGACTATAGCGAACGCCTCCTTCTCCACAATGGCCCACCGACTGGCAGCACCTACAAACTTTCCACTGAGGAATGCAAGCGGCTCATGCCGTTGCTCGCCTCGGGGCTTTTCCAGGTCGCCTGGTGGTATCTGGGTAGCTACAGCTCCCCAATACCCAGCCCTTGCGTCGGGGAATAGGCACACATCCCAATCCGCTCGAGGGTGTGCGAGGGGCGTAATTCGGGCTAGGTCGTCCTTCAAATTGTTGAGACTGGCGGTCTCCTCTTGTCCCCACTGGCATTCATCCAACTTGGGCTTCTGCAGTTTGGACTTCTTTCGGCTGCCTGTGATCTTCATTGTAACGGGGTTACACATACAAGTGGCTGCAAGCCACTTGTGAATTTAACAGATAGGTTATCTGTTAAAGGTTTTGGATACTTCCTCACATTGGTGTAAGACACAGCGATGGATACATTGAAGTGGGCCACCACAATCAGTGGTCCACACATACCCAAAGATCCTATTGGTAGAAAGCAGCATCTTTCTACCAATCAGAGACGTGCATATTAGCGGGGCTCTGACGGCCAGCCGCTGTCAACCCCTTTCATAGATGATAAACAGTTTTTAGCAGATTTAGGAGGAAGACCAATTTACAAACAATACAGTTCTCATTTTACCTAAACTAATAGCTTTGGAGTCTTGTCTAAGTTAACTTATATTTGTGTATTCAAATATAATTAACCTAAGTAATTACTAAGTACTTACGCTTCCTCATACACGTTGCGCAACGTGTAAGCTAAAGTAGTGAGTCAAGTTAGACCCACTACACCTGGTAGCACTTCGTAGTCCGTCCAACGACCGACTGCTTGACGTTCGTACAGGGTGTACGAACGCGGAGCCGAGAACCCCATGAGCACGGAGGTGCCCATGGAAGCTCAATACGCCTGTAACGCATGTTGCACGCGCTGACTGCCCCCACCTGTCGGATCCAGAGTGGGAGGCCCTCCAACGACTGTCAACAGTCATTGGGGAGGCGGCGATAGCTACGATGCTGCGTACGCTATCGCCGACGGAGCAACATGGTGTTGCTCTGGGATTCATCATGAAGGAGCAGCGTGACGCTGCTTCCTCAGTGACGGCGTCGTCAGGGACGACACCGCGTGCTCAATCATTAAAGTTGAGCGTAAGCAATTACGTGGGAAGAGAGGGCGAGCCTCTCCTCCGATGGCTTGTCGAGCTCGACACAGCCTTAGCGGCTCGACGCATCGTCGACCCGCTGTCGAAGGTCGCGTTCGCCATGTCCTGCCTTGGCGGACGCGCAAGGAGTTGGGCGTATGGACGCCGACTCTCCGATCCTACGTGCTTCAGCACGTACGAAGTGTTCAAAGAGGAGCTCAAACAAGCGTTTGAGCCCCCGCAAAACGAGTTCCGGTCGAGGGCGGAGTTCCTCGACCTTCAGCAGGGTAAGCATGACGTCCATGCTTACGCGCAGCGTGCACGGTACTTGGTCTCGAACATCGTGACCAACCCGATTGACGAGGCGACCAAGGTCGTCACGTTCATGAAGGGGCTTAGAGATGGGCCTGTGAAGACCTATCTCTTCCGAGAGTACCCGAGTACTCTCGAAGCTGCGATTACTCTTGCCATGCAAGAAGAGTTTAGCCTGCGGCAGGCTAAACTGCATGTGAACGTGCCGAGGCCGCAACCGCGCCCGGTAGCGAGGACGGGAGGTCCGGAGCCAATGGACCTCTCGAACGCAACAACTGCTGGTAACCAGCAACAGGGAGGTAACGTGCGATGCTTCCGTTGCGGAAGGATCGGTCACTTTGCACGGGAGTGCACAGCTCCCATGCCCCCTGGAGGTGGCCGTCGTGGCGATGCTAGGCATCGCCGCGGACCAACAAAAAACGCGAACATCCAGTAGGCGCGGGGCGCCCTACTGGTAGTGCAGTCGCGCGTGCCGACATCGGGCACGCGACACTGAGACTGCAGCCCCAGTGAGACCACCTCTCACTGCAAGAAACAAGATGACAGGCCGAACCTAGTCATCTTGAGGTTTACTCGAAGAGAGCGAGTGACTCTCTTCGAGCTTTGGTAGATTCAGGCGCGTCGAACAACTTTGTTCGACTACGAAGCCTGTCGAGACTTGACTTCGAGGAGGTAGATACACCTCGAAGTCTTCTGGAGGTACGATTGGCAACAGGTGCCATCGTAAAAACCGAGAAGCGCGTCGTGAACGTGCGCTCTCGTACAAACAACAAGTGTTTGTCGAACACTTTATCGTCCTGGACCTGGACGATAAGTTCGACGTAGTAATGGGCATGCCGTGGCTTGCACGGCATGATCCGGTGATAGACTGGAAGAAGCGCACGCTCGTGCGCTTCGGCCGCGACAGCGGAACAGAGAGCGATGGCCCTTTTACCGCAGCGCGTGCACCAGCACGTGCGCGCGGCTCACCAGTCGAGACAGCGCTTTATGCTGCTGTCCCGGAGTGCCCAAGAAGTGCGCGAGGGCGCGCACAAGTGAGACCAACGTCGGCAATGCTGCCGACGTCGGAAGAAAAAGATGTGTTGGTTCCGGGAACCAACACCCACGTTCAAGCGTGTAAGGGACAGTCCCTGACCCGAAGCGGTCAGGTCGACAACGACGTGTCGGCTCCGGGAGCCTACTCACCCTCGATCATGAGGGGATCCGCCAATGAATGGCGTCGAGGTGACGAAGGCGTGTCAACTCCGGGAGTTGACGCTGCAAACAGTGCGGACGGTTGCAAACGTACCGCACTGACGCAATTTGCATGCTGTCGTGCAGCCGCGCTGCACGACGAAGCGTCATGCGATCAAGCCGGGCTTGATATCGCGCGCCCGCAGACAGGGTCTGCCGGCGAAGGGACACGTTACCGTGCAGCCGGGCTGCACGAAGGAAAATGCGGTCAAGCCGGGCTTGATACCGCGCGCCCGCGGACAGGGTCCGCCGGCAAACAACTGTCCATGGCCGGGCCTGGGTCAGAAGAACCACCGTACGGAGCTGGGCTCCGCACAACAAGAAGACGGCGCAAGCGGAGAACGCTGCGCAAGTCTCGGTCCGGGACCGAGACGCTACAAGAACTGTCTACCGGGCAGACTGAGGCGGTGACGCCGGGCGTTGAGACGCTAAGCGTCTTGACGCGTACCGATACTGGATTTCAGTATCAGGAAAAGGAACTCGCTAATCCTCCGACGAGGGCGTCGGAGTTGACTTCGCTTCCAGCCATGAGCTGGAAGCGCTTCACGCGCGACTTGCACGATGGACGCATCGAGCAAGTCTGCGTTCTTTCGAACAGCGAAAGAACGGAGAGCGAGAGGGAAGAGCTGAGGCAGCTCCTCATGGGAAGTACCACTGAGAGTGAAGACACTCTCAGTGCGAAGACGAAGCGAGAGCGCTTCGAGGAACAAGGTTGGGACTCGCTGAAGTCGAGTCCCTATTACGAATTGTTGAGGGAGTACAAAGCCGTACTCCCGGAAGACATTCCTGCGGAGCTTCCGCAGGATAAGGGCATTCAGCACGAGATTGATCTCGTGCTGGGCACGAAATACTGTGTCACGCGGCAGTGGCCACTGCCGCGAGAGCAAGTAAAAGCGATCGACGACTTCTTTGAAAGTCGTCGCAAAGCAGGACAAGTGCGGGAATCAAAGTCCCCGCACAGTGCTCCGACGTTCTGTGTCAAAAAGCCACAGGGCGGATGGCGCATCGTTCATGCCTACAACAAGCTGAACGATGCGACGGTACCGGCGCAGACGCCGATACCGCGAAAAGATGTTATCATCGATTCGATGGCCGGGAGCACCGTTTACAGTGCTCTCGACTTGCGAGATGGATTTTTATCAAATCCTAATGCGTGAGAGCGATATCCCTCTCACGGCAGTGAGCACGCCAAGCGGCATGCTCTGGGAATGGCTAGTAATGCCACAGGGGCTTAAGAACGCCCCTGCGACTTTCAACAGGTGCGTGACGCACTTATTACGCTCAGTGCGCGACGTCGCACCGAGCTACTTCGATGATGTGTTCATCCACAGCCGGGCTGAAAACGGAAAGCCCGACGTAGAGATGCACAGGGTGCATCTCCGGAAGCTACTTGAGCTTATGAGAACACATAAGCTCTACGCGAACCTGAAGAAGTGTATCTTCGGGGCGAGCGAGATACCCGTCCTCGGGTGTCTCGTAGGGAAGAATGGTGTTCGCCCTGACCCGGAAAAGGTCAGAGTGATAAATGAATGGCCAACGCCTTCAAGTGTCAAGGAACTGAGGCAGTTCCTTGGCTTGGCCACATACTTGTGCAAGTACGTGGAGGATTACGCGGGCAAGATCCGCCCGCTGTCACAGCTTCTTAAGAAAGAAGCTGTGTGGAATTGGACAACCGATTGCCAAAAGGCATTCGATGCAGTCAAGCGGGGCTTGACTGAGGCACCGATCTTGGCAGTAGCCGACCAAGATCGTCCATTTCACGTCGTATGTGACGCATCCGATTTCGCGATCGGATGCGCGTTGATGCAGCACGATCACGAGGGCCGTGATCGTGTCGTCTACTACCAATCGCGTCAGCTGAAACCAGCTGAGCGCAACTATCCGGCACATGGCAAGGAACGCCTTGCCATGAAATACGCACTCGCAAAGTTCCGAGTGTATCTACTTGGAAGTAGACCATTCGTGGTCTACACCGACCATGCATCACTGCGTACCGCAGTGAAGTCGCCACACATATCCCAAAGAATGGCGAGATGGCTCTCATTCTTTGCGGAGTATAACTTCCGGGTCGAATACAAACCCGGAAGATTGAATGTAGTGGCCGACGCGTTATCACGTCGACCGGACTACGCGGAAGCTGCTGACATCAATAGCATTGACGTCATGCGATCAAGCAAACCCACATCGTCCCTGTTGGATGATGTGAAGGCCGCGTGCGCGCACGACGCGGACGCGAAACTCTTGTTGGCCTATGGCACAACACCTTCTGACAAGGCTCGTCAGAAGCTGCCCAAACACCTTCGTGCGCGTGCACACCGCTTTCGTGTGCACGACGGACTACTGCTTTACAATGCAGTCGACGACAACACGGATCGCGTTGTCGTGCCAAATGACCATGACCTGCGACTCAGGATCATGTACGAGTATCATGATGCCCCGACTGCGGGACATCTCGGACGTGAGAAGACTTACGTCCTTCTCACGCGCGACTTCTACTGGCACCACCAGTATAAGTGGGTGCGCAAGTACATCCGTGCTTGCGAGGTATGTCAACGCGTAAAGCCTGCGCCATTCGCGCAGGCTCCACTGCAATCACTACCGACTCCGTCGGAGTGTTGGAAGTCCATGTCTTTGGACTTCATCTTTGGCCTTCCCCCGGATAGCGGAGGGAACACCGGTGTTGTGGTCTTTGTAGACCGCTTCAGCAAGATGGTACATCTTGTTGCGGTGCCAGCAGAGGTGACCGCGAAGCAGACGGCCCGTCTGCTCGTCGACATGGTGTTCAAACACCATGGCATGCCGTCCGACATCGTGTCGGACAGAGACCCGCGCTTCACAGCGCACCTGTGGCAAGAAGTGTTTACACTTCTTGGGAGCCAGCTTTCCATGTCGACTGCGGATCATCCGCAGACGGACGGTCAAACCGAGCGCGTGAATCGCGTGCTCGTCGATATGTTGAAGAGCTACGCTCACTCGTTCCAATACTGGAGCGAGTGTTTGTCGATGGCGGAGTTTGCCATCAACAACTCGGTGCATGCCTCGACCGGGCATACACCGTTCTACGTGGATGCCGCATGGCATCCACGTCTACCGAGTTTACTCGGAGTGATGGCTCCCACTTTAAGTGGGGGAGGATCTACGACTGTAATACAGCAGCCGCAGAAAACCGCTGACACTTGCACAGTGTCAGCTGCAACAATGGACAAACCACATGAGTCTGCGCCCTGCGCAGACTCCTCCACCAGCAAGGCCAACGACCACGGGTCTGCGCAGGGCGCAGACACCGCAAAGAACCACGCAGAGGCCGGGCCTCTAGCGGAGAGCGAGCTGAATGACTTCAGCTCGGATGCAATCAATTTCATCACCAAAAGACAAGCCGTAATTAGGTTTGTCCAAGACACAATGGCAGCTTCTGTTGATCAACAGAAGCTGAACGCAGACAATGCGGGCAGAGGCAACACAAATGAATTTAAAGTTGGTTCATTAGTTTTGTTAGCTACACAAAACCTGCCTAGACATGCAGTTTCGGATTTCGGAGCAAGCAAGCTTGCTCCACACTTCACCGAGCCGTTCACTGTGTTGGCACGGCACGGCAACGCATACACGCTAGACATACCGTCTAGCATGCGCCTCCATCCGACCTTTTACGTCGGACGGCTGAAGCCATACCGGCAGCACGAGCCATCTAGCTCGGCTGACCCAAAGCCTCGGCAGGAGCCGAGGCAGAAGCGGAGGACTTGGCCTCGGCGACGAACAACCTCTCCTCCAGCGCGCGGACGCGCTGGAGCAACCCCCTTCATCTGGGTCCCCAGCTCGACCTGGATATTCGAGGCGGTCTGCGAGACCGCCGCGACTTGGGCCTTCTGGTTCGCCAGCTCCTGTTTCAGGGCGGCGAACTCAGCGCCTACAGACGCTCCACGACGGTCACCCGGTCGTGGAGAGGCGCATACTGATCAGCCCGGGGCTGATCATACCCGGGGCGTGTTCCCACCCCCGCCACCGCCGATCCGTGACGCCCGCGGCTCAACCCGCTGGATTGTTGAGCGGATTGTTGACCATAGTATCCCGAAAACGAACCCTCTAGGGGCTCGTTTTCGTATTCATGGAGAGGATTTCCTCCCCATCGCGATACATGGGAGCCGCGGAACGTCTTGCTGGAGGACGTTCCGGAAATGGTGAGGGCGTACGAAGAGCAGTACGCGCTGGCGCAGCGGAAGTAACACGATCGCTGCGATCATCGCTAGCGCCCGAACCCTCACGTGCTAAGAACTTAGCACGGAGCTTTTTGAGACTCTCGGGCACACGGAACGACGTGTACCCGTTCAGGTCGCGGTCGCTCAAGCGGACCGCGCCTGAAAGCACTTCGTGCACTGAAAGCCCTCGGGCACAGCGCACGGCACATTTTGCCTCCTCCGCAGCAACGTGGAGTTGCTCCAACTTTCCACGCTTCGAGTACGTCTCGAAGCGATCACGCGCTGCTTAATCCGATCACGGTAAGCACTCGGCTTCTTGTTGTTGTTCTCAACAAAAGCATTCCGACTTTAGACAAAGTGCCTGCCATTCGGGCACTTTGCGGCGAGAAAGATGTCTTCTTGCTTTGGAACCATCGGAGCTCATGGAAGAGCCCGATGTAATATCGCGCCTTTGATGCGTTTCCGCATCAAAGTGCAGCTCGGCAACCACAGCGTCATCTTTGATGGCGCTGCATACGTATAACGGCACCTCATTCGGAGGTACTGAGTTCCCATACCGGTCCGAGATCTCGTACGCGGACGGCATCCACGGCTCGCGCGCTGCGGGTGCAGCGCGCGGAGAGCCTTGAGCTTTGGAATCACGCGCTGCAACAGCAGCGCGCGGAGTACTGAGAGCCCCAGCGGAAGCGAGTGGGGTATCGCTCTCAGTACGCGAACGCTTCGAACTCGAAGCGTCCGATTCGTCCCCTTCACGCGGGCGAACGTTCTTGGCGTGAGGGTCGAGCGATTCGCTCGACACTGAGTCTTTACGCTTTGAGGGCGAGTCCTCCTCGCCCTCCATGTCTTCATCGTCGTCGTCGAAGTCGACGACGTCGCCGTACTTCGCCTTCTGACGCTCGAAGTAGTCGTCGATGGAGAGATGACTCCCCACCGACTTTGCGGACTTCTTCTGAGGCGCGCTCATCGTTGAATGAGCGCGGGTTTCTTCTCCAAACGCGGAGAATTGACGAATGGTCAATTCCAAAAGATTGACGTGCGGGGACCCCGCGCGTCTAACCTATAAGGGGGGATGGTGTAACGGGTTACACGTACAAGTGGCTACAAGCCACTTGTGAATTTAACAGATAGGTTATCTGTTAAACGTTTTGGATACTTCCTCACATTGGTGTAAGACACAGCGATGGATACATTGAAGTGAACCACCACAGTGAGTGGTCCACACATACCCAAAGATCCTATTGGTAGAAAGCAGCATCTTTCTACCAATCAGAGTCATGCATATTAGCGGGGCTCTGACAGCCAGCCGCTGTCAACCCTTTCATAGATGATAAACAGTTTTTAGCAGACTTTAGAGGAAGATCAATTTACAAGCAATACAGTTCTCATTTTACCTTAAACTAGCTACTTGGAGTCTTGTCTAAGTTAACTTATATTTGTGTATTCAAATATAATTAACCTAAGTAATTACTAAGTACTTACGCTTCCTCATACACGTTGCGCAACGTGTAAGCTAAAGTAGTGAGTCAAGTTAGACCCACTACACGAGACGACCTCGAATATTGGCTGGGGTACTGTCATTACAGCGTCTCCGTCGCTTTCCAGACGGAAGCGCGACATCGTTGCTTGCAGTTGACTATCAGCTCCAAACTGTACGCAACTATAGTATACTTTGTAGTCTTCTGCGCTGTTCTTCGTGAAATCGATAGTGCTGTATTCAAAGGAGCTGTCTACGACTCCTACATAGGCAATGGCCGTCCGTTATCGCTGTGACATATGGCTCGGCGACTCCTAGTAGGATCCCGTGTTGTCCGTTATGACTGTGCTTGTTAATTTAGCCAAGTCTGGTGAGCTCAGATTCCACACATTTCCGTCACATAATACAAACAGCAATCGGCCTTGGAGCACCTCATCGGACTCGGTTGTGATCTTCAGGGAGGAAAACGCAAAATGAGTGCGAGAATACGACAGAACAGTTCGGCAATTACCCGTTTGTCGCCCATCGCGCGCGTCCTTTGAAGATATTGACCTTGAACTTCATCCTGAAATTTAGTACGATTTTTAGTAATTTAGTTAGTACTAATATCGAAAGTTTTTCTACTATGTTTCTGTTAGTACTAACGTCTCTGGGTAGTACATTTCGGCCCATGCACTAGTGAACTTCGAACTTCGGCTGCTCGCCGCCGCGCGAGCCTCCGCGGACCCGCAGGCGAGGCAACAACGGCAAGCGGGGGACGAGCACAGGCCCGGCATGATAGCGTCTGCAGAGGTACGATGCTTGCCGCATCGTCGAGCATGCCCATGTCCACGAACGAGCCATCAGTGAATTGCTAGCGGAAACTCGACTTGGAATTATCGCTTGCAAGTGCCCCCATCACCACGCTTTGTGTCTGCAAACTCGGAATCGAATGGAAACTTGCTCTGCCCGGGTAGTACACACGCACGATCGACGCACTTGGAAATATTTAGTTCCGCGTCACATGCCAGCTATAATGATCTAATAGAGCTCGCTATTTAGACCGAAACTCATGTTGCACACCTTAGCTGACATCGTTACTCCCAAGTTCACCAAATAAAACATCCACGGCCTCAACGATAATAGTGTCGCTTCCTGTGGCCGCCTAATGTGAGCGTCGTACCACATGTTCTCTGTTGGAGTAATGGATCTCAGCGATTAATTAGGACTGAGGAGGGCAGTGGACGTCTACCAAAAATAGGGAAATCACCCGACATAGATGCAGCAGATATGACAGAACATATCACCAAGTATGTCAACATATCCCAAATTCTATCCACCACAAATATCTTAATGACCAATCTCTATAGGTCTCATATTAGAAAGATATCGATTCAGTGTGCACTACATAGGGCAGTTCGAACGGGACTCTACTACAGCCAAATTTATCCAGTTCGGCTTGGAGTTTGGCTTGAAGGTCGCTATTTCCCTTCGAGATCCCTCCTGCGAGCTTCCTGCGAGCGCGATGTTCGAGGAAGACGACGGCATGCTCCTGCTCGTGTGCGAGGCGTTTAGGACGCACAACACGCGCGTGTGCGACGCTCGACGCGACGTCCACCAGCTGATGCTGGAGGAGGAGGAATGGCGCATCGCCATGCGCGCACGTCACTACCTGACGGCTCGGTGCCTCGATGCACCGTGCGAGTCCGCATGGATGACTCTCTACAAGCACGGCTCCGACTTGAATTTTCTGAATGCAACAAGTCTAACCAGGTAAGCTGCAACTAGCATCTATGACTCTATTCCTACGCTAACACCGCCTCCATGTACATGTATATAGGGGTGCATATCATCAGTTGCTGGGTAGGTTCGCTAGCTTCTACGACCTCCCGCCTCCGTCGTCGTCGTCACGGGACCGGCCCCCAAAGCCGCGCTACCTACACCAAGTACTGGGGCTCGTACTAAGTTTCTACGTGGACTCTATGGAACAGAGCATGCTGTGCATCACGTTCGGGGTGCCGCCAAGCACTCTATCACGAACGCTGCGCAAGGCCGAAGAAGCGCTGTCGCTAGCGGTGACTGGTTACGCACCTGCATGCATCTCCTGGCCCTCGCCCTCGCGTCAGGAGGAGCTTGTACACATGGTCAACAAACGCGAACCTTTGCTGGCCCACACGTTCGGATTTATCGACAGTAAAAACGTACGTGCGCGTGTACTGTACATGTGAATGATATTAGCTGCTTTTAGACTATCTCAACTAACTTTAGACGGATGTGACATGGGTACTGTACATGTCCAGCAGCCCTGTAACACCGACCTTTAAAACGCCATGTACAATGGCTGGTTGCACTCGGTCTTCGTGACCGGTACGATTTGTATTGTGGCCGACGGCTGCATCATTTGGTCGAAGCACAACTGTCCGGGGTCGTGGAACGACTCGGACACGTCCTTGGAGTTCCGCAACAAGCTGACGGACCCCCAGTTGTGCCCCGATGAGCTCATGAATTTAGTGTCGTACTCTGCAGTTCCATGTTCTACGGCATGACGGGGAGGATCTTGACCCCCTTGAAGGACGGAGACATCGATCGAATTGAGCATTGTCTTCGCAGTTCCCCACGCACACTGCACAATGCGATCACCTCCATTCGGCAGGCTGCCGAGTGGGGAGTGGGCAGCGTCCAGAAAATGTACAGCCGCCTGAATCTGCCGCTGCCCTACGACCCGGACCTACGAGGCATGCGCCTCAACAACCTATTCAGGATGGCGAACTACAGCGTTCGCACGGTCGGCATCTCCGAGACCAAGACCACGTTCGCGGGCGTGATGGAGTTGCCGAAGCAAGGCGTGTTTGAAGCTCTATGATTGCGTTGGCGTAAAGATGGTCGAATTCAAAGTTTCGTAGTTGATTGCCTTCGTTTTCGCACAGCATCGCTACCGCTGGATGTATCGGCACAGCTACTAACTAATACAGATCAGGATTCGCACTCGAAGCTATGTAAATGGACTGTGTTGCTGTGATCGTCATTGCTAAGGGCTGTTTGAGATGTTACGCTACTAAATGCACTTCCTCCCTCTTTGTATCTTCCGCGCTGTTCTCTTCACCACGCTAGAGCATTCACAGCTCTCCTTTCTTTGTTAGAGCTCCCAGGATGAGCAACAGTTCTTGAGTGCGTGCACGAGCGTCTTCCTTGACATGACGGGCGCGCTCCTCCGCCTCCTGCTTCTCCTGACGACGCCGCCGCTCAGCCTCCCGTTTCTCGTGATGGCATCGTTGTTCTGCATCCGCCTTGGTCGCTAGATAGCGTGCCTCGCGTGCCGCCAGGTCATCACGAAGACGCTGATCTTCGTCAGCGCGGCGAAGTTCCGTCTTGCGCTCGTTTTCCTCGCGCATCACGAGCAGCATTTCGAACATGGTTCCCGCCATGTTGCTGGAGCTGCTCTCCTGGTCAGACAAGCGCTTCTAGAGCGCTGCGGTCGCCCTCATAGCCTTCACGCGCTTTGCGTTAGCATAGCTAGCCTCCGCCAGCTCTTCGTCTTCGTCCGCAGCATGATTGCGTCCCACGGTCTCGCGGAACTCAGCCAAGTTGATGCCTCCAAGCCTGTTGGAGGAAGTCGCGTAGCGCTTCACCTTCGGTGGTTTCTTCTCTTGCGGGCGGCCAGCGGAGGCTCGCTGGGAGCCACTAGTCGCACTAGCAGCGTCGGCGGTTGCTGTGGACGCAGCAGAGACTGCCGGTCCAGCCGCACTCGGGCCTTGACCGGTTCTTTGTTGTAGAAGATCGCAACTTTCTCTGCGTCAACGGTACAGCCAGCGGAGACGGTCGCGGCGTAGCGAAAGCCTCCAACCCCTCGCACACACCGGACGAGAGCAGCAACTCCGAGAAGTCGCCGCTGGCCATGTTGGCATAGTCCCCGACCGATGTCTGCGTCTTGCCAGAATGCACGGAGTCGCTGGTGGAGGCTCTCTCGCTCGTGTCCACGTCGCCACCCACGCGTGGGTTGTCACCGAGCCCCTCGTCGCCCTCGAAGTCGAAGCACAAATCGGCTTGATACTCCTCCTCCTCACCCTCCTCCTCGACTTCATTGTCAACGTCGGCGCCGTCGTCCATGTCGACCACGCTGGCCTTGGCGTCGATGGACTGCTTTAGCAGCTTCTCTTGTTTCACGTGTGGCAGCATGTCGGCCACACCGGTGGGTTTGCGTGCTCCGTAGATCATCTTGAACTTTCGGCGGAGGCTCTCATGGTCGACGGTGATCTCGTCGCCCTCGTACACGGCGTGCGCCGCGGCAATCACGACTGTCATCAGGCGTCCACTCGCCACTTCCAGGAACTGAGCCACCGGCGTCCACGAGTGGTTGACGAAGCGCATCAAGCCACCCATCTGCCGAGCGTTGATGGCAACGCGGACTGGGTGACTGGGCCTCTCGGGGTGTTGCGTCATGATCAGGCGGTAGCCCTCGTTGCGCGGCCGAGTCGCGTAAGAGACTCTAACGTGTTCGATCTCGCCCAAGTACTCACCCAGTACCTCACCCGCATCAATGAACTCCTGCGCCACCACGGTCAATTCACGGGTCGCCGCGTTCCTCGCCAACGCGGCCTTCGACGACTCGACCAGGCCGTAGCCACAGTTGCCGCCGTACGGGCAGCAATTAATATTGCAGTATTGTAGTGGGTCTAACTTGACTCACTACTTTAGCTTACACGTTGCGCAACGTGTATGAGGAAGCGTAAGTACTTAGTAATTACTTAGGTTAATTATATTTGAATACACAAATATAAGTTAACTTAGACAAGACTCCAAGTAGCTAGTTTAAGGTAAAATGAGAACTGTATTGCTTGTAAATTGATCTTCCTCTAAAGTCTGCTAAAAACTGTTTATCATCTATGAAAGGGTTGACAGCGGCTGGCTGTCAGAGCCCCGCTAATATGCATGACTCTGATTGGTAGAAAGATGCTGCTTTCTACCAATAGGATCTTTGGGTATGTGTGGACCACTCACTGTGGTGGTTCACTTCAATGTATCCATCGCTGTGTCTTACACCAATGTGAGGAAGTATCCAAAACCTTTAACAGATAACCTATCTGTTAAATTCACAAGTGGCTTGTAGCCACTTGTACGTGTAACCCCGTTACACCATCCCCCCCTTAAGGTTAGACGCGCGGGGTCCCCGCACGTCAATCTTTTGGAATTGACCATTCGTCAATTCTCCGCGTTTGGAGAAGAAACCCGCGCTCATTCAACGATGAGCGCGCCTCAGAAGAAGTCCGCAAAGTCGGTGGGGAGTCATCTCTCCATCGACGACTACTTCGAGCGTCAGAAGGCGAAGTACGGCGACGTCGTCGACTTCGACGACGACGATGAAGACATGGAGGGCGAGGAGGACTCGCCCTCAAAGCGTAAAGACTCAGTGTCGAGCGAATCGCTCGACCCTCACGCCAAGAACGTTCGCCCGCGTGAAGGGGACGAATCGGACGCTTCGAGTTCGAAGCGTTCGCGTACTGAGAGCGATACCCCACTCGCTTCCGCTGGGGCTCTCAGTACTCCGCGCGCTGCTGCTGCAGCGCGTGATGTCAAAGCTCAAGGCTCTCCGCGCGCTGCACCCGCAGCGCGCGAGCCGTGGATGCCGTCCGCGTACGAGATCTCGGACCGGTATGGGAACTCAGTACCTCCGAATGAGGTGCCGTTATACGTATGCAGCGCCATCAAAGATGACGCTGTGGCTGCCGAGCTGCACTTTGATGCGGAAACGCATCAAAGGCGCGATTATTACATCGGGCTCTTCCATGAGCTCCGATGGTTCCAAAGCAAGAAGACATCTTCTCGCCGCAAAGTGCCCGAATGGCAGGCACTTTGTCTAAAGTCGGAATGCTTTTGTTGAGAACAACAACAAGAAGCCGAGTGCTTACCGTGATCGGATTAAGCAAGCGCGTGATCGCTTCGAGACGTACTCGAAGCGTGGAAAGTTGGAGCAACTCCACGTTGCTGCGGAGGAGGCAAAATGTGCCGTGCGCTGTGCCCGAGGGCTTTCAGTGCACGAAGTGCTTTCCAGGCGCGGTCCGCTTGAGCGACCGCGACCTGAACGGGTACACGTCGTTCCGTGTGCCCGAGAGTCTCAAAGAGCTCCGTGCTAAGTTCTTAGCACGTGAGGGTTCGGGCGCTAGCGATGATCGCAGCGATCGTGTTACTTCCGCTGCGCCAGCGCGTACTGCTCTTCGTACGCCCTCACCATTTCCGGAACGTCCTCCAGCAAGACGTTCCGCGGCTCCCATGTATCGCGATGGGGAGGAAATCCTCTCCAACGAATACGAAAACGAGCCCCTAGAGGGTTCGTTTTCGGGATACTATGGTCAACAATCCGCTCAACAATCCAGCGGGTTGAGCCGCGGGCGTCACGGATCGGCGGTGGCGGGGGTGGGAACACGCCCCGGGTATGATCAGCCCCGGGCTGATCAGTATGCGCCTCTCCACGACCGGGTGACCGTCGTGGAGCGTCTGCAGGGCGCTGAGTTCGCCGCCCTGAAACAGGAGCTGGCGAACCAGAAGGCCCAAGTCGCGGCGGTCTCGCAGACCGCCTCGAATATCCAGGTCGAGCTGGGGACCCAGATGAAGGGGTTGCTCCAGCGCGTCCGCGCGCTGGAGGAGAGGTTGCTCGTCGCCGAGGCCAAGTCCTCCGCTTCTGCCTCGGCTCCTGCCGAGGCTTTGGGTCAGCCGAGCTAGATGGCTCGTGCTGCCGGTATGGCTTCAGCCGTCCGACGTAAAAGGTCGGATGGAGGCGCATGCTAGACGGTATGTCTAGCGTGTATGCGTTGCCGTGCCGTGCCAACACAGTGAACGGCTCGGTGAAGTGTGGAGCAAGCTTGCTTGCTCCGAAATCCGAAACTGCATGTCTAGGCAGGTTTTGTGTAGCTAACAAAACTAATGAACCAACTTTAAATTCATTTGTGTTGCCTCTGCCCGCATTGTCTGCGTTCAGCTTCTGTTGATCAACAGAAGCTGCTATAGTGTCTTGGACAAACCGAATCACGGCTTGTCTTTTGGTGATGAAACTGATTGCATCCGAGCTGAAGTCATTCAGCTCGCTCTCCGCTAGAGGCCCGACCCCTGCGTGGTTCTTTGCGGTGTCTGCGCCCTGCGCAGACCCGTGGTCGTTGGCCTTGCTGGTGGAGGAGTCTGCGCCCTGCGCAGACTCATGTGGTTTGTCCATTGTTGCAGCTGACACTGTGCAAGTGTCAGCGGTTTTCTGCGGCTGCTGTATTACAGTCGTAGATCCTCCCCCACTTAAAGTGGGAGCCATCACTCCGAGTAAACTCGGTAGACGTGGATGCCATGCGGCATCCACGTAGAACGGTGTATGCCCGGTCGAGGCATGCACCGAGTTGTTGATGGCAAACTCCGCCATCGACAAACACTCGCTCCAGTATTGGAACGAGTGAGCGTAGCTCTTCAACATATCGACGAGCACGCGATTCACGCGCTCGGTTTGACCGTCCGTCTGCGGATGATCCGCAGTCGACATGGAAAGCTGGCTCCCAAGAAGTGTAAACACTTCTTGCCACAGGTGCGCTGTGAAGCGCGGGTCTCTGTCCGACACGATGTCGGACGGCATGCCATGGTGTTTGAACACCATGTCGACGAGCAGACGGGCCGTCTGCTTCGCGGTCACCTCTGCTGGCACCGCAACAAGATGTACCATCTTGCTGAAGCGGTCTACAAAGACCACAACACCGGTGTTCCCTCCGCTATCCGGGGAAGACCAAAGATGAAGTCCAAAGACATGGACTTCCAACACTCCGACGGAGTCGGTAGTGATTACAGTGGAGCCTGCGCGAATGGCGCAGGCTTTACACGTTGACATACCTCGCAAGCACGGATGTACTTGCGCACCCACTATACTGGTGGTGCCAGTAGAAGTCGCGCGTGAGAAGGACGTAAGTCTTCTCACGTCCGAGATGTCCCGCAGTCGGGGCATCATGATACTCGTACATGATCCTGAGTCGCAGGTCATGGTCATTTGGCACGACAACGCGATCCGTGTTGTCGTCGACTGCATTGTAAAGCAGTAGTCCGTCGTGCACACGAAAGCGGTGTGCACGCGCTCGAAGGTGCTTGGGCAGCTTCTGACGGGACTTGTCAGAAGGCGCTGTGCCATAGGCCAGCAGAGCTTCGCGTCCGCGTCGTGCGCGTACGCGGCCTTCACATCATCCAACAGAGATGATGTGGGTTTGCTCGATCGCATGGCGTCAATGGCATTGACGTCAACAGCTTCCGCGTAGTCCGGCCGACGTGATAACGCGTCGGCCACCACATTCAATCTTCCGGGTTTGTATTCGACCCGGAAGTTATACTCCGCAAAGAATGAGAGCCATCTCGCCATTCTTTGTGATATGTGGCGACTTCACTGCGGTACGCAGTGAAGCATGGTCGGTGTAGACCACAAATGGTCTACTCCCAAGCAAATACACTCGGAACTTTGCGAGTGCATACTTCATGGCAAGGAGTTCCTTGTCATGCACCGGATAGTTGCGCTCAGCTGGCTTCAGCTGACGCGATTGGTAGTAGACGACACGATCACGGCCCTCGTGATCGTGCTGCATCAACGCGCATCCGATCGCGAAATCGGATGCGTCACACACTACGTGAAATGGGCGATCTTGGTCAGCCACTGCCAAGATCGGCGCCTCAGTCAAGCCCCGCTTGACTGCATCGAATGCCTTTTGGCAATCGGGTGTCCAATTCCACACAGCTTCTTTCTTAAGAAGCTGTGACAGCGGGCGGATCTTGCCCGCATAGTCCTCCACGTACTTGCACAAGTACGTGGCCAAGGAACTGCCTCAGTTCCTTGACACTTGAAGGCGTTGGCCATTCATTGATCACTCTGACCTTTTCCGGGTCAGGGCGAACACCAATCTTCCTACGAGACACCCGAGGACGGGTATCTCGCTCGCCCCGAAGATACACGTCTTCAGGTTCGCGTAGAGCTTATGTGTTCTCATAAGCTCAAGTAGCTTCCGGAGATGCACCCTGTGCATCTCTACGTCGAGTCTTCCGTCCACAGCCCGGCTGTGGATGAATACATCGTCGAAGTAGCTCGGTGCGAAGTCGCGCACCGAGCGCAACAAGTGCGTCACGCACCTGTTGAAAGTCGCAGGGGCGTTCTTGAGCCCCTGTGGCATTACTAGCCATTCCCAGAGCATGCCGCTTGGCGTGCTCACTGCCGTGAGAGGGATATCGCTCTCACGCATTAGGATTTGATAAAATCCATCTCGCAAGTCGAGAGCACTGTAAACGGTGCTCCCGGCCATCGAATCGATGATAACATCTTTTCGCGGTATCGGCGTCTGCGCCGGTACTGTCGCTTGTTGTAGGCATGAACGATGCGCCATCCGCCCTGTGGCTTCTTGACACAGAACGTCGGAGCACTGTGCGGGGACTTTGATTCCCGCACTTGTCCTGCTTTACGACGACTTTCAAAGAAGTCGTCGATCGCTTTCACTTACTCTCGCGGCAGTGGCCACTACCGCGTGACACAGTACTTCGTGCCCGGCACGAGATCAATCTCGTGCTGAATGCCCTTATCCTGCGGAAGCTCCGCAGGAATGTCTTCCGGGAGTACGGCTTTGTACTCCCTCAACAATTCGTAATAGGGACTCGACTTCAGCGAGTCCCAACCTTGTTCCTCGAAGCGCTCTCGCTTCGTCTTCGCACTGAGAGTGTCTTCACTCTCAGTGGTACTTCCCATGAGGAGCTGCCTCAGCTCTTCCCTCTCGCTCTCCGTTCTTTCGCTGTTCGAAAGAACGCAGACTTGCTCGATGCGTCCATCGTGCAAGTCGCGCGTGAAGCGCTTCCAGCTCATGGCTGGAAGCGAAGTCAACTCCGACGCCCTCGTCGGAGGATTAGCGAGTTCCTTTTCCTGATACTGAAATCCAGTATCGGTGCGCGTCAAGACGCTTAGCGTCTTCACATTCGGCGTCACCGCCACAGTCCGCCCAGCAGACTGCTCTTGTTGCGTCTCGGTCCCGGACCGAGACTTGCGCAGCGTTTTCCGCTTGCGCCGTCTTCTTGTTGTGCGGAGCCCAGCTCCGTACGGTGGTTCTTCTGACCCAGGCCCGGCCATGGACAGTTGTTCGCCGGCGGACCCTGTCCGCGGGCGCGCGGTATCAAGCCCGGCTTGACCGCATTTTCCATCGTGCAGCCCGGCTGCACGGTAACGTGTCCCTTCGCCGGCAGACCCTGTCTGCGGGCGCGCGATATCAAGCCCGGCTTGATCGCATGGCGCTTCGTCGTGCAGCGCGGCTGCACGACAGCATGCAAATTGCGTCAGTGCGGTACGTTTGCAACCGTCCGCACTGTTTGCAGCGTCAACTCCCGGAGTTGACACGCCTTCGTCACCTCGACGCCATTCATTGGCGGAGCCCCTCATGACCGAGGGTGCGTCGGCTCCCGGAGCCGACGCGTCGTTGTCGACCTGACCGCTTCGGGTCAGGGACTGTCCCTTACACGCTTGAACGTGGGTGTTGGTTCCCGGAACCAACACATCTTTTTCTTCCGACGTCGGCAGCATTGCCGACGTTGGTCTCACTTGTGCGCGCCCTCGCGCACTTCTTGGGCACTCCGGGACAGCAGCATAAAGCGCTGTCTCGACTGGTGAGCCGCGCGCACGTGCTGGTGCACGCGCTGCGGTAAAAGGGCCATCGCTCTCTGTTCCGCTGTCGCGGCCGAAGCGCACGAGCGTGCGCTTCTTCCAGTCTATCACCGGATCATGCCGTACAAGCCACGGCATGCCCATTACTACGTCGAACTTATCGTCCAGGTCCAGGACGATAAAGTGTTCGACAAACACTTGTTGTTTGTACGAGGAGCGCACGTTCACGACGCGCTTCTCGGTTTTTACGATGGCACCTGTTGCCAATCGTACCTCCAGAAGACTTCGAGGTGTATCTACCTCCTCGAAGTCAAGTCTCGACAGGCTTCGTAGTCGAACAAAGTTGTTCGACGCGCCTGAATCTACCAAAGCTCGAAGAGAGTCACTCGCTCTCTTCGAGTAAACCTTCAAGATGACTAGGTTCGGCCTGTCATCTTGTTTCTTGCAGTGAGAGGTGGTCTCACTGGGGGCTGCAGTCCTCAGTGTCGCGTGCCCGATGTCGGCACGCGCGACTGCACTACCAGTAGGGCGCCCCGCGCCTACTGGATGTTCGCGTTTTTTGTTGGTCCGCGGCGATGCCTAGCATCGCCACGACGGCCACCTCCAGGGGGCATGGGAGCTGTGCACTCTCGTGCAAAGTGACCGATCCTTCCGCAACGGAAGCATCGCACGTTACCTCCCTGTTGCTGATAACCAGCAGTTGTTGCATTCGAGAGGTCCATTGGTTCTGGACCTCCCGGCCTCGCTACCGGTCGCGGTTGCGGCCTCGGCACGTTCATATGCAGTTTATCCTGCCGCAGGCTAAACTCTTCTTGCATGGCAAGAGTAATCGCAGCTTCGAGAGTACTCGGGTACTCTCGGAAGAGATAGGTCTTCACAGGCCCATCTCTAAGCCCCTTCATGAACGTGACGACCTTGGTCGCCTCGTCAATCGGGTTGGTCACGATGTTCGAGACCAAGTACCGTGCACGCTGCGCGTAACCATGGACGTCATGCTTACCCTGCTGAAGGTCGAGGAACTCCGCCCTCGACCGGAACTCGTTTTGCGGGGGCTCAAACGCTTGTTTGAGCTCCTCTTTGAACACTTCGTACGTGCTGAAGCACGTAGGATCGGAGAGTCGGCGTCCATACGCCCAACTCCTTGCGCGTCCGCCAAGGCAGGACATGGCGAACGCGACCTTCGACAGCGGGTCGACGATGCGTCGAGCCGCTAAGGCTGTGTCGAGCTCGACAAGCCATCGGAGGAGAGGCTCGCCCTCTCTTCCCACGTAATTGCTTACGCTCAACTTTAATGATTGAGCACGCGGTGTCGTCCCTGACGACGCCGTCACTGAGGAAGCAGCGTCACGCTGCTCCTTCATGATGAATCCCAGAGCAACACCATGTTGCTCCGTCGGCGATAGCGTACGCAGCATCGTAGCTATCGCCGCTTCTCCAATGACTGTTGACAGTCGTTGGAGGGCCTCCCACTCTGGGTCAGACAGGTGGGGGCAGTCAGCGCGTGCAACATGCGTTGCAGGCGTATTAGAGCTCTCCATGGGCACCTCCGTGCTCATGTGGTTCTCGGCTCCGCGTTCGTACACCGCGTACGAACGTCAAGCAGTCGGTCGTTGGACGGACTACAAAGTGCTACCAGGTGTAGTGGGTCTAACTTGACTCACTACTTTAGCTTACACGTTGCGCAACGTGTATGAGGAAGCGTAAGTACTTAGTAATTACTTAGGTTAATTATATTTGAATACACAAATATAAGTTAACTTAGACAAGACTCCAAGTAGCTAGTTTAAGGTAAAATGAGAACTGTATTGCTTGTAAATTGATCTTCCTCTAAAGTCTGCTAAAAACTATTTATCATCTATGAAAGGGTTGACAGCGGCTGGCTGTCAGAGCCCCGCTAATATGCATGACTCTGATTGGTAGAAAGATGCTGCTTTCTACCAATAGGATCTTTGGGTATGTGTGGACCACTCACTGTGGTGGTTCACTTCAATGTATCCATCGCTGTGTCTTACACCAATGTGAGGAAGTATCCAAAACCTTTAACAGATAACCTATCTGTTAAATTCACAAGTGGCTTGCAGCCACTTGTACGTGTAACCCCGTTACAAGTATAGCTGCATGAGCGAGTTGCGGTAGCGCCCAACTCGGCACGGATCCACACAGTCGCACCAACCAAAATAGGAACCGCAGGAAAGAATACCCCTGTTGGGTTAAACTGCTCGCGAAGGTGCGCCACCACAAATGCCACCGCGCAGGAACGAAGCGACCTTGCTGCTGGCGGTGAACAGCATGAGGTCGGGCAGCACGTAGCCTGACACGAACACGCGACCCACGGGTTGCACGCATGACAGCATTGGGGACACCGTCGGCAACGTGGCCTCTTGCCGCTGGCCAGGACGACGTTGATATGGAGCGGCGACCGCTCGACGCTCCCTCCGCGAACTCTGGCGCTCGCGAAGCGCCTGTCGAAATGGTGGAGACGGAGTTCGTGAACGTCGAGCAGCGGCTGCTCAGGCAGGACCGGCGACGGAGATCGTGGGCGTGAAGCAGGCGGGTCTTCGAGCAGGACGGGAGACGACGTAGTCGTACTGCGTGGGTTCCACATGGTCGGCGGTGTTGCAGGCGGGAGAGGATCCGTCGTGGTCAGCGTGGACGCTGCCGCACCAGCCTTCGAAGGCTTCGTCGGCGGAGGGTTCGACATCTCCCTCGGCACGCGAAGACCGTGCTGCGGCGAAATCCACGGCGTCGTCGTGGTCCCCGTGGAGCTGGCGGGCGAAGAAGACTTGGCGCTCTTCACCGGCGCTTGGACGCCGGGGGACGATACAGTGCGAGCTCCAGTGCACGGCGGAGTGGACAAGATGAACCATGGTTGCTGTACACGTTAGAGAAGTCAGAATAGACTCGACTTGCTCGCTAGTCAAGGTATTAAGTACGTTTTCTTTGTTGCTGCACGCTGCGCTGCCGAGCACTTGTCACTTGGCCGCGATTTTTCGAAAGTGGAGGTTGAAGCTGGTGCGCACGAAATGAGTTATGTCGATGATATATTGCAGCGACATCTGCAGAGTGATGGTCTACATATTCTATACAAATTTCAACATTAACTTTTAAGATGGCTAGACGATTTTTACGTCTCACGAGATTAATGTCTCGTTACGTCCTGTCATATCTGCTGCATCTATGTTGGGTGATTTCCCTATTTTTGGTAGGCGTCCAGTATGCCATCAACATGTACGAGTGTAGAAGGTTGAGCGTAGAGAAGATGGTAGAAAAGAAGATCTGTGTCGGAAGCTTTGCATGAAGCATTATTGCCACCATAGCTCCAAAACCAGAAATTATATTTTACAATACAATTTCTGAGGTTGAATTCGTTGAAAATGTTTAGAACTACTTAATTAAGTACGCACTAGCAGGACTTTGGCTCACCGCTGGTGAAGACGTACTCGGATACGTAGAGGCAAACCGCACCTGGGATCTGGTACGAGTTGCCTGTGTACGACAGCAGTCCCGTGTGCTCGTCCACCTTGAACACGTAAGTATCATTCGAGTTTTGGTTCGCCACGATGAGCCAGTCTTCGTAGATGGTGAATCCGCGCGGCGTCGTTCCACGCGTGCTCTCCCATCCGAGAGGGGTCAACGTGCCTTCCGCCTCGTTGATCGCGTAAATGACGATCGAGTTGTGTCCACGGTTCGACACGTACACGAACTTGCCGTTCTTGGACAGGTGGATGTCCGCCGCAGTGCTCGTGCTCGTGAAGTTGGACGGGATCGTCGAAATGTTTTGCACGGCTGGGCTCTCCAGCAAAGCCTCCTCGTGGTTGATCTTGTACACTCCGACAGCGTTTGAGATCTCGTTTGTGACGTACAGGAAGTTTCCATTCGAGCTCAGAATCGAGTGCCGCGGTCCGGATCCAGGTGGACGGTAGACAGTGTCAAGGCTGTTGAGCGTCTGCTTCTTCGCGTCAAGCTCGTACTCTAGCAGGGTGTCGCCGCCCAAGTTAGCAGCGACGACGTGGTTCGAGTTGGGGAGCCAACGAGTGCTGTGAATGTGGCCCGTTGCCTGCTGGTCCATGACAACATGACTGCCGTTCGGGAACGCCTCGTAGAACGTCTCTGGCGCGACCGTGCCGTTCTCGTGCAGCGGGAATAGCGAGAGACTGCCGGCGTAGTTGGCCACGGCGACAAAGTCCTCGTTCGGGCTCAGCGTGACGTGGGCTGGAGACCCACCCTGCATCTCCTGCGTGTTGAGGATGTCCAGTTTGCCGTTGGCGTTCAGCGTCATCGCCGACACGTACCCGACTCCCGTGGCGCGGTTGAGGCCGTAGATCAGACGCTTGCCGTTGTACCGCTTGTTGGTCGATTCTTGCAGATACGTGGGGTTGATTCCTCCGGTCCCGATGAGGAATGGCGTGATCGCCCACTGCGTCAGGGACCCGTCCGTCGTGTTGAACTTGTACGTGTAGATTCCTTGGGCAGGGTCGGTGGTCCATGTTGCTGCGAACAGGATCGGCTGAGCCTTGTCGCTCCGTTGGGTCGAGCCTGCCGTGACACTGGTCATGGCTGCAGCGAGGTAGAGGAAGATACTTGAGAGACGCATCTGCGACTGAGGTGGTCTTGAGCTTGAGGTGTCGAGTTCCGGAATGAGCTGCGCGGACGAAGCATCTCGTGGCGCTGGTCAGCCGTCCACTGACCCTAGTTGGCGAGGTATGGAGTCGCTCCAGCCGGCGCAAGGGAACGTGATAGCCGTCACTTGTTTGTCCCTGTCTTACGCTAACATAGTGTGTCTGACAGCTTTCGGTTGCAAAAGGATTGGGTTTGCTGTTCGCTGACCGACATCCATCGCTTCCCGAAGTCAGGTGTGATGTATCACGCGTGCAACGGTCGACATCTGCAGCGGAAACTCGTCATGTGTATTTCGCGATCGCTTTGGATTTCGCGTGCCCAGCTCAAGCACGGCGTGTCCGCAAACATGGAAACTGGTCCTCAAGTCAAATCATATTGAGTGTATAGCGCGAATGTACCATAAATATGGTACATCTTGAACTAGAGCGGATACCACCCCCGACTGACGTCACTCACTCAACAGCTTTCGACCCCCGCCTACCGAAAATGAGCGGCCCCACGCTCGCCTTCATCGACTGCTCCGCGGGCATCGCGGGCGACATGCTGCTCGGCGCGCTGATCGACGCGGTGCGTCCCCCATTCCCCCATCTCTACTGCACCTTATCTGACGCGTTGTGTGTGTCCAGGGCGCCCCGCTGTCCGACATCAAGCGCGGACTCGAGTCACTGCGTGGCATCGCGGGCGAGTGGGAGCTCAGCACCAGCCGCGTGTGGAAGGGCCCCGGCAGCATCGCAGGCACCAAGGCGCACGTGGGCTCCATTTACCAGCACAAGGAGGCTGCTGCTCCTAAGCCGGGCGACGCTCTCCACCACGAACACAGTCACAGCCACGGTCATGGACACAGCCACTCGCACGTCCACAGCCACGGCCACAACGGTACTCACCATCATGATGACAATGATGCAGTGGACGAAGTGGAAGCAGAAGCTGTTGGGGTTGAGATGGGCCACTCGCACTCGCACGAACACCACGAGCATTCTCATGATGAAGAGGAGGAGCACGGCGGAGAGCCCATGCGGAACCTGGACGACATCAAGACGCTCATTGCAGAGAGTGACCTGTCCGACTGGGTGAAGGAGAAGAGTGTTGCGGTGTTCACGCTGCTGGCGCAGGCTGAGGCGCATACGCACGGCACATCGCTGGACGAGATCCACTTCCACGAAGTAGGGGCGATCGACAGCATCATCGACACCATCGGCTCTGTTATCGCGCTGGATCTACTCGGTGTGCGCGAGGTGCACGCGTCGTTCCTGCCCTTTTCGTCGGGGACTGTCAAGTGCATGCACGGAGTGCTGCCTGTGCCCCCACCGGCGACGTTCCGCCTGATGATTGGCATTCCGGTGTGCCCTGCTCCCAAGGGGTAAGTACGCGATCTACCGGCTCCGCATTGCTGTAAAAGTGGTATGCTTACACTGTCTTCTCTACTCTACAGGGCAAAGGGAGAGCTTGTAACGCCGACTGGAATCAGCCTTGTGAAGGCCCTGGCCTCTACGTTTGGCGAGCCTCCTGCCTTCATTCCGACACACACTGGTGTCGGGGCTGGCACGAAGGAGTTCCCTGGACATGCCAACATCGTCCGCGTTGCCATCGGCACGAAGATTGACCCCATGGCCCCTGAAAAGAGCTACGTGAACCCCGCTGCCGCTGCATTGAGGTCTGCCGAGCCCGCCTCGTATCCTTATGCCACGGAAAAAGTCGTCGTTCTTGAGACCAACCTGGATGATTTAAACCCACAGGTAATTGGCTACGTCTCGGAGCGGCTTCTCTCGGAGCACCACGCACTCGACGTGTGGAAGCAGCCCATTCAGATGAAAAAGAACCGACCGGGCGTCTGCCTCAGGTACGAATTGCGCTGGGCCTGGTTGATAATCGACGTTCTAAACCTTGTTGTCTGGTTTCAGCATTTTGTGTCGAGCTGAGCACGAGCAGGGAATTTTAGAGACCCTCTTCCGCGAAACTACGACGCTTGGTGTTCGCCGGTATGTCTCAAGACCTACTTCTCTGTTTTCGATGACGAACGGTTCTGCTAACTGCGTGTTCTCGTTATGAATGCATTAACCTTACCAATAAACAATCATTTGAACAGCAACGTGATGGATCGAGTTTCCCTTTGTCGCAAGTTTGTGTCTGTCTCCGCGTTTGGACGCTCGGTAGACGTGAAAGTCGCATTTCTCGGCAACGAGGCTGTGAACGCGCACCCTGAGTTTGAGCACTGCAAGGCAAGACCTTGTTTCCCTTTTGTTGTTGGCAATTCTTGTGTATCGCTCTTGAGCTCACACATGCTGGTACTTCTTTTCGTTGTTTCAGGCAATCGCAGTGGAACAGAACTTACCGTTGCTGCAAGTCATCGACGAGGTGAAAGCTCTTGCTCTTCCGCAGTTCAAGGCCCAAACGTCATTTCAGCAAGAGTGAAACGCATGCCATTGCACTCTTAAATGATCAAGCTAGTAGCCTGCAAAAATGCTCACCGGTTCTCCATCCCTGGTAGCTCATCTCTTGGCCATCTGCCAGATATTCTTGAGTTCGTGCATTCCAGCACCATTGCAGAACGCAGCCAGCCGCCCCGGGAGAATAGACTGCTCCAGGTTCGCCACCAAGTAGGCGAACCACGTGTCGTACACCAGCACCTCGCCGTTGAACATGGCGTCGAGCGCCTTCTTGGCCGTGTCTTTGGCGTCCGCCGTGATCCCCGGGAGCGTCATGCACACCGCCTTGTCCAGGTCTGCCGTCTTGCTGAAATTGGTGGCCACAGGGCCGGGGCACATGCATGTGACCGTGACGCCGGTCGAGCGCAGCTCGTAGCTCAGCGCCTGGCTGAAGCTCGTGACGAAGGCCTTGCAGCTGCCGTACAGCGCCGCCGTGGGCACTGCACCCGCGCCTGCAATGGAGCTGATGTTGAGCACGCGCCCGACCTTGCGCTCCACCATCTGCGGCACGATGGCGCGCGTGAGCCGCACCATGGCGTGCATGTCGAGCGTCGTGAGCTCGTCGATCTCCGTCTCCTTGAGCTGCGTGAAGTCCCTGGTCAGACACGCGCCCGCGTTGTTCACGAGGATGTCCACCACCAGCTGCTTGTCCTGCACGAACTTGAGCAGCTTGTCGACGCCCTCGCGCGTGGACAGGTCGCACACGCACACCAGCACCTCGGCGGGGCGGTTCACCAGCTCAATCTCGGCGCGCATGCGCTCCAGCGTCGTCTCGGTGCGCGCCGCCAGCAGCAGCGAGTACTTCTGCTCCGAGAGCAGGTAGCTCATCTCCCGGCCGAGCCCCGACGACGCCCCCGTGACCAGGGCGTAGCGCTTGAGCTCGGGCGTCGTGGGCTGGAAGCCCCACAGGTGGTAGCGTGTCATCGCCAGGTCCAGACTCGCCACCACGAAGTACAGGAACAGCAACACGCGCACCACACGAGCCACGGAAGCAGCGTCCACGTAGGTCAGTGCCAGCACCAGCACGCCCACCAGGTGCGCGGGCTTCCACACCACGTTCACGCGCTCGCGGCGCCTCGGGGCCGCCGCCGACATGATGCGCCAAGCTCCTACAGGTTGCGCGACTTGAACTGACAGTTGAGGAGCAGGGGGTACACTTTCGGTGTGGCATACACGAGATAGGGGTATGTACCAGTGGTACCCACTTGATTGAAACAGCCCATCTCCGCAACGAGGTATACAGAGGAATATATGCGAATATATATGTTAATGTAATGTATGTTTATACTATCTTTATATAACGATGGATGTCATTGTGTCAGTTTCAAAGGAACAAATGCCTTGTTTTATGTGTCGACCTTCTTTACTGTATTTATATCTCTTTATAGAGATAGGTCAGCGCATGCGTGGTCTCGACGTGTCATTCCGGATCGAGCGCGTCCAAGTGCAAGTGTGGGGGAACGAACGATGCTGGAGCTGCTGACGTACAATATCTACGGGGCGCCGGCCTACATGGTGGTGCCCTTCGTGGTGCTGGTGGTGGTGTACGTGGTGCTGGTGGTGCGCTTCATCCTGCACATGCGCGGGCTGAACGTGAGCTTCACGGGCAAGAAGCGCAAGATGGCGCTGCTGCTGGGCCCGCGCGGCGCGGGCAAGACGAGCTTCTTCCACCTCATTCGCGACGGCGAGCACGTGGACACGGTCAGCTCCATGAAGGAGCAGACCTTCCGCTTCGTGGTGCACCCCAAGTACAACCCGGACAAGTTCGACGCCGAGCTCACGGTCGTCGACTACCCCGGCCACGAGCGCCTCCGCTCGTAAGGAGATCAGAGCTCTCTCTATTGCAATATTTCGGTTAGGAGCTGACGGTGCTTATGGTGGTTATTTGGTTGTGCAGGCGGGTAGCGGACTTCTACCCCGTGGCGGGATGCGTCGCCTTCTTCGTGGACGCCAGCGACGTGCCGTCGTTCCGCAAGGCCGCCGAGTACGCTGCCAATTGCTGCTGCAGTGCACTGTAGTTGCAAGATACTAAATTATAAGTTGTTATTACTCGTTGCGTGCGTAGGTTCCTGTACGACATCTTCGCCAACAAGAAGGTGAACGACCAGGCGCCTCCGATCCTGGTGGCGTGCAACAAAAGCGAGGCCTCGGGCGCGTCCAGTCCGCAGGCGGTGCGTGACGCGCTGGAGAAAGAGCTGACGCAGCTCAAGACGACGCGCTCGTCGCTGGAGACGGAGGGCGACGAGGACGAGCAGGACCTGTCCCAAGTGCCGGTCGGCCGCGACGGAGCCAACTTCGAGTTCGACGTGGACTCGCCGTGCGAAATCTCGTTCGTCAAGTGCAGCGTCAAGGACGCGGACATCCACGACGTGGTGAGCTTTATCCAGCAGCACTAGGCGTTGCTGACTAGGTAGCGACAGTATGAGATCAGCGTCCCGCTGACCAGAGCAAAGAGCTCTCCCGTCCGTCGTGAGTAAATCTGTGCAGGCAGCAGAGAAGACGTGAGCGATAAGAGACTGCAGCTAATGCACAGTGCTTCTAGTGTCTGTCTGTCTTGGGTAGATGGTGCTATTTGCATGGTCTTTCTCGGCCAGTGGAGGTATGGCTTGCTAGCTAGTCTATGCCGCGATGCTGTTGCCCAGTCCGTAGAGCTGGCCGGAGTACTTGCCTACGTTCTCGACCTTGCCGTCGAAGAATGCCTCGACCATCTTGAAGAACGTGGCGGCCGTGAGCAGCGCGTCCGAGCCGGCCTGGTGCATGGTGCCTATTCTCTCCACCTTGAGGTCCTCGGCCAGGCGGCTGAGGCCGCCCACCTTGTCGAAGTCCATGCCCATGTGCTTGAGGTCATACGTAGCCGGGAAGTACGTGTGCAGCAGGTCGAAGAACGTGTCCTCCTCGGCGGGCAGCGGCGCGCACGTGAGCACCTTGAGCAGGTAGCCAAAGTCGGACGAGCCGTGGAACGAGACCCACTTGACGTGGTCGCCCAGCACGAGGCCCGAGGGCACCAGCAGCTCTCCGAAGCGCGCCACCTCGATGCCCTGCTCCTCGTGCTTGGCGAAGTCGATGCCCGCCTGCTTGAGGATCTCGATCGAGTCCTGCGCGTACATGTCTTCGCTGAGGCTGAACTTGAAGTTGAACTGCCACACGGGCAGGTCCTCCATGTACGAGCCGTCCTCGTTGAAGAAGGCCACGCCCAGCTGGATGATCCTCAGCAGGTCCACGTTGCAGCGCAGCGTCTGGTACTGGTAGTCGGACGACGTGGTGAATGAGCCGATGGGGCGCGCCACGACGCCCGGGTACTCCGTGTCCATGGCCACGTAGCAGCCCCTGGTCACCACCTCGCGGATCACCTTCATGGTCTCCTCCAGGTTGGTCTCCCACACGTCGCGAATCTCCACCTCGGCGGGCATGGGGCGCGCCGACAGCATGGTTTCAATACCAGCGAGGCGGCGGGGATCTGAGCCTGAACTTGCGCGCGCTGTTGCGGCGGATATAGAGCGGCTCAGACGACGCGACCTGCACGGAAAGAACTGCGCGCGTCTGGAGAAGATGAAGGCGCTGGTTTCGTGGAAGTTACGGCCGCGGCGGGAGCTACACACGCACGCGCACAGAGCGACACCCTTCGACGTCGAGAAGCTCACCTCGGTTCTTCTGTGTCGGCCGGGGAGCTCTACTGTTCCGTTAAAGATCGCACTTAATCAGGAGGTGCGGGTTTTCAGCCAATTATATACAGGCTGGGTTTTGGCCAATGACCAAGCGTTGAACTATTGGCACTCCTCAACGGCCACACATCACCCGCATCGGTGCAGCATGTTGTCGCTGTCGCTGCTTGGTGCTCGCGCGCGGCTGCTGCGCGCGCCCGCGGCGTCCCGCTGCGTGTCCACAGTCGCTCGTTCTCTCGGCAACAGCGCGGCAGTCGTTTCCGCGCCTCGCGCGCGCTTCGAGGCGCCGAAATCGCGTCTGTTTTCCACCGTCGACGGTCCTAAAGACGGAGATGAAGACGAAGGCAAGAAGGACGAGCTGCAGGACCAGCAGGACCAGCCAATCAACGACGACCTGAGCCCGCTCGAGCGCCTCATGCAGCACTCGCAGCAGTTCCGCGTCGACCTGGACCTGGACGACGAAGACGCAGGATACGGACAGGGCGACGATGATAATGGAGATGACGAGCAGGACGACGGCCCGTTCGCCAGTGACTGGCAGGCCGAGAGAAGCAGCAGTAGCAACAGCAGGACCAGTGGAAACAGCAGCAGCACTCGTCCCGCTGCGGGCTTCAAGCGCAATACGTTCCGCCGCCGCGGCGCCTCGGACCGCCACTCGCAGCTGGGCCGGATGGCGGTGAGCCGCCTGCTGGAGAAGGACATGGACGAGCTCAACTACGACGCGGAGCTGGAGAGCGTCTGGGGCGAGCAGGAGCTCAAGCAGCGCAAGTTCCACCAGCACCTGCGCCGCGAGCAGGACCGAGACCACGTGTGCCAGAACTGCGGCGAGCGCGGCCACCGCTCCAGGAACTGCCTGGTGCCGCGCATCTGCTCCAACTGCGGCAACCTCGGCCACTCGGCCAACCAGTGCAGGTACCGCAAGAGCCCCGAGTCCATCGACGAGTTCCTCGAGCGCGAGGAGGACTTCCAGGCCAGACAGAAGAAGAGCCGCAGGTTCAGGAAGAAAGCGGCCAAGGCGGCCGAGGACCCACGCGCGCCGCGACCCAAGGATATGCCCATGAGCGACTTCAACAAGCGCAATGAGAGTCTACGACTGGAGCTAGACGCCGAGCTGGATGCGTACGCGGACATGCTGGAGGAGAAGGACCGGAAGCGCAAAGAGCAGGAGCAGCTCAAGGAGACACAAGTAACACCGCCGACCGAGCACTAGAGCAGGGGAGGAAAAGATAACCACTGTTAGACTTGAAAGCACACCTACTTGACTACCGATAGCTCGATTGCTCCCTCGCTGGCGCGAGCATGTCCTTGATCAACCATGGTCGCTTAGTTGGCAACTCCGAAGCCACCACCGCCGGGCGTGTACAGCGTCAGCACCTCGCCGGGTAGCACGTCCACGGTGTTCTTGCCGCCGAGGTTGACAGTGCGACCACCCTGGCGCTGAAGCAAGTTAATGCCGCGAGCGCCAGGCTCGCCGCCCTCCAATCCGTAGGGCTGGAAGGCACGTCGCTCCGAAAGGATGCTGACAGTCATGCTCTCCAGGAACTCGAGCTGGCGCACCACACCGTCGCCGCCACGGAACTTGCCAGCACCTCCAGATCCGTCGCGAAGGTGGAAAGCGCGGAGCAGCACGGGGAAACGCTTCTCCAGGATTTCAGGGTCCGTGATACGCGTGTTGGTCATGTGCGTGTGGATGCCGCTACGGCCGTTCCAAGACGGGCCGGCACCGGCACCGCCGGCAATAGTCTCATAGTAGCCGCCCAGCGTAGCGCTGCCAAACGTGAGATTGTTCATGCAGCCCTGAGATGCGGCGCAGGCGCCGAAGGCCTTGAGGATCACATCAGTGATGCGCTGGCTGGTAAGCACGTTTCCTCCGACAACAGCAGCATTTTCGCTGGGGTTCAGGATGCTACCCTCGCTCGGGAAGCGCACCTCAATTGGCGTCAGGCAGCCCTGGTTGAGCGGCAGGTCCTCGCCAGGCAACAAGCAGCGCAGACAGTAGATGATCGCCGAGTAAGTCACTGCGGGGGGCGTGTTCACGTTTCCGAAGACTTCAGGTCCAGTGCCAGCGAAGTCGAACACAGCCGAATTGGTGCGGCGGTCGATCGAGATCTGCAGTGCAATCCTTGTGCCGTCATCCATGAAATCCTCGGCATTCACGACGCCCACTTCAGGCAGATTGCGCTGCAGCGAGAACTCGTGCAGCATGTTGCGCACCGCAATCTCTGCTGCTTGCTGGATGTAGTTCATGTAGGCAGTCACCACTGGAAGCGAGTACTCAGTGCAAAGTTCATGCATCAGCACCACACCGCGCTGGTTGGCTGCCACCTGTGCACGCAGGTCCGACAGGTTGTCGCGCAAGTTGCGCGTGCCAATGCACGGACGTCCCTGGTCGTCCACACGACCCTTCTGCAAGAGGATGTCAGTGATTTCCTTCTCACGGAACTGGCCGACCTTGCCGTCCACCAGCTTGAACGCCACAATTGCTGCGCCTTCTTCAGACAGCGTCTTCGAGAGAGGGGGCATCGATCCAGGCGAAATGCCGCCAATGTCTGCGTGGTGACCACGGCTAGCCACGAAGAACTCGATCTTGCCGCTAGTTTGGTCGAACACAGGCGTAATGACCGTGATGTCAGGCAGGTGAGATCCGCCAGCGAGCTGCGGGTGGTTCGACACCAGCACGTCTCCGTCAGAGAGATCGTCTCCCCAGAACTTGAGTTGGTGGCGCACAGCTTGCTGCATAGCACCAAGGTGAACAGGAAGATGCGGCGCATTCGCCACGAGTCCACCATCCGGACCAAACAAGGCACACGAGAAGTCCAAGCGCTCTTTAATGTTCACAGACACTGACGTGCGGGCCAGCGTACGGCCCATCTGCTCAGCGATACCCATGAATCGGTGCGAGAACACCGAGAGCTGAATGGGATCGAGCGGTACGTCTTCGGAGCGCAGAGCGGGGTGGGCCTTCTCCGGCCCCGCAGACTCAGTAGTTGAAACCAAGAACAGGTCACCGCTGGGCATAATCTGCACTTCCCACTCGGGCTCCACAACAACGGTCGCCGTGCCTTGCATAATAATTGCCGGACCGCTGTACTTGGCGCCACGCCTCTCGATAAGTTCTTCGTGCAGGTACACAGGGATTTCCTTCCAAGCCTTTTCATGCTCAAAGTAAAACCGAGTCATGGAGTGAGGTGGGCACGGCTCAACCGCACCAGCAGTGCTGGCTGAAGCCTTCAGCGCCGGGTCCTTCAGGTCAGGCGATACCGTGGCGCGCACACGAACATCATCAATGAGAATGGCACGGTTCTGCAGCACAAAACCGAACTCGCGCTGGTACTTCTTCACGAAGGTGGCCTCGAAATCGAAATCAGCAAGGGCATTCACGCTAGTAGCAGACGTCTCACCCTTCGCACCGACAGGGCCACGCGTCATGACTGCATTGTCGGTGCCCTCATAGCGCATGTTGAGGAAGTATTGCACCTGGACATCCTCGTGCTGGAAACCATCGGCAACCAGCTCGTTCACCGCTTCGTCAGCGATCTTCGCGAGACTGCTAATCAGAGCAGGCTTGCTTGCGGCACTGTATTCAGCCGAGGAGGGCAGTTGCTTGTCTACCACGCTATCCGCTACGCTCAAGCCGTATGCCGAAAGAATGCCGCTGTAGCGGTGGATGTACACCTTTGACATACCGAGCGCCTTTGCGATGGAGCAAGCATGTTGCGGTCCAGCACCTCCAAAGCATGCCAAAATGTGCGTGCTGATGTCATAGCCCTTGTTTTGGGTAAGGTTTCGGATAGGACGGCACATCGCCTCGTTGGCCACACGCAGGAAACCCGATGCCACTTCCTCCATCGTGTACTTAGCCCCGTTGGCACCCGACGAGGCATTGATCTCCTTCGTGAGTTCTTCGAATGCGCGTTGCGAGCCAGCCACATCGAGCGGTTCGTCCTCGTTGGGGCCAAAGATCTTGGGGAAGAACTCTGGCAGAATGCGCCCAGTAACGAGGTTAGCGTCTGTAACACTCAAGTAACCATTCTTGCGGTAGCACACGGGTCCGGGGTGTGCTCGCACAGACTCAGGGCCAACAAGGAATAGGCCGTTCTTGTAAAAGAGACGGGAGCCACCTCCTGCAGCCACCGTCTGGATGTCGAGTTGCGGCGCACGCACAGTAACGTTGGCCGTCACGCTCTCAAGAACGTGCTCAAACTTGCCATCGAAGCGTGATACGTCCGTGGAGGTGCCGCCCATGTCAAATCCGATAACCGCAGGTTGAACGGAGGCAGCCCCCGGCGTCTCAGGCGGCCGCGTCGTGCGGGCGTAGCCAACTACACCACCAGCGGGGCCTGAAAGGATCGCGCGGTGGCCGTGGAAGTGCTTCATCCGCGCGAGTCCACCATCGCTCTGCATGAAACTGATGTTCACCTGTTCCAAGCCCTCGCCGAAGCCAGCGCAGAACGACGCAACGTACTTCTTGATCACCGGTGTGAGGTAAGCATCGGCGCAGGTCGTGAATCCGCGCGGCACCGCCTTCACCATAGGCATGACCTCCGACGACAGCGAGACCTGCGTGAAGCCCAGCTTGATCGCAATGTCGCGCACCTGCTGCTCGTGGCGCGGGAACGTGTACGAGTGCAGCAGCACAATGGCCACACTCTCGACGCCGTCGTCACGCGCCGCCTGCAGCTTCTTCGTGATGTCCTTCACATCCAGGTCCTTGGTGACGCGGATGTAGTCGCCGCTGATGCCTTTCTCGTCCGTCGGCAGGCGGTCCTTCTCGTTGCTCACAACTTGCAGACGCTCGTCCACCTCAATCACCGAGTCGTACAGCGTCTGCAGCAGCAACAAAATCAACAAAACACTTGACGTCAGCACCCCACACAACCCTCCACCCTAATCCCCAAAAACTATATCGTCATCTCACGTCGGGCATGTGGATCTCGAGGTCGAAGATCTTGGGGCGGGACTGGTTGCCGATGTACAGCAGGTCGTGGAAGCCCTGCGTGGTGACGAGCACCGTGCGCTCGCCGTTCCTCTCGAGAAGGGCGTTGGTGGCCACCGTGGTGCCCATGCGGATGCTCTGGATCTTGGACGTGTCCACGGGCTGGTCGCGCGGGTGCGGGACGCCCGTCATGATCTCCAGCACCCGGCGGATGCCCTCTCTGATTACATCAACACAGAAAGAGAGAGAGCAGCAGCAATTTAGTATTGCAGGGCGGCACTTGGTCGGCTACATGCACTGTACACACCGCGGGGCGTCCGGGTAGTTGGCCGGATCTTCCGACAGCAGCTTGATGACCTTGGGGCGCACCTCCACGACGCCGCCCTGGGCGTCCAGCACGTCCATCTCGGCGTACACGTCCGTGAAGGTGCCGCCGCGGTCGATGGCGAAGCGGAACACGCGCATGGCGGCGGACGGGTGGACGGGGATGAGAGCTACGGGGCGCTTGAGCGGCTTGGGTGCGCAAAATGCACAATGACGCCCATCTCCGTGTTTGAGCTACCGGTATAATACCAGATTGTTAGTCTTAAAACCAGTTTTTATCACCGGTTCGCACCCTGTTTTGATTGAAAATCAATACTTTTACTGGATCATAGTAATAAATGAGTGTACCCTGAGATAGACTACAGTCCTAGCCAATCAGGCGAGCTTATTTGGAATTATTGTTTTGCAAAACTTGTTCTAAAACGCCGGTACATTTCTTTTGGACAGACTTAAGACAAACATAAATTAAACGCTTTTTAGAACACGGTAAATCACGCCGATTTTTTAGGATGTTTAGGATCATTTCACTAAAGATCTATTCCTCTCCAACTGCTTCTTCTCGCGGGCTTCAGCTTCTCAGTAACGCCAACGACAGCCCTGGAGCACGCCGAACACATTGGCCTCGGGCCTGAGAGTGAACCATAACTGTATCCGAGTCAACGCTCGCCGCAATACTTGCGGGCCTGAACCTGGATCTTCAAGCAGCACGTGCACCTCTCAAAGAACTCTTGCACGTATACCTATCACCACCGCTAGTACACGAGGTGGTCAATTCAATCGTATTCGATTAGTGTCGATACAACATAGATTCATTCATTTTAGGTACAAGTTTGGCGTATCTAACAAATACTACTATACTTGTAGTACTGTGCACTTAAGTGTTAATCCTTCGACACTGTGATGACCGGGGGGGGGGGGGCATGTACTCCAAATTACTGCAGTACCTGAGTGGGCTGCGCCAAGGGAAGACTGGTCAGGACTGATTCAAAGCACAAATCATGAATTCTGCGATCACCGGAAACGGTAAACCGGTAAACCGGTTGGATACTGGTGCTGTAAGTGCCGATTCGCCGAAGTGCGTCCTCCTCGATCACCGGTATGGCGAGTATTGAGTGATAGAAATCGCATGGCGGCGAGTAGAATAGATTTATTACATCTGGCGAAGAACGCGAACAACGTTGGTTCCTCGTACGGTCCACACGTCCGTATTCAGAAGTTCAAGGTTGTATACTACTCGTCCGGGGGTAGATCACAGTTCGTTAGGACTGTTTTCCTGAGGTTCGGCCTTCTTTTCTGAACTCAATTTTTTTATTTCATTACGTATTTCACATTCAATTCAATTCATGTGACCGTTTTGAACAGCTGAAGAAATGTTCTGAACAGCACACAGCAGAAGAATTGTTTTGAACAACTGAAGAAAACAGCTGAAAAATGAATGAAAGCGGGAAGAAAACGAATGAAAGAGGACACTGAACGAGGAAAATATACAATGTATAGTGAAACCCATATAACTTACCAACTCAGTTATCAATCGTTGGAATGAATGTGCACAACAGCCGTATCATAGTTGCGTAGTGACTTTATCGCATAGTGACTTTATCAATTGAGCTACCAACTTTGTTTTTTCTCTTATTCTTACTAGTTACTATAAGCAATAAAACTATATTTCTCAGCACTTAGGTACCTCCAGGTGCTGGGGCGTTGCCTAGAACCCGTATAAAAAGCGTCCCTGTCGCGTCAACGCATACAGAACATTCGTGCTCGTGACTGTCTTACGATGCCCATATCCGTGTCAACGACAGCATCTCGAATGAGATTCTCCAGAAATACGCGTAGAACAGCACGTGTCTCGTTGTAGACAAGACCAGATATTCTCATGATACCAGCACGGCGGGTGAGCCGACGTATTGCTGGCCCCGTGATACCTTGGATGTTAACTCGGAAATTTTTGCGATAGTGCGTGGCACCTCCTATCCTGAGGCCGCGTACTTCCTTGCCCTATTAGAGTCACAGTGAGCAGGGGTATCTGAGCGTACTGTTCGTCCGCTTGGCCTTACAGTTTGCGCCGTCGATGACAATAGAAAAAGCGAGATACTAGAGTGCCGTATGTGGCGTAGTTGAAGAGAAGATTCGTTAGCCTTGATTTTTATAAACGTGACCGTACCCAATACAAAAGGATCGACCATCAAAGCAGGAGTAATGACACCGATCGAATGCAGTTTCTGAAGACTTTGTTATCCTGCTCAAACACTACGGCGAAGCTGCAAGAGTAGATGGATTGCTTATTGGGCTGCTGTCGCATTGGACTTAGTAGCGACGGAGACGTCGCCGGTTACCCGATCGTATAGACCACCTCCCTAGTTCCGTCTCAGCGACGCAATCTACCGCAGCAACTCTATTCGGCGACGGCGTGATGTACGGCGGTATAACTGGTGTCCTTCCCGGAGTTTGACGAGCTCCTGGTAGAGAGAAAAGACTCTGGCCTTGCTGCATCTTGTATCTCGATCGTCGAGTTGCTGTACCAGTGCGAGTAGATTGTAGTCCCGGCGGGTGTTCTCTGCAGCGATCTCCTGTGATAGGCAAGGCATCGACAGCACTGCATGCGTATCCGTTGCATTGGAGTCGTGGCTCAGGTCCTGTGGTTTTTTGGCAGACGGCGGATTACTACAACAAGTCATGGCAGTTGTTCGCTTCTCCTGTGGTGCTTCGATAGTAGGGCACGAAGCGACAGATTGGTGGTTTAGTGTGGTGTGGTGTCACTAATCGAAAAATAAATGTCATAAAACTGATTTTGCATTCCTACCGGTACGGGTTGGACGCTGGTCAGACCCGTTGGACGTTTTGACGGTATGGTGGAATCAAGGTTGCGAGATGTTTGTTTTTAAATTGGGAATAAACCATTTATTCCACCCACCCACCCCAAGCCGTCTGGGGTCAGTTTTTTTAGGGATATTCATAAAAACCTATCTACCCGTTTAAAGAAGGACAATGTATCAGTTTTTGAAATGATTTTAACGCAAAATACATATAACTTGACGACTCTAAGCAATATTCATTTGTTGTGAAAGGATCAGCTTAACGTCTACAAAGTTCAGTCTTAACATATCTCGACAAAAAATTAACATAGTTAACCAATATCATTGCATTATAGGTATCAATGGTTAGGTTGTACAATTTATCCAGAGCCCCGACCCACCCGACCGTGTTGAAAAAGGCTGGCCCTACAGCCCATGTTTGCAAACAGGGTTAGGGAAACGAGTATACTGAAAACAAGTAAGAAATTCCAAACATGTTTGGCTTGTGGGACGGGTGTCATCGTCTGCAAATCTGCTTCAAATCCTATGGTCAAGGTGAACTACCGGTGCCAACTCTGGCAGGAGGTCTTCTGGCAGGGGGTCTCCCAGCCCTAGACCACAGCGGCGACGACAGCGTACGCGATCGCGGTCTGGGCGGACCGTCATGTTCAACGTTGAAGGGCTTTGTGAATCGTTTGATTTTCTCGTGTCTACAGTGAGGTTACACGGGGGCAATTATCGACCGTGGACAGTACCCTCCGCCCACGCTTCGACTTCTTGAATGTGAAAGGTGAAAATGTGACACCAAGCTCGGATAGATTAGCATGACGGATCGGGCTTTCGTGCAGAAGTACCTCGGATACAAGCGTACCAAGCAGAATACATGGAGCGCCTGAGTGTCTGTAACTTCGTCAATTCATTTCGGCAGACATTAGTGTGGCGAATCACATCCATGTAGTCGGAGTTGTGTGATGCATCGCCGAGGTAAAATTCAAGGCCTTGTAAGCTTTGCACTCCTTGAACAACAATGTACTGTAAACCCACTAGTGCAAACTATTCGCTCACGTCAGATCAGGCTTCGCGCTAAAAGTTTGCTCGTACATACCGATAGTGAACGAGCGCTGGTGGTATTGTTCAAAGAGTTTCTAAATGCAATGTGAAACTGCCTGTGATAATCCACAATAGAATCAATCTTGAAAAGATGCTCGATGATACCGCATGGCATCCAATTGTTTGGCGAGCAAAGCTTCCAGTTTCGTGGCAGTCTTCTTAGTCTCCTCGACCTTCGCTGCCTTGCGAAGCATCTCCGCGAGTTTATGGTCGTCACCGTATTGCTTCTGCAGCTTGCTGAGCACGATGCTCGAAGCGTATTTCTTGTTGGTCTTGATGACGAATTTCACCCAAAGCTTGAAATTGGGCTCGCTGAGTTGGAGCGTGTTCCCGAACTTGTCAAGCTTGTAGAACGCGAAGGCTTGGTCGGGAGTCTGACCGCTTTTCACTAATTTGTCCAGTATTTTTTGGTTTGGCGACTTAAAAATGTTCGTGGCGGTCTCCAATCCGGGGAGGCTGAAGGTAATACCTCGTTCTTCGCCGGCATCGTCGATGGTTCGTAGGTGTCTCGTTGGTGGTACGTCCTTCTCGATGGAAGGAACCGAATCAGAAATCACCCCTGTCTTCGGCTCATCAGCAGCGGTGGTCGTTGCCACTAACGTGGCGACGGCCAGCACTACAATGAAGTGGAGACGCATGTTTGCCTTTGGCAGACGTTCTTGGAACTAGGGCACAGCTCTGGGTGATGAAGGGCGAGTTGAACAATGTGCCCTGTGGCGTGCGGGCACATCCCAAAGACGCCGTCTTTGGGATGTGCCGTCTTTATTATTCTGTAGGACGGTAAACAAAGCAGAAGGATCGTCCAGACGATGGGACTCCCATTGGGAGGTGCGGTGCTACACCGAATCTATTGGACCGCCACCAGTGCATTGGATTCGGACGGAAGTTTTTCCTTTACCACGGATACTGTATGAGAAAAAGGAAACTACACCGAAGGAAACACCTACATGCATCATTCGTGTGAGCGCATGGTAGTAACAACGGATACACAATTACACTGGCGCTTTTAGTGAATTCCAGTCTTCGCCAATCTACAGTACATGTACCCAAGTATTCGCCTGCCAAAATCTCGTCTCGTTTTGCTATAAGCATTGCAAAACACAATGTACATAGCTTTTTTTACGCAAGTCATGACCGCACCTTTTCTTGCTACTGTACTGTCCTGTTGGAATCCGAGAAATGATGGTGCACTTCAATCGCAATACCACAGCTTGATTACGAACTGTAAGTCCACTAACCGTAAATGTATCTATGAACATCCATTCTGGTAGGCACTGTAGACTCTGTCACCACTACAAAAGCTGCTTCGAATTAGTGTACTCCGCAGACATGTTTGTAGATTTACCGCACACACACACACACTGGAAGTGCTACGTGTTTGTTCGTTTGCACCAAGTCATAACTCCAGGTCAGTTACCAAGTTGTTGCTTGGGGGATTACTTTGCCAATCGCAATCCATGCACAAGGAAGACATCGCACACAGCCACAAAGTATCGCAGCAAAGTTGATAGAGTACAAACATGAGTTCACGAACCATCCAAACATAAGATAGCTTTACAGTACCTACAGTAAAATAATAATAAAAAACAGCTGGCATGAACCAAGAGCGATATCAATTGTGAAATACACGCTAGGCGCTTTTCGCGAGCGACCTTTCGAGTATTATTATCAGCTGTAGATTGCATTTGTAGAGTTAGCAAACACCCATGTTCCCCTATTGGAACGCTTTTGAGTGCGAATAGCTGGCTCCATTTGTCTGGGAACACGGATTTCGCCCAAATGCGGCCGCATTTTCATTCTCAACCGATACGGCCGCATGAGCCCGGTTGAGAATGGACCTAACTCCAACGCGTTTTTTTATTTTGTATTGATTTTATTGTTTAATACAGTAGGGGTTCTCACGGTTGGAAAGTAAGTAAGTAAAAAGTTTGATTGTCCAATGAAATCAAACCTCGGACCCTGCCTATACTTTACTCCAAAATTAGGAAAGTTTTGAAAGGAAGACCACAACCTCGGTTTGATTGGCTGTTCACGGAAGTAGTAGGTTTGATTTTATTAGGTGAAATTCTTGTGGATGCGTTGCTGTCGATTGCGTGAGTGTCACGGCGATGACCGCGTCTCCGGAGCGCAAGACGCCCACCGCCGAGCGCACGACCGCCATGTACACGGAGCAATTGCTGGCTGGCGCCGCCAACAACCCCATACAAAGCCCAAAAGCCAACGCATGGAGCGCAGACCCAGCAGCAGCGCGGACGCAACCGTGAGAAGTTCTAAGGTGTACGGTAGGGTTCTCAGAGAATCTACATCATGTATCATGTAGTATGGTATTAATACATGTATTATATTTACTTGTAGTACAATGTACTGCAGTACTTATTATAACCTGGCAGTGTCGTCGGCCTGGCTACGAGCGACAGCTGGACGAGAGCAATAGGAAGAAAGGATGGCGCCGTCAAGCGCCAGCGCGTGGAGAAGAAGAAAAAGGACGGAGGCGAGCGGTTGGGAGGTCGCGTAGCATGTACAGTGCGACCCCCCGTTTTCGCGGCTGCTGACCTCTAATAAACTGTTAGAAATAATACTCCGCACATTCGGAGGCACTCGCATGATAGCTTTTGGGATAGGACTGGATCGCGCAAATGGCGTGCACATCTCCGTTTTCAAAGGTTTTCCCTGTATCAATGGAGGGATGACACGTTCTCCGAGATTGACTTCAACTCGGGTGCATAGACCTTTTCATACCCCTGCTCTCATTAAACATTTCTGTGTCGTACAAATGTTGCGTCGCCTCTCCTGGTACACTACACTGACACTAACTCAGAAACACGAACTTTGTCTTAGCGCCAACATGGTATAAGACTGTGGATCTCTTCTCCGCAATGAAGTGTTGCTCTGAGGGCTTTAAAAGATCTCCGATGAACTATTCGCAACTGCTGGTGCCGCACAGGCTTCATTTATAAGGCCCGGATTAAGTGAAATACAGTATCAAATAGCAAATCATTTTAATGTCCATGGCATAGTTTATTACCCTCTCGTTTCTTTTATGGTCCACCCTCCGCGAAAACGGGGGGTCGCACTGTATTTGGCACAGTACGAGTGTACTGTATGCCGGCAGCGAGTTCTTGTGAGGGTTGGAAAGCATCTTGCTGTTTAGGGCCTGGTCCCGTCATCTCCAGGTGGAGATATGCTGGAGATCTGGACCAGACCATCTGGTTTAGTGACCTCAACGATGTGACAACGGGATATATGGCTTCAACTTCTCCAGCTGAGATGGAGGGGTGAGATATAGAGCATGTTCGCTACGCAGCTGGAGATGGAGATGGCACGCAGTGAGAACGCGTCTCTAGCTCCAGCTTGTTCGCTACACTGCTGGAGATGAATACCAAAATGAGCCAATCACACGTTACCGAGTCGTGCGCGGACAGAGTGCTGCTCGTGGACATGAGGCTGCGGCGGCGACTCATGGCGCTGTGCCAGAGCAAGCTGCAATAGGCACCCCAGTACCCCCCTAGCCAGACAAAATATAGCTTTCACCCTAGTGAGGTGTCATTGAATTCACCTGCAAGGATCAGTGCAGCATGCACGATACGTGGCGCTCCTGAGAGCGGACGCTTCGCCCATTTCAGCCTTTGCGCCCCAATCTCCAGCTACCGTATCCGTCTAAGGTGGAGACGGATACGGCGAATATCTCCAGTTGTTATGTTGTAACAGGCGTTATTTTGACCAATCACAACTCAATACAGTGTTTTGCCTCAATAGCGCAGTCGTACTTTGTATACAATTTCTCAAGTAAATGGGGTGACAGAGGTTTTACTAGTCGACTACGAGTGGGAGTAGGTCGCAATGATGCCGCGCAAGCGCTCAACTTCAGGCGCTGCAGCCTCTAAGTCGACCGCACCCGACTCGCCGTGAGCTCTCTTCCAGCGAATCCCGTAGCGAGATTGCACGTGGCGTAGCCAAGACCAGGTAAAGCTTGGTAGTGACGACGGCGGAATTTCTAGAAGCCTGGCGATTTTGCGAGCCCGCATGATGATCATCTCGCCAGTAAGCGACACTTGGATGTCCTCGCACATGAGGACGTACTCAACAACGCAATGGTCCAGTTCGCATTGGAAGCGCGGGCGAATTTTCTTGCGCGCCAAGCAGTCGACCGGAAGGCTCCTTAGCATAGTCTCCGACTTCAATACACGAGCAATGACGTGGGGCGACGGCTGCTTCGGTAGGGAGAGTTTGGTTTTGGCCACCACAGCGAGCTCAACGTTGGTAATGGCAAGCAGCTGGCGGCGGAGGTCACAATTCTGCAGCTCCTGCTGCTTCGTGAGGCGTTGGCGCTTCTGGAAAGGCTTCGGAAGAGACGGCATTGCAGACTCGATGCTTGTAGACTTGGTTAGGCTTGGCTAATGAAAGAATGAGGAGCGAGTCGCTCCGGTCGCTCCGACCGACCAAGGTGATCTTGGCGCGCAATGACATGAGTGTGACGCTTTTTGTTTTGACGTTTTCCCCTATGTCCTCGGTTGTGGTAATTTGATTGGCGGAACCATACTGTCGATGGCGTGATTGGCTGAATCTTGCTGTTCGTGAAAAACAGGGTGATTATATATAGTCTGCGAGGTTATTAGATGTGATGGCTGCGCTATTGAGGCAAAACACTGTACTACGTAGTATATTTTTGCTTTCAGGCCCATCGCTGCGTACTTAGTAGTAAACACGCTCATAATTCTGGAGATCTCCAGTTGGGAGATGACGCGACCAGCCCCTTAACAGACGCTACCGTAGTCGACAAGAAACTCGCTAAGACTAGTACTCGAATCTGCCAGTTGATATCGAGTCAAGCGTGGTTGCCATGAACACGATGACGAAAGTGATCGACGAGAAAGGCGGGGACGCTCAACCCAGTGGTGCAAGATTCACGTTGGGGCCAGTCAGATTAGACATCGGGGGTATCTGCGAGGACGACCCAAACACCGGACACGCCGTGAGGACCAGGCAACGAGCAAGCCGTACACTGAGAAGAGCTGGAAGAAATCAACGCAGCTGCACCACCGTCCTCTCCCAACAGACAAGGGCGAACCTTTGTTGCAAAACGTCGTGACTGAGTCCAGCGACTCAAAAAGAGACCAAACACAGTCGAACGGCAACCCTTTGAAGAAGACAGCACCGCCGCCACTTGAGCCCCACTAGCTCCTCTCTGCACCTCCAGCACTTTGCACAGCTTCCATTCATCACCGGTCATTCCACTGTGCTCCCCGATGCTCGGAAGTACTTGGCTGGAAGTTGACAGACCGAAAAGGAAAACACCACTGCTGCGCATAGCACGCCTGGACCACAGTCAACCGACGTAGAGCTAAGCAGAGAGCGAGACCGGAATACTGTGCATCAATCCACTGACACACTCCGCGCAGCAGAGAGAGGTAACAAGAGGCACGGGAACAATTGTAAACCGAAGTGTAACAACGTCAATAGAGCGGAGCATCGCAATACACACACGCATGGAGCCTCACATACACCACTGAAAACCCCATCATTTCTTCGTCCTTTTACCTCTTCAACCCCAAGTGTGAGGAGAAGAAAGAGGTCAGTAAACAACACGCAACACACTCGAGGCGAGGTTCCCCCATAAAATGTAGCCATCTCCAGTTGCGGAGGAAACTCTATAGAGCCCTCCGTTTCCTTGTCTAGGGTTACAGGCAGCCCATCAGACCACCTCCATTCGGTCGCAGTGCATATAAAATCCAAGATATGTGTAAAGCTCCGCTCCGCCCCATGTAAACCTTGTAACAAATCGGTAAACTTTGCTCCAAACGTGCCTCCACCGCCCATCGCCTCACTGCACGGAGATCCCGGCCTCCCTCCCCCCTCCACATCAGCGACCACAAGGCCCTGGACGCACACACGCGCCACAGCGACGTCTCCACGGCCTGTAAATTCCCCCGCACGCACGCTGTCACTCGCCACGGTCTCCATCATCAGCCACCACTACTTTAATGTATTCACTGTGATTGGCTCAAAGATGCTTCCTGTCAAAAATGATATAATGTAGCCATGTTGAAGCGTCACCACCTTTGAGACCTATGGGCCATATGGCTATGGCCGAGGTGGCTGCGTTCCCTGCGCTGGCCCGCGCCAAGAAGCTTTTCCTACTCAGGAAGCGAGCTGCGCTGCAACAGGAAGAAGATTCCAATGCAAAGGTGAAATCACCTCAACGGGGCGAAATTTCGAGCGCGAAGGTGCAGGAACCAGCTCGGTCGAAAGCCGTCAGCAACTGCACTGCCTCGCTCATCGCACTCTGCTCCGACTTCGACGAGCAATTGAAGCTTATCAATGGTGATGTGATGTTGGTGAGTACATCGGTGAGACGAGAGTACGAACGGGAGTCACTGGCGCTGGACAAGCTGACGTCGGCGCTGCTGGACGGTCAAGTGAGCGGCCTCGCGACGCCAGCAGCGATCCAACGAAAAAAATCTACGCACCGTGGGGTGCGACTGCAGGCGAGGAAGCCGTGCATCAAGCTGCGCGTGGTTGTACAGTCCACGGTGGAAAAGTCGACTACAGAAAAGCCCTCGACAAGCCCAAAGACTCTCAGTCGAGCGGCGCTGCTAGCTCACCAAGCTGTCAAGGCGCGCCTTTTGCAGACGTACGCTCGTTTGTACCTCTACCGCTGCCAGTACCGCGGCGGCCCGAGTCAACTCGCTGCTGCGGTTCGCCTCGCTTCTCGTTGTCGTCGATCGAGGGCATTTCGTCAATGGCGACGAGTTGTCACGCAACGTTCCAAGCTGCGGCTTCGCTGCCTTCGAGCGCAGCAGCGGGTCGAACACAGTGCACCCTCGTGGGCTCACTCCAGAGCCGTCGGAGTCGTGGAGACCGAGGGCAAATACGCGATGGCGAAGGAGTTCCACCAGTGCAAGCAGCTCGCTCGGAGCTTCCAGACGTGGTTAGGCTGGGCCAGTCAACGGCACCAAGTTGCAGTCGACGCTCGACCATACCATGCGTACCTAGCCACCTAGTCTAACGCCACAGTCCAACCGGCTAATACAAACCTCAAGTCATCCTAGAGTACGGCACCGTCCAGGACGGTGCCGCATTTGTGTATCGGAGACCGTGGGGCCGGCCACCTCGCAGGATGGCGACGTCTCCCGTGGAGCCCTCGCAGCAAACCACGCGCGCGCGCTCCATCGTGACCTTGGACGGCTACGTGAGTCGGGGCCGCGCCCCGCCCAGCTCCGTGCCTCGAGACCACTCGATGCTGCAGGACTTCGCGGCGTACCTGGAGCTGCGGCTCAAGTCGCAGAACCTTTCGCTGCTGCGGCGCATCTTCGCCGACTTCCTCAACGAGCAGGAGAACACGCTGGTGCCCATGATGCAGCAAGCCTGCACCATCATTACCATCTTCCCGGTGCTGCGCACCAGCGCCCAGCGGCTGCGGCAGGCGCAGTACCTGCTGGCTAAGCCAAAGTCCCACCTCGACTCGCGCGGCTGCGTGTTCCTCTACCTGCAGTACCGCACGGCCACGAGGAACATGGCGCTGTTCAAGCACCTGTTCCTCGAGTTCGTGTACCAGAGGGAGACGGCGCTGCTCCAGTTTGTGGAGAGGGGGAACGAGGTCATCAGCGTCATCCCGTACGAGCTGCGGCGCGTGATCGTCGCGCCAATTCAGTCATCTACACCTGCAGCGCCTCCAGTCCAGCCACAAGAATCACCCCGGGCGGTGGAAGCAGCAGCTGAGCAACAGCAGCAGCAACCAGTTGAGTCGGAGGCACCCAAGGCGCGGAAGACCCGCCTCAAGAAGCGGAAGAGGAGAGCTGGCGTCACGGCCAAGCGAGCTACGCGGAGAGAGGCGTCTTCGGCGGCATCTCCAGTGTCTTCGCGGCAGCGGCGGGATGCAGCAAGCGCGCGTGCGGAGGGCGAAGACGTCAGTCAGAGAAGAAGGGGGAGACCCAGGAGAGTCAATGCCGAAAACAATGCTGCTGCTGCTGCTGCTGCACAACAGCAAGATGCTGTGGCCTCTGCGAGGCCAGAACGTGTCGCCAACCGGCGAAGTAGACGTATTAGCGCTGTTGCTACCAACGCCGCCACTGAATCTGCTGCAGGAGAAGGTAACGAAGATAGTAGCGTACCTCCTACTAGCAGCGCTCCTGCTGCAAGAGAACGTAACGAAGACAGTAGCGTGCCTCCTACTAGCAGTGCCGCCGCTGAGTCGAGCCCAGCGCGTGGTAGAAAGCCGAAAGCGAATGTGACGCCAGGGCAGGATATTGCTGCTAAGCCGAGCCCAGCGCGTAGCACAAAGCCGGCAGCGAACGCGCTACCGGTACAGAATGCTGCTGCTGAGCCAAGCCCCGCGCGTGGCAGAACGCCGAGAAATAATGCGACAGCGGAACAGGATGCTGCTGCTACACCGGCTAAAGCTCCAGCCCAACCAGCTGCACCGAAAGAATCTCTGAAGGCCAAAGTGGGGCGGAAGCGCAAGGCTGAAACCGGAGCGTGCGAAGCAGATAAGCAGAAGGACAGCGCACCGCAGACACAAGAGAAGTCGCACAAGAGAGGCAAACCAGCGATGTCCGAAGCCACGTGCCGCAGCCAAGTGGAACTGATGCGCAAGATGGAGGTTTTTGCGGCGCAGATTCCTTGGGAGGCCGTCTACGGCAATTTGCCAGCGCCGTTCGATGAGATGAAGTACCCGGAGCTTGCCAAGAAGTTCCACCGCTTCTGGCGCCGCCACTCGCGTGCTGTGTGGGAGCGGCACTTCTGGGCCCCCATGTCCCGCAAGGTCAACGTTGCCGGTTTCAACAAGCGCAACAACCGCCAAATCAGTGCCAAGAACGCGTTCGAGACGATCATTGTGGCTGCGTACGAGCAGCTCGGGGCGGGCTTTTTCGTCACGCTGGACACGCAGAAGCCTCGCCACCCTGGCTGGTGGTACCGCAGCCCCGTCGTCGCGCTGTTCGCTCTCCAGGAGGCCAAGGGCGAGGACGCCGTCTGGGACTACGTCAAGAACGAGGCTCTGGAGCGCTTCCCGGACTACAAGCTGCCGGTCCCGCTCAAGGCGCCCAACTACGGCGCCGTGCGCAACTGCCACAAGGGCGATAGCGACTCCATGTGGATGGCCAACCACCCGCTCGCCTCATCGATGCTGAGCGAAATCGCCGCGCTCAAGGCGGGAAGCACACCGCGTGAAGCTCGCAATGAACAGACAGAGATCCGCCAAGCTGCAGCGGAACCCGACCGCGAGCCCGAAAACGCCATGACGGTCATGGAGGCGCTGGGCTTCACTTAAGCGCTGTCGAAAGGGGCGAATATGTTAAGTTTCAATGTGCATATATCGTAGGGCAGTAAGATAGTGTGTTTATGAAAGGGAACTGTAGTAAGAAATCGGTGGTGAGCACTATAACTTCAAAGTGACCGCCATCCGTACAACTTCAACTTGGTATGGTAATGTACCACCATTGGCAGACTCGATTTGGGTAGGCATCAGCAGAGCAGCGCTCGCTTGCGTTCGCCTCCAGCATCCATCGCTCTCTGCCTGGCCGTCCTATGCCTCTTTTCAGCTGCTACTACTTGTACATTCACCGAGCCTTCCACCGGTATGTATTGGGTTTTTTCGCCGGTATCGAACTTGTCGAACTTGACCTTGAAGGGGCGCGTATCTCTGCGAGTCCAGCGCAGCGGAGATTGCTCACGCGTCATCGAACGGAACGCACGCGCTCGACAAGAAGAGAAGAAGAGCCCCTCAGAGAAAGATCCGCCGGCTTCCACGCAAGTACGCACTCGATGTTCAAGCGGTCGTCGATAGGTCGAGCGGCTCCAGCAGCAGCTCCAGCGGACGAGGACGCGCCGTGCGCCATCAAGGTGGTCGTGCGCTCCCGTCCGCTGAGCGACAAGGAGCTGCAGGGCCGGACGCCCGTGGTGGTCAGCGTCTCGCGCTCGGCCGTGCAGGTGGTGAACCCCGTCGTGTTCGCGGACCCGGCCTTCCAGGAGGCTTTCCACGGCTCTGCAGCGGGTGACACGACGCCGCCATTGACGCTGAGTGCGGCGGCCATCGCCGCGGCCAACGCGGCGGGCGAGTGCCGCACCTTCCACTTCGACCGCTGCTTCGGGGCCTCGGGAGAAGCCACCGTCGACGCGGACGTGGACGCCGACAGCCAGAGACCCAACCAGGAGCTCCTCTTCGACGAGGTGGGCCGCTCCGTGATCGAGTCGGCCTTCCAGGGCTTCAACTGCACGCTGCTGGCCTACGGGCAGACGGGCAGCGGCAAGACGCACACCATGGTGGGCGACAAAACGGCCGCCGGTAAGGGCGTGATCCCGCGCGTGTGCGAGGCGCTCTTCCGGGAGATCGACGCGCGTCGAGACAAGGAGGCGGCGGATGAGGGCGACGCGGACGTCAAGCGCGCCATCTACAGCGCCCACGTGAGCTACTGCGAGATCTACAAGGAGAAGGTCAACGACCTGCTGGACACGGAGGCGGCCACGGAGAAACGGAGGCCGTCCTTCTCGACCCAGACTCAGGTTGGTGCTGTTGGGGACAGTGAATCGGGTGCTGCCTCCACTACCTCGCGACGAACCCTGAGGGTTCGCGAGCACCCGGTCACCGGCCCATTTGTGGAGGGCCTGAGTATCCGCTCGGTCACGTCGTACGCCGACATCGCCGAGGAAATGCTCGCGGGAGAGAAACTCAGGACGGTGGCGTCAACGCTGATGAACCCCGTGTCGTCCAGGTCGCACGCGGTGTTCACCATCACATTCACCCAGACAACATTCGACCCCATGTCGCAGTGTGCGAACGATAAGGTAGGTTGGGTTGTTTTGCTGTATTTTTTTTCTTCCTGATTCGGAAGTGGTGACTTTCGTTTGGGTTGTATGGATGCAGACGTCGAAGATCAGTATGATTGATCTGGCCGGCTCGGAGCGTGCGAATGTGTCGGGTACAAGTGGAGACCGGCTGAAGGAGGGGGCGATGATTAACAAGAGTCTGACGACGCTCGGACGAGTCATCTCCGCTTTGAGCAAGTACGTACTGCACTGCGTGCGCTTGGAGAGATTACAGTTTGGTTATAGTGTGCTAAACTCTGGTTTTGAACGACAGACAAGCTACAGATCGAATCCCTTACCGCGATAGTACACTAACATGGCTGTTGAAGGAGAGTTTGGGAGGAAACGCGAAGGTGGGTGCAGTATGACACTGTTCAACACAATGCACTCGTGGTTTCTAACTTGAATGGCTTGTTTGACGTGATAGACAACGATGTTTGCGATGATCAGCCCGTCCTCAGATGTATGTGGGTGCTCCCATTTGATGCTGTCAACAAGGCTAACTTGGTTGCGAATCATGACTATGCTGCATTTGTTTTTCAACAGAATTATGATGAAACAATGAGTACGCTGCGATATGCCGAGTCTGCCAAGAAGGTGATGAATCGCGCCGTTGTGAATGAGGACAAGAATGCGCGCATCATTCGCCAACTTCGCCAAGAAATCGAGCAGCTGAGAGCAGAGCTCGCAAGAAAAGAAGGAAGCCCCGGTAAAGAGCGCGTCAATGCCGGTTTATCCGCAAGTTTGGTGGAGCGCGAGTCCTTCTACGCTGAGTTACAGAAGGAGGTGGAGTTGTTTCGCTCGCAACAACAATACTTGTCTACGACGACGGCGCCTCGTGCCATTCATCTGAGCGATAGCCTCCCCAGCTTAGTCAATATGAGTGCCAATCTCGTACCTGGCGAAGCACTTGCGTACGTGCTTGTAGAGGGAACGACTTTGTTTGGCTCCGACCCCAATCCCGACATGACCAAGTACGAGACTGTCGAAGTGCAACACGACCACGATATATCTGAGGAGAAGGAAGGCAGTGAAAATGCATCCAAGCCGGCTAAGCCGAAGAAGCGACATGGCTCCTGGACTTCGACGATGCTGAGGCGACGGAAAAGCTCCTCGAAGAGTGCTCCCTCTACCCCAAGTGCGAAAGCGTCGCGGAAAGGATCTAAACTGGATGCGTCTGAAGTTGCGTGGGCTCTATCAGCGGATAAACGTTCGGTTATGCAAGTGTGCAAACTACCCGGTGACGAAGTGAGCAGAATCTTACCTCGTCACGCACGTTTCACGTGTACGCGCGCACCGATGGACCATAAAGCTGTGCAGGGCGAACAAGACACAACTGAGTACGTTGTGGAGCTTGAGTCGTTGGATCCAACAGCGATACTCCTGGTGAATGGCCAACCACTTGAGTATGGAAGTGAACACCCGATGAAGCTTCATCACGGTGACCAAGTGCGACTAGGCAAGCCCTACTGTTTCCGCATTCATGGTATGTTGCTCATATTTATTCTTCGCGGTGTGCTCGATCGCTGACGTGCTTGTTGATCATTCTCGTATTTAGTACCCGGCTACGTTGTACCGACTCCAAGAATTGCAGAAGCAGTCGAACAACCACCCGAGTTGGAGGTTGATAAGGATGAGGGTCGGGAGCTCGAGGTGCTTGTGAAGGAAGCTAACGCGATCTGCACAAAATGGGTACTCAACACAGAGTTCGCTGTTGGAATGGATGAACTTGAAGGCAAAGCGATACCGACGGTGATTGTGAGGAAGAAGCTGGAGGCGAACTGTTGCAGTACTGTACACTGGGACCGAACCATGCTTGAGTTGAAGCTCCAGTTCTTGCGGGAATTTGCTGCTTCGCTCGAGAACGTTGTCTCCTTCACAGTTGAGGAAACCCACAAGATTGAAGACTTGCCGATACCGGAGCCAGCCCCCAAAATCGCTGCTCCTCGACTTCCAAGTCATTTGGCTGGACATACGCGAAAGTCTTCGTATGGCGAAGAAACACTTCTCCCTGAAAAACACGAACGCATTGAAATGGCGAGCCAGAGCAAGCCACAAGTCCAAACGATGTCATCTCTACGTCTTCTTGGATACGGAAGAGTTTATATTGCAGCTCAATCCCCGGGGTCTAGAGTGCCGCTATCCGTCGCAATCTACGATTTCTCCGGAAACTATATTGGCAAACTGAGTACAGAACTGGAAGGGATCTCCGCAGTCGTGTTACCAATGAAGAAGAGAAGTATCTTGTCGCCGAGAGCACCTGCAATCTCGATGCATCGTGTCTGTGTCCATCTCGAAAAAATGGAGTTTGATGCTGGTAGCTTCGTTGCCGCGTCCGGCATTTCCGTCACGTTGAAGGAGACCGCTTCAAAAGCTAACGCTGAACTCAAAGCTATCGATAGCGCGGAGTCATCATCAGAGGAGATAGGAGGCACCCCCAAAATCTTCTCCACACCCAGAGTGCCGCCGGTTCAGGCTTCAGGTGATGGTGTCTCAATCGAGAATGCAGAACTCGACAAGATCTTTATGATCGGCGAAAAGTTCGAGACTGCGATCACTGCCAAGAAGGACAATTTATTCAGTCATCGTACTGCTGAAGAGGAGTCACTGTTGGTGGAAGTTTGGGGGTACGACGTCAAGCTGTCCCGTTACATGGCAACACCTGATGATGACCTGAAACCATCGAGTGGTGTTGCCATGGAGACGCAGCAGGTGGAGTTTTACGTGTCTGTAGATGTGGAGGAGCGAGAGGTGGATGGACTATATCACCCGGTTGCTGTAAAGCCCGACGGTGCATTACGACTTCACGCGAATCGATCTCGTAGGCTAATGGTTCGTGTGACGCAGTCCGACCAGCAGCCATTCGCGCTGAATGACATAGTGCATGTTCGAATTGCCGCACCTGATGCCCCCTCAGTTAACAGAACAGCCTCAATGTCGAGAATGATGGGCAAAACCACGCAACGGATGCTGCCATCGTCTCGCATGCTGTATGATCAACACGATCAGTCCTCTAGCGCTTCTGGTGACCTGCATTTGGTTGAGGTGGGGTCAACAAGATGGCAGGTGCTTGAGTTCCGGGGAAGCTGTGGTGTGGATGACGCAAGTCGTTCGCTAAACGCCGTGTTGCGATGGGAGCATGCCCCTGACAGCGAGTTGGAACCGATCAACACTGCTGGTGCTCGTTCGTCGTATCGCCTGGCCATAGCGTTCACGACGCGCTGGTCGAAGGTGCCAATTGTTATCTCAAAAAGCCTGGTTGCGAAGGTATGCGGAAGTACGGTATCGGCTACTCAGAGATTTACCCGCGGCTTGGTATCGTCGCGGACAGTATGGTGGGCAAAAGAGAGTTTCAGCCGCAGCTACCGTCTAGGCACCTGGTATGCAGCAGACATCATGGTTGACGATGACCCAATCGAAAGTGATAAGCCATTAGAAAATGATAACCCTGCCAGCGACAGTCAACCGGAGAACTCACCAAGGAATTCTTCCCTGACAAATGTTGTGATTGCCCACCACATCAATGGTTTGCACCGCCTGGAAACCGCCATGCAACTGGAACGCGTTCGGCAAAAAGTGTGGATAATGGTGAATTTGCGTATGGCAGCTTCGGGACAAGACGACAATAATGACACATCTCTGGCCGAAGCGATGACAACCACCAAGGTTAATCTCTGCTTGGACGAGATTTTCAAAAGGACCGACGACGAAGTTCAGGTGTTCGAAAGCGTGCAGTTCGACTCGCCCGAGCTCTTCCTGCGCCACTTACGCCGAACCGATCTGCTCATGAACCTCTTCACAGGGAAGGTGGACGATCTGGCCACAGTGACAGGGGTGCAAGGTTCATTCGAGAACCCCGTCACAACCGAAGACTCGCAGTTGAAGCTCAGGGAGCATGTGATTCACTTCGTCTCGGAACCGACACAACTGGTAGGCGGCGACCAGCTTGGAGGTGAGATGAGTGGCTTCCTTATGCTCTCGCTGTCTTCCGCGATGGATGAGGAAACGGCAGCCGCTGTCGTTGCACCTTTGGGGAGCACTACAGTGCGGCCGAGGACCCCTCCCAAAGCTAGCAGCCATCGGGTAGCATGGGAGCGCCAGTGGTTTGTGCTCAAGCGCCCATTCCTCTATGCGTATGAGAGCTTCGCGCGGAAACAACAAACGGGTGTGATGGATTTGTCGCTGTGCCAATTGATCGTGTCGACTGCATCCGACGTGCCGTTCTCGTTTCGACTGGTTTGCGTTGATGGACGAAAGCAGTCGGCGGTGTGGTGGCTTCAGGCGTCTACATCCGCGGAAATGAGGGCTTGGTTGGTGGCCATCGACCCACTCAAGATCGAGGCACGACAGGGGGTCGCTTCGACGTCCCCAACAGCAACACCAGCACTGACAGCGTAGTTGCTGATGCAAGAACAAAAAATAATCTATCGAGTCGTAAGAGCCGTCATCGTCGAATACGACGGCCGAACTTGAATTGAATACACGTTTCATTTCGTCGCGAAGGCATCGATGATTCTCATCACAAACTAGATCGCTAGCCCATACACGTATAGCACTGCCGTGATGGTAGCATTCTCCCACGACACGGTGCATGACCCTACCGTAGTAAAACACTCCCGAATTCAGAAATCTTGGTCAGTGTAAGAGGAGTCATTCAACGTACCGTCCGATTTCTCGTCCCAATACGCGCCACTACACAAAGAGTTAGCGAAGCATTGAGTTTCTCAGTGACGAAGAAAAGCACCATGCAAACCTGCTGACTTCAAGGCCTCCTCCCTTTCGTTGTCGGATGAAGCAAGTGACGATGTACTTGAAATTCTGCAATCGTGAACGGAAGAAGTCAACTGCTGCAATGCGATAACTAGTATTGCCACGAAAAGGGGAGACCGTACTGGGCAGAGGCGCTTCAGGTCTTCAATACAGGCATTCGTCACCATGTTGACCCAGTCATTGGCCTGGCATCAAGATACTAACCAAGTCAGAACCTGCTAGCACACAGCTACACGTGAGGAAGTCGAAGGTTCATTCACCTTGGTATTGTCGTACACGTTGCCCTCCAGCACACTTAGCACGGCGTCCTGCACGATGGCGCTCACCTCGTCTTTGAGCAACGGGAAGTCGTAGCAAGTATCCGTAGGCATGGCTGTGAGCGAGATCTCGTTTGGGCCGAAGGGTCTGGGCGCTGAGTGTCGCTTCGCCCACCAAAGCTCCATTTCGAGCCACGCGCGACTCGAAAATCACGGTGATGGAGCAAGACTACGAGGCCAAGGAATCTACCGCAGTCGAGCGCAAAGGAAAAGACAAGGATAAGAAGAAGCAAAAGCAGAAGGATGAGAAGCCCAAGGACAAGAAAACCCGTCGCCACTTTCGCGAGGAAGCAAAACAAGCTCAAACCCAAAGCATCCCAGAGGCCAATGAACTTAAGCCAGAGCTAAACCGATCTGATAGCGCTACGAGCAGTTTGTCACCGTCAGCCATAATTGAGATGTTTCACTTTCAAGACGATGAGTACTCATTCTCATCCTCGGCGTTGGTAGCGACGACGGCGCGACATCTTGTGGAGAACGAAGTCAGCGGCGACTTCTACCAAGTGAAAACAAGGCAGCGCAAGCAGTATTCGCCTTTACCGGACCATGCTAGACACCGACGGTCTTCTTTGGTCAAGGCCCAGCAAAAACTCCGGGATGGCTCGGTCAAAGCAGAAAGTTGGGCTTGTTGGACTATCTTGCAACGTGACGGCGAGAAAGCAGCGGTGGTCATGGTGCTGGGGGTTGTAGCAGGAATGTGCTGGATGGACGCGCTGAATCTGCGCTCTGGGAACGTATCGGCGTCGAGTGGCGGGACAGATCGCTTCTTGTGTGCTTACACTGCAAGTGCCGACCGCTCGCGGCTAAACCTCTTCGTGCTGTTCAAATATCCTTCACCACTCCAAATTTGATCGACGTTGATATCCCTGACACCGGCATTAACTCCTTACATCAAACACTTTTCGTGTTGTACTGGCGTGCTGATAGGTCTCATCCGGAAGCTGAGTCAAATGGACCCGCACCACGAGTACAAGGCACTGGGAGATGGCGCTGCAACTCAGCTTACATCGTACAAATTGGTTCGAGCTTTTTTTCCTCTGGGAATTTACTATTCAGTCATTGCTAACGTGCCGCTATTGATGTATCAGCTCCAAACCGCAACTGCGCTTATTGCCACAGCATTGATCGTGCTGTTGATCGGCTCGCCGTCCGCCCTTCGGTTGACTAGAGCACTGCAAACGAACACGAAGTGGTGAGGTAGTACTTCAGGAACTACGCTTACCGAAAGAGCCCAGCATAATTTTTGTGCCTGATTGGAGCAGGTGTGAAGACGTAGCTCCTACCTCATCACTTTTCCAAAGCGGAGTATTGGTTCTACAGGTCTGCGCGGGCTTCAATGTGGCCCTAGTCACAGCTGCCTGGCTTTTGGTAGCACTGGTACGTTTTCACTACTTATGGTTGTCGTCCAACTGCAGCTAGCTGACAAATTTGTTATCTTCCTGGGATACGCAGCAATGCAGCGCAACGATGTCTGCCACAGCAACCAATCGCAGTCGCGTCTTGGAGCTGCAAGACGCCCTCACAGTCCACGAAAAGCGGTCTGCTGCACCTTCGTAAAAGCTCACGGAAGTGTTCATGAATACCTGAAACTTACTGATGCTCGTTGTGGATATTGAATGAACAGCATCCACGAGCTGCAGGGAACCCACCTCGAGCGTCTGTCTGCCGAAGACCTGAAGTCGCTTATCCAATTGCACCAGGCAAGGCCGTCGTCTGTCTGTTGCCACCCTCTATGAGCTAACATTTACCTGTGATCCACTTTACAGCGCGCGATCGAGCAGACCGAAGGTGTGCTCGTGTCGAAGCTGCAAGCGCAGCCGCGTCCAACTGCCGCCGGTTAACGCAGATGCCTATCAGTGTGTCTGTCACACGTCGCAGAAACTGAAGCAAGGTGATGTTTTTCATTGAACCACTGACTGCTATCCATAGATACTTAATTACTACGACTCCGCCTCGCCTCGGCCAGCATGGCACCCCTCGGGCGCTGCATGGTGCATTCCGCTGGCAGTCATTTCATCAGAATGACCGATAGTGTCTGCCACAAACAGGCCGCTTTCGGTGGGCTTGATTTGCTCGCTCTGGTCTAGGTTTCATCTACCTTCGACCGTTAAGGGTAGCGCGCCCACCGTCGCGGATGACGAGCGGTGGTGTGCATTCCCTGAGGAAGCACTAGGGCCACGAGGTTCCTGCATGCTTCGTATTGCAACGGACCGTCGCCGCTTTCTTCGGTGGTGGCCGCTTCTCGCCCCGCGGGGGGCCGGAACAAAGCGCTCGGCTTGGCTCGGCTCTGGTTCGTTTGCACCCTCCTCCGGCTTCATCGGATCGCCCGATCCATGCAAAATATCTCTCCGGTTCAACCGACTTAGTGACGCGACGGACACACGCGCGCACTCGAGCCGTCGCCAAGTCGGAGGCGTTGACGTCGCGGTGGCGAGGACGCCTAGGCGACACTTCCCTGCGACGCAATTGCTGCAAGCGCGTCGCTGCAAGTTGCAGTTGGCTTGTGATGGCTGGTAACGAGGTGAGATCGCCTTGCAGCCCAGGCCGCGCGTGCAGTTCCAGAGCGAGGACTTCAGAGCGCGATCTTGCCGGATGTGCTGGTCCACCGGACCTCGCTGACAAAGAGCTGCAGCCTGCTGACTTGAGGAACTTGCGACGGCGAAGCAATCGCCCGACGAGCGTTTGTAGCGCTCACGCTGCTGAGACCTTGAGTGCGGTCCCTGGTGCTATTCTGCGGCGTCTACACATTTCTCGTACACACTACACCCGGCTACTGAAGCGAGCCAGCCTGCTGTATGTCTCGTTGTGCCGCGCTGGCAAAGCACTTGCCAGTCGCACGACCCGCCCGGATACTTGCCAGCGAACTGCCGTCGCTGCTGCGCACGCTGCCGGCACCGCCGATTGCTTCTTCGGTCATGTTCACTGGTGGTTGTTCTCTTGCGGCGTGAAATGCGTCCCTGTCTTGACCGGGATACGGTTGCGACCAGCGAGCCCGCGCCGACGAACACAAATTTGAGGAGACCGTCAAGTTGAACGAAAGCCGGTGAATCCGCGCATTACCTTGCAGACGTGTTCACGGGCAAGATGCAAGCCGCGAATTGCCAGACAGCGTAGGCGGGGCATTTCAGTGGCGCGCGATGTGGACGCCCCAGGGGCACTTCAACTTGGTGCATGAGTTTTCCAATACACGTGTCCAAAATCTCAAATGTCCGTCCGAATCACCGATAACTACATATACCGGTAGCACACTTCGGTGGCGACTGTTGCCCAAGTTGACGCTCGCCATCTGCTCGTCAACGCCCCGACTTGCATGTGCCCATGTGTACGGCGCTGTCAGTGGAGATGCATTAGCAACATCAGCGGCGACCGAAATTGTTTGACCCAATTCAATTGACGATTTTCGCGATGTCCGACGGCGTACGGCCGAAGACAGCACTGCTTCAGTATCACTGCAGCAGCGCTGCTCTGCATCGCACGACTTGAAGCAAACGTGTCAACATCGTCGCAAGTCGCGCGTGACTCGCCCCAAAACCGCATGGGTGCTCACGCTGCCAGCGCTTGACGCTGCTTCGCGCGCGGGTGCAGTTGAACCAGCCAGCTCCGAATGAACGAGCTCCTCTCGTCTCTGGAAGCGGGCTTTTCCATCCCGAGATCGTGCGCGCAGTGCTGCGGGCACCGCATCTCGAAGCCGGCACTGCCGGCCAGCCTTGACCCAGCGGGGCCTTGAAAAAAGCGCGCGAGGGTCGTGGGGGGTCGTCCAAAGGTCCTCCTCGCGCTTCCACTCTATGATCACCAGCCGCGACTAATGCGTGAACCGGAGCGATGACAACCCGCCATCGGTCCGGACGTCGACCCTGGACGCTGCGAAGCGCCTTCCGCGCGCGCAGATGGCTGGACAACAGTCACGAGAGTGCCCGTGCACCGAAGGGCAAGAGAGCCGCGCCGAGAGCTCCGGTGTCCTGCCAGCAGCAAGCATGCGTGCATATCCGCCCGGTGGAGGTGCTGCCAGCGGCGATAGCGGGCGACATTGTTGCCCTTGTGTTCGTCTACTGCTTGACGCTGTCCGCGACCGCCGATTCGAGCATCGAATTGCTCGAGATCCTTTTTCGCGTGTCTATCCGTTGGAAACCGTTGCGAGGTGTGGTGCTTCAACGCTTAGACCAGAACGATAGCTTCGCTGCACTTGCAGCACGAGCTTCTTGAATTGAATGCCGAGAGTGCCCCAGCGGATACTCTTATTAGACGTGTGGCCGCAGACGACGGATCCTTTTGCGCAGACCGCCATCCCACCGTCCACCTGCGCTGCAACTGCATCACCCCGATCGCAATCGGGGCGGAAGTTTGCGCCGTTGACGAGCTCCTGGATGGCTTTCGTCCGAGCCTTTCTCGTGGATTCTCTCGTGCGCTCGCCGCTGACAGCGCGGCCCTGCTCTCGGCATCAGCTGCTGCCGGGGCTGAGCGCGCTCGGTTCTTTGCGCGTCCCCATCGCCGCGGCCACCGTGGTCGGAGACCCCGCTTCAGCCGCTCTGCTCGGTGGGGTCCGTCCTTCAGTTCCCAATTCGCGCCACGTCCAACGAGCCGGCCCACGCCACCTCATCATCTCGCGGCACCGACCAAGCGGCACCGCTCGCGAAACCTTCCCAGCCCCAAATTTCGCGACCCGTGCGCGGCCAACAGACGCACGCCGGTGCGTTTGACAAGAACCAACCCGAGTGTGACAAGCATCCGCCGCTGCCTTTCCCAGCCACGCGCCGCACCCGCGCCAGGCTCATTCATTCTGCAATCGGCCACGCAGCCCAGAGCTCTGACCACACAACCTTAGCCCGCAATGGACATCCGTCGCCTGCTGCACAACCCGGACGACGGCGGCTGGTACATCATCGGCGAGACCAAGAGCGAGGCCGAGATGAACGAGTTCCGCCGCTCGCTCAAGCGCAACGCCATCATCAACACACACCTGGTCAACTGCACCATGAACCACGAGAACCTCGGCGTGGACGCCGCCAACACGGAGCACAAGATGAAGGTGCAGTGGACCAAGTGCACGTCCGCGCTGTGCCACCCCAAGGGCAACAACCAGATCGAGCTCGACGAGCAGGGCAAGCCGCGCGTCTGCCCCGTGCAGGTGCGCATGTCCACCTGCCAGCTCACGTTCGCGGGGATCATCTGCCAGGCCTACCAGCACCTGAGCGAGGAGCATGACTCGGCCGAGCCGCTGCAGACCTCCGTGACTGAGGACATGAAGACGCACATCATCCGCATGCTCCAGGAGAACCCGGAGGTCAAGCCCATGGCCATCTACAAGGAGCTCACAGCACTGCACGAACAGGGCGCCTTCGGCGCCGACCTCATGCCCACCAAGATCCAGCTGCGCAACGCGCTCACATATTTAAGAAGCCGCAAGCTCAAGCTGTCGGGTGGCGGCGGCAGTGGCGGATCCGCAGAGGGCACTCCGCGGAAGCGGAGATTCGATTCGTTCTCGGACGGCAGCGAGTCCCCGCCGCTCGAGGAGCACCGTCAGCCCGAGTTTTGAAACCGCGACCATTTTTCCCCAACTCATTGTGATCCGGAGGCGCCCACCGCGCGGTGGCCGTTAAAGGAGACTCCGGGAGCAGTCCTCCCGACCTATCTATCGCATCAGCCCCGCCACTTCGCAGTCCCGACCCCACCCCACCCACGCAGGCCGTAGGTCGAGGCAATTCAGCGCAGCGCCACGCTGCCGGGTACTATACAATAGACGACAACATTCGCCACAGCTAAAACCGTTTTCGGTTCAACCCATTGCGTTTTGCTGAGTTCGCTACACTCGACGATGGAGCTTCTAGCCGCAGCTAACGCCGGCATTTCTCCGCCGCTCGCATGTTGTCGCATTGAGTATTGTTCAACTGCACACGCACACAATCGCACTCCGGCCCTTCGCAGGCACCGTAACGCTGCAAGGCCAGCGGAAATTTCTGACAGCCAGCCAGGATAAGACGACGTCAACGCCAAACGCTGCTGATTGCAGCTCGCTCCATCTCCCCAAAGCAATCACTCGCAGCCAGTGATTTTGGCATCAAGAGGTGCGCTCTAATAGAGCAGTGCAACGTCCGCTTCCGTTCGTCCACTTCAACAATCTGGCAAAAGTTGAACTCCACTACGTACGATTCTTCAAAACTCTACGTGGCCCACACCAGCCAAAAAAAAATAAATCCGTAACATAAAGTATTTTCGGTAAGATATCGGTTTGTTACCTCCCCTCCCCCAAAAGATTCCCCGAGCCTAAAGCTCCACTTAGTGCAGACGCGGACCATGAGCAGCGCCGAGGAGATCGGCAAGAAGGCGGACCTGGGCCCGGAGTTCCAGCGCGTGCTGCCGCAGGCGCAGGCCGTGGCGGCAGGGGGCGAGGTGGAGCGCGCGTGCGAGCTGCTGCTGGCGCTGGAGAAGCAGGCGCGGCTGGCCAACGACGTGGCCACGCTCAAGGAGGCGGTGGGCGCCATCCTGACGCTCTGCGCGCAGCACAAGCGCTGGGAGCTGCTGCGCGACCACGTGGCGCTGCTGGCCAAGCGCCGCGCGCAGAAGTCGGGCGCCATCACGGTCGTGGTGCAGCGCGCCATGGAGTTCCTGGCCGAGACGCCCAGCGACGCCGTCAAGATGGAGCTGATCAACGCGCTGCGGGCCGTGGCCGAGGGCAAGATCTTCCTGGAGAAGGAGCGGGCCACGCTGACGCAGATGCTGTCCAGGATGAAGGAGGCGCGCGGCGAGATCGACGAGGCCGCCACGATCCTGCAGGAGGTGCACGTGGAGACGTACGGCGCCATGACCAAGCTGGAGAAGACCGAGTACATCCTGGAGCAGGTGCGCCTCACGCTGGCCAAGAAGGACTTCGTGCGTGCCAATATCCTGGCCAAGAAGATCCTGCGCCGCACGCTCGAGGAGAAGGACTTCCAGGAGTGCAAGCTCAAGTTCTACCACCTCATGATCGAGTACGACACGCACGAGGACAAGACGCTCGAGCTGTGCCGCCACTGGATGGCCATCTTCAACACGGAGCTGGTCAAGAGCAAGGACGACATGTGGAAGAAGGCGCTCGAGCACGCCACCGTCTTCGTCGTGCTCTCGGCCTACTCGAACCTGCAGAGCGACCTGCTGCACAAGCTGGCCAGCGAGAAGCTCGCCGAGAAGGTGCCCGACTTCGCCGCCGTGCTCAAGAAGTTCACCACCAAGGAGATCATTGCCTTCCCCATGGAGCAAGACGCCGTGCTCAAGCAGCACCCCATCTTCAACCACGCCGAGCGCGGCGCCGAGTGGTGGAAGACCCTGCACAACCGCGTCGTCGAGCACAACATCCGTGTCGTCGCGGAGCACTACGACCGCATCCGTCTGCCCCATCTGGCCAACATGATCGGACTCTCGGAGGACGTACGTTTGGCAGTGATGTGCTTGTTTTTGTGTTGGTGAAACTAACTGTGCTTGTGCCTTCGACGACAGCTGACGGAGAGCAGTATCTCGACGCTGGTGAGCGACGGATCCATCTTTGCCAAGATCGACCGCCCTGCCAAGCTCGTGTCATTCCACAGACCACTATCGCCCGAAGAGCAGCTTTCCAACTGGTCCGGTACGTCCTCATCCGCAAACAGTTAGCTGCTGTCCTCCGGCGAAATCGGTGACGATTCTAACCTGGTCTCTTTGTTACACTTGCAGCGGATATTTCTCAGTTGCTGCGCCTGGTGGAGACCACGTGCCACTTAGTGAACAAGGAGAACATGATCCACAAGATCTAAGCTCGCTGGCAGGAACAGCCCGCGTGTGCAGTCTGCAACGAGCAGCACTGCACCGACGAGCATTTTGTCCGGCAAAAATTCTAAAACTGAAAGAAAAAAAGAATGCAGCGGCAGCGCAAGCAAGCTGCTCGTTGGCTCGTGCAGCACTCCTGCTTCCGCGCATATATTCTCGTCATCGTCGCCCTGGCATCTTGAAAAAAAATCCTATCACTACTCCCCATGGCACATCTTACAGCAGGCTGTCTTCGTCGGCGTCGTCGAACTGTCCTGCCTCCGCCGAGCCATTCTCCAGCCCCGGCGACACCTGGAGCATCGAGTCGAAGTGCGCGGCCAGTTGCGCCGCGCGCGCGCCGTCCGCCACCTCGTCCTCGTCACAGATCCAGCCGTCGTCGTCCTCGTCGTCATCGTCCGGGTTCATCTCGGCCGACTTGCAGAACGCGTCGAACACCTCCTGCACTGCTTCAGCACGCGCATATATCAGAGCACACGACACTCAGCACCCAGCACCCAGCAACCACAGGTACAGCAACAGCAGCAGCAGCAGCAGCAGCACGCACGCGTCTTGTCGTCGGCCGGCACGAAGCGCACTTCCGACACGTCCTCGTGGCTGATCTGGCAGTACACGCAGGGCTTCGGGAAGGCCGCGGGATCGCGCGAGATGGCGTGCAGCGTCACGGAGCTCATGTCCCACGCGTAGCCCACGCGCGCGCCGATGGCGGCGCCCAGCCACACGACGCGGCTCGTGGTCACGAACAGCGTGCCGGCCGCCCCGCTGTGCGGCAGCGCGTGCGCCTCCCCGTCGTCCTCCTCGCCCACGTCGCTGGCCGCCGCGTGGAGCTCCACGTTGCGGAAGCTGGCCAGCAGGAACTCCTCGTCGTCGCCGGCGCCCGTGCGCAGCAGCGGCGCGCCGTCCGCGCCCAGGTCGGCCGCCGTGAGCACGTTCATGGCAATAATGCTAATTGCTTCAAAAATATTGTTAATTTAAAACGTTATTATTGGGTTTTAATTTGTGAACCGAACAGGATGCAACAGTAGGTAGACTCTTGCTGTAGTACTGCTCGCATCTATTCTTTAACAATAGGAAATAGGTAGTTTTTGTTGTTGTTGCTTCCACTGACCCTAATCGGATCTAGTACAATAGTAGGAGCAGAACTGCATTGCAGTAGTAAAAATGAAGTTCGCCTTCACTTTTTATCAGTCACATCAGGGAGAGCACTGCTTGAAACTGACACTGTATTACTAGGTAAGACTGGACATGTGCATGGGTCTGCACAAGGAACTATGTCAATAAGTTGGCTCGCACGGACCGTACGATAAACCAAAATTGTCCGGGTTATTCGTCACATAATTTTATTCTTTACCCAAATCGTTGCACTTTCGAAACCTGAGTCGCTCGTTTTGATCCAGAAATATTGGCAATCTGAGATTGACCTCAAGTCACCTATGTTGTACAATTTCGTGCTACCAACAAGCAGCCAATGTTTAGTTCAATCCACTCGTTTTTACTTGATCATGATATGCATCCTCTTATTTTTCATTTTATTTTCCGCGGATAATGCCGTTCGCGCTGAGGGTGCACTCTAGTTCACATTTATCACGCTTCTCTACCCTCCGTGCCTGAGTGGAATACAATACAATATCCGTTTACAGAGCTACACCTACAGTTTACCTGACACTCCCAGATTGAAGTTCATGCTGCGTACGTGAGCTTACCTACGTTGGACATCTTTACTACCAAATTCACCAAACAAAACATCCACAGCCTCAACGATAAAAGTATCGCCGCCAAATGTGGGAGTCGTACCACGTGTTCTCTGTTGGAGTAGTGGACTTCACAGAGGAGGTGGGACAGCAGAGGACAGTAAGTCATCGACATGTACGAATGTAGGAGCTTGGGCGTGGAGAAGACGGTAGAAACGTAGATTTGTGTCTTGCAATCGCAGACGCGACAGAATTGCATGCCATTGCGACGGATGTGATGGTTCCAAGTTGAAGTTGGGGCGACTTTTCTGTCATTTGGATACGACGGCGCCGGTCTTGGCGACCTTGCCCACCGACCTGCTCTTGAGGTAGCAGGCGGTGCGGCCCGGGTTGTCGCTGACGAACGTATAGGTCGCGCAGCCCTTCGTCCGCGCGCACTTTTCGCAGCACGCGTCGGGTTGCAAGCCGTAGACGACGAACAGGTCGTTGCCGTAGAAGTCCACGTTTGTGAACTGCCCCGAGCACTTGGCCGGTTTGCTGATGCACTGGTGGTACCATGGGTTCCACGGTTGGCAGTACGAACCCGACTCGCAGCACTGAGCACCTTCGTGGTCGCTCCCGCAGTTGTCTCCCTTAATCGCGCAGGTCGAGCCAGATCCCGCTGACGACAACGCCGATGAAAACGATGATGACGAAGAAGAAGAAGACGCTGATGAAGAGATAGACGAGGGAAAGGAGGACGAGGCCGATGAATCTGCTGAAGAGGTCGACGCGATGTCGGATCCGTCACCCCATTCCTCTCCTGACAGCGGGTAGCCCGCCTTGGCCGTGTGGTTGTACGTGTACAAACCAAAGTGTCTCTCCAGCTCTACGTCCACCGATGTATCGTCGGGTCGGCGGTCGAACGTATCGAACCAGAACTTGAGCGAGTCTTCATTGCCCGTAGGCACCCAATTGGCCACCGCCTTGAAGTAGTGGGTAGATTCGTTCAGGCTCGCGGTGATAGCATAGAAGGTTCTCCCTCCCGTTTCAGTAAGCAGGATCTGCGAGGCCGGGAATTTTGCCGTCACAGCACCCCACAAGTTCTCCAGGATAGCCGTTGGTTTAGCCGCGTCGTATCCATCGGTAAAGAACGAGTAGATGTTTACACCGAGAATGTCTAGGTGGGCGGAGAGATTCGCAGTCTCGGCGTCGTAGCTCGAGTCTAGGTACTCCGTGATTCGCTGGACAGTGCCGAATTTCACCGCATTGGCCTTGGACCCCAGACGTGTCTTGATCGTGGCCACAATATGAAGGATCGTGGAAGCGTCCACGGTATCCCAGTGCAAGTTTCATTGCCCACCAAGATGGCTTTAACCGTGCTGGGGTTCTTTTCCACGGCTGCGACAGCGTAGTCGATCTCCGCTTGTTGCCATGATTCCGTCGTCATGAACACACCCAGGTGAAGAGAAACGTTGTGCTGGCTAGCAATGTCAGCGACTGGTACACCGTAATACTAGGTGCGAGCGTGCGTGAAGTACTGAGAGATGTACTGCATGTCGACGGCAATGGATGCCGAAAGGTTGTCGTAGTTGAAAGGCTCGTTGCCGAGCGGGTACTCGGGGGAGTGCATAGGGCTGTACGTCACCGCCAAGTTGGCCAGGGACGTGTCGATCGGTGCGCCATGACAGTCGTCTAGTAAATAGACGGAAGCAGCTGCAGCCACGAGTGCGCGGATAATAGATGCCATCTCGACCTCGCGCTGCTCACAAGTGATGGGTTGAGCTGGCAAAATGGAAAGTGGAAATGTGAATGAGAGGAGCACATGTCCGCTCGAGCTTTATTAGATCAAAACACACAAGGAATCCTCGTCAACCAACTGAAGACCATTGTGCTTGTGTCTGCGTGACGCAACTTCACTTCGCGGTTCGGTTGGATAGGAGGGGCGCATACAACACGCGAGCCAAGCTGAATACATGACTCGAGACCGGACAGCAAGATCCAACTTGACAAGCAAAACCAGTTTGGTCGCAAGAGACTGCAAACGAACATTGAAACACAAATCACGAATCGGACCTGAACTCGTCAGATCTGCGTCGTTGCGGCAGGCACGTTGAGCAATTGCACTCGCATAGAGCACTGCAAGTTATGTAAGTAACATTGCGACCTCGACACGGGCAACCTGCGCCTGAACTCCATTGCATTTCATCGGTACAGTCAGGTTCAGATTGTTCATTTCGATCGTCTCTGGAACCGCTGCAACCAATGGATTTTCGGTGGTCGACCACCTCTCGTGTATGGAAATCTATCCAGGAAACGTACGTACATGTAGGTAGTACAAGTTAGTTTGCGTATCTTCCATCGGTGGTTGCTGTGCAGCTTCACGCAGAGCCCTTCGACTTGGGCGGCAATACCTTCAGACTGTGGCTGTAGGCTACAACGTCCCTATCCTGAAGTTCGAACAACGAAAAAATAACTGAGATCTTGGTGATCGCCAAAGAAACGGGTCTCAGTTTGCCACAAGAGCATTTCGTACGAATATCTCGCCATTGGTGACCTACGTCTTTTTAATAGCGAGCACTCGTAAGTGCCGTCCAATTCGATTCACGCAAAATTGTTGAGTCATGTCATGATCGCCGCGCTTAACAGCTATCATGCGTTGCTACGGTGGGCTCCGACGTGGCGGTTGCAGTAGGGGCGGCCGTGGTCACCGCAGGGGTAGCTGTGGTTGCGGCAGGAGCGCTAGTACTCGTGGTGACAGTCGTGGCCGAGAAAGAAGAAATCGTCGCTGCCGTAGTTGAAGTGGGCGCCGTAGTCACGATGCTTGCTGAGCCTGAAGACTGGGTTGCCGTTGTGGAAGTAGGCGCTGCCGTAACAGTACTTGATGCCGAGGACTGGGTTTGCGTTTGGGTTGACTGGGTCTGGGTCGAGGTCGAGGTTGAACCTGAGGTCTGGGTCTGGGTCGAAGTCGAGCTAGATGTCGTCGAAGTTGACGTGGCGGTGGTTGAGCTTGAGCTGGATGCGACAGCACTCGCGCCATTCAGAGCCGTCAGGTAATCCTCGCTCTTCAGCTGACTGTCGTACGTGTAGATGCCAAAGTGCCTCTCGAGCTCCACGTCCACAGATGTATCGTCGGAGCGGCGGTCGAAGAAGTCGAACCAGAACTTCAGAGACGTCTCCGCACCCGTGGGGACCCACGAGGTAACAGCCTCAAAGTATTGGATCGACGAGTCGAGCGACGGAGTCACGTCGGGCGACAGTGTTGACGGATCTCCAGCCGTGGGGAACCCCGTCTCGCACAGAAGCATCTGCGAGACCGAGTACTTGGCCGCAATGGCGTCCCAGACCGAGTCCAGCAGCGCGGTGGGCTCGCTCGAGTCGTAGCTGTCGTCGAAGAACGGGTAGATGTTGACTCCGAGGATGTCGAGACTTTCGGACAACTGGTTGATCTGGTCGTCATAGTCCGTGTCGAGGTACTCGGTCGAACGCTGCACTGTGCCGAACAGGATGCCGTCGGCATCGTCACCGAGGGTCTCCTTGATGGAGGTGGCGATGGCGATGATCTCCGAGGCTGTGGTGCCAGTGTACAAGTTCTCGTTGCCGATCAGGATGGCCTTGACCGAGCCGGGGTAGTCCTGCACTGCAGCCACCGCACTGTCGATCTGGTCCTGCTGCCACGACTCGTCGGTCATGTAGACGCCCAGATGCAACTTGATACCGTGCGCGGCAGCATACTGCGCCACACCCACGCCGTAGAACTGCGAGTAGAACGTTCGTACGTGCGTGAAAGACTGTGCGATGAGCTCCATATCGGCATCAATAGCCTCCTCCAGCGCGGTGGTGTCGAGGGTGTCGCTGTCGGTGAGCGGGTACGCCGTGGAGTGCATGGCGCTGTAGGTGGTGGCCATGTACGCAGCTGCGTTGGTAGATGTGAGGTTGCGCGAAGCCGTTGCGGTTGTCTGGCAGATAGCACTGACTGCCAGGCCAATGGCCAGCATCACCTTGTTAGCAGCAAACATTGTCAAGGTCGTGGGTGTTTGAGAGACCAATTGCTGACGAGAGCGCGAGTTACGATGTGAGCCTCGTAGCCCTCCCGGTTCGACTGGAGAAAGCGGATCTTCGAGCTCATCAGATGTGTCAAACCTCCTACAACCGACCTGCACAATGCGCACGCACGGCATGGTACACGGAAGCCGTTGCCCCGTCAGCACCAGCCAGTTTCTCGTCTCATGCTTCGGTGCCCGCACGATATGAGCCGATCCTGCCCCTGGTCATGCCCGACGGATCATTTCAGTGGTAGGCCCAGGCACAGGACTGGTTCGAATGCTCCGGGTCGTCACGTCGACCGACTTGGTCAGTGCTGAGCTGCTTGGGGTGCCTGTCACGAGAGTAGCACTCGCACCGTTGCCTTAACAACTGGTCCGCTTGTGGGCAGATTCAGTCCGACGTGCGCGTGACGTGGAGGCCGAGGACTGTGCTAACATCTACCGCCTGCAGCACTCTCTGCGCTGGGCACTGGACGGACTCATTCGATGGCACTGTGACAGCGATGGCGAACCTCGCACGAAGGCGTATCCGGCTTCATACCGCCATCCGCTGTCTTTTCGAGTCGATGCACACGAGGTTAAAACAACGGGGACAACGAGCAGGTGAAGTCGAGACAAGAGAAATACTCGCTAGTATTTCTCGCCGAGTCGGATCAGCGATGTTGACGAGCTGTTTAAGGCATCCAAACTGCTTTGGATTCCGAAGCATTGCATGCGGGAGCTGACTCACCGAGCGGTTCCGAGCCCTCGCTCAAATTACTTTCGTACATTATGGCATCGATAGGAAGATGTTGCAGGCAATCAAGCAATCAAAACTGGCCGGTCCGGAGTCCGGAGTCCGGACCGGACGGCGTGCAATGCATGCTGGTCTTGCTTCCAAAGTTCGGATCCCGAACGTTGAGTGCTCGTCTTTACTCGATGGATTTCGACACGAGAGTCCCCGACAGTCGGGCTGCTTTGATGTACCGGACTGCCAGCCCGCAGCCTGTTCGCATTCACGAAAACGCCACTCACCCGGTGGATTGCATTCCTAACCAGCAAGCAGACAGGCAGTTGATCTCATTTCGAAAGTCTCTCTTCTGGTCGAAACCGCGTTCCTAAGTTCTATAGTATCACTTCGCAGGCAACGAGGACAGTGAGGCCTTGAAGTTCATGAAGTCCTGATGAATCAGAATTAGTATTGTTACCAGTTCCCTCCCACACTATGGTAGGTTTTTCTTCTTGAAAATACTAGTTAACCTAGGGGTTAGCAGTCGATACTTTGTTCGCAGATATTCAAGTCGACAAAGTCGACTTTGGCCTTTGTGTTTTCGAGAGCAGCTACCAAGTGCTGCTTAACCGGTACACTCCTGGTACCAAACCGGTACACCACATGTTAGTGTAACCACTATGTACCGTGAGTGTTGGTGTTTTTTGTAGCCAAGAAGAGGCGAGATCATCCCCATAATCCAAGTATCCATCTCGAAGATGGCGCAGCGCGGTGGTCGACAGCGCGTGAAGCTGTCGTGGCAGGAAGCGCTGGGGCCTCAAGCTCCGGCGCCCAGCCAGGACAAGAAGCCCAAGGCCAAGCCCAAGCGCAAGAAGCGGCACCCGAACGACGTGCGCACGGAGCAGGACATGGACGCCATCGCCGGCTTCGACGACAGCTCCGGCGACGAGCTGGACGCCGAGGTCGACACGTTCGGCGGCGCGGGCTTCGTGCTGGTGGACCTGGAGAGCGAAATGGAGGAGCTGGCGCTTGTGGCCACGGAGGAGGGCTTCGCCAGCGTGCGCGTGGGCCCCAAGCACAAGAAAAGCAATAACAATAACAGTAATTCTGATAAGAAGAAGAAAAAGAACGAGAAGAGGACGGAGCAGGAGGTGAAGGCTGTCGCATCCAAGAAGGAGAAGAAGAAGGAGAAAAAGATGAGGCAAGCGCTCAAGCTGCTGGAGGTGTTGGAGGAGGAGGAGAAGAAAGAAGAAGAGGAGGTTGTGGTTGTTGTCGAACAGAGCAAGAAGCAGAAGAAGAAGAGTAAAAAGGATAAGAAGAACCAGCAAGTTACTACTGGTGCTGCTACCCCGAAGAAGAAAGCAGGGAAGAATGCCAAGAAGGAGGAGAAGACGGACGCTAAGTATGCTCCTAAATGTGGTGATGCCGAGGGTGATGGAGTGAATGAGGCCCCGAAACGGAAAGAGAAAAAAAAGAAGGGTAAACAGAACCAAGCGGCAGAATTGGAGGAGAAGGACGCCGCACCGCCCTCGAAAAGCGAGGCGGACGGGAACTCCAAGAAATCGTCCAAGAAGGATGCGCGTGAGAATGGACCGGTTACTTACTCGGAGTACCTGGACCGCGACGTAGTAATTCGAGGACTGGAGATGGGGGGTCTTCTTCAAGGCAAGCTGCGAGTGAACGCGATGTATCGCATGGATGGATATATCAGGGTGGATGGTTTGTCGATGGACGTACTTGTAAAGGGCATGCAGGACCGCAACCGTGCCCTTGACGGTGATCTTGTCGCCGTCCGCTTGCATCCAGAATCGGAATGGAAACCCATGAATGAAGAGAACGAAAAACGAACTGTTGGTTCTGCAGCATCGAAGCCCATTTCTTCGACCGCAGGCGTCAATCAAACTGCGCTGCATTCGTTGTGGCTTCCGAGTGTGCAGACCGACCAATGCTTCTTCAAGCGTTCTCCCGATGAAGAGAATTCTGTGGATATGTTGAAGCAGTCGATGGCTCGTCTCAACGAACGCATTAAAGAGTCTCGCTGCCGCCCGACGGCAACTGTTGTCTTCATTCTGGCCCAAGGCAATGCGAACGGCTTCATTGGGTCCTTAGAGCCCAAGACAAGAGTGAAAGACTTGAATTCGTCGCTTTCAAACAACGATAATTACGCGTTTTTCAACGCCGACGACCTCCGCCTACCTCGACGCATTCGTATTCCCCGGCTACAGCTCCCAGACGAATTCATTAGCCGCCCGTTGCTTTACTCCAAGACGATGCTGTGCTTTTGCCGGATTAAAACATGGTCAACCAGGCACCAGAGTCCGATGGGCGAGTTCGTGAAGACTGTGGGCGAGTACACAGGAATCGAAACTGGAATCTCGGCCATTTTGTCTAAGCACGGGTTACAGTCACACACACTCGATTTCGACAGCTCCATTCTGGACGAACTGGACGAAAAGTACGGCACCAGCGGAGAGAAGTGGGAAGTCCCCGAAGACGAACTTCAGAAACGGAGAGACTTTCGCCAGACACAAATCTTCAGCATCGACCCGTACAACGCCCGCGACTTGGACGACGCGCTGCACATTCGCGCCCTCAACGATGCTCGCACGAAATTCGAGATCGGCGTCCACATCGCCGACGTGACCCACTTCATGGAACATAACTCGTTGTTGGACCGCGAGGCCCGTTCACGTGCGACGAGTGTGTACCTAGCCAACCGCGTGCTGCCGATGCTGCCTCGGATTTTGTGCGAAAAGTTGTGTTCGTTACAGCCACAGGTGGATCGCTTGGCGTTCTCGGTTGTGTGGCAGATGAACGTTGATGGCACTCTGGTCGATGGGGTGGAGCCGTGGTTCGGGAAGTCGCTCATCCGTTCGTGCTGCAAGCTGGACTACGGCTCGGCGCAGAAGATGCTGGACGGTGTCATCTCCGCTGACAACGTGGCCGAGTGGGAAGAGGACCGACGTCCAATCCCCGGCGAGAACCCCGACATCACCAACGCGACGGTGATACGAAGCGTGAAGGACTTGTGGAGTATTGGCGAGAATCGGCGGGCGATGCGATTCGAGACTGGTGCTGTGAGCTTGAACGACGTGAAGTTGGTGTTCTCGCTGGATGCGAAGGGCAACCCGACCCGATACGGCTCGTACGAACTGAAGGACAGCAACCGTTTGGTGGAGGAGTACATGTTGCTGGCGAACTACTTGGTGGCTCAGCAGTTGCTTCGCGCGCATGGCCCACTAGCGTTCCTACGTCACCACCCACCACCAGTGGCAAGGTCTATGGATCTAGCATTGGAACAATTGAGTAAGAGCGACATCAAGGTTGATGGTAGATCGACCAAACAACTTACCGAGTCGCTGGAGCGACTTCGACAGGATCGTGGTGAGACGACGTATGCCATTGCGCAGGCTTTGATCATCAAACCTATGAAGCCTGCCGAGTACATGGTTGCGGGAAATGGTGCGTCCTCGGAATCTTGGCGTCACTACGCCCTGAATATTCCATACTACACTCACTTCACGTCGCCTATTCGTCGGTATGCCGATGTTGTTGTGCATCGCTTGCTCCAAGAAAGTGTGGTGGGCGCCGATTCGCCAGCATCTGAGAATGAAGACTCGGATTCCAGGATTATGGAGTTTACCTCGGTTGCACAAAACTGTAACGATAAAAAGATGACGTCCAAGAACGCGGAGAAAGAGTGCGACAAGGTGTTCTTGTGTGCATACGTGCAGAATCTTGGTGATGTTGAAGTAACTGGCGTCGTACTGAGCATGGGTCAGAAGAGCTTCACCGTCTACATTTTGGAGCTTGGATTAGAGCAACGCCTCTTTTTGCAGGAACTGCATATGCGCGGTTCGTGGAATGAGAAGACATCGCAGCTTTCGATTAGACTACCAGTGACGCAGGTGAAGTTGGAAAAGGTGACCGTGATGAAAGATGAAGAGAATGATACCCAAGACACCACGGGCAAGAACACGAGGGCAAAAACCCAGCCGGACATGATCAAGTTGTCCTTCATGAAGCAATTGCGTATGTGCATGTCCACAACGAAGAAGATGCCGTTAGCTCTGACGTTCTCAGTCATTGGAGAAAAGAGCTAGCATTACCCATTCCACGTGTGATCGATGAATATGGTGCATGTAGTTAAAGAAAAAGAAAAAAAATGTTGTAGTATTACGTCGCCAACATATCGGCAATCTCAAGCTGGACATCATGTACATGGTATCGCAAACAGAGACCCTTTCCTTTGTGCCCCAAGTCCAAGCAGAAATGGTCAACAGAGAAGTAGGCATACAGCGTCCTTATAGGCACTTGTAGACGTACCGTCATGCAGCAAAAACAATCTGACGAAAACACGAGAGAAAGCGGCTTTCCAACATCATGTACTACGTACAGTACATGAATTTGCATTACTTGAAGTAATACTGTAGTGCTTGCATAGAGTGAAAAAATATATGTTGAGAAGTAACGAAAGCTGGTTTGTATGTCTGGGACGGAGATACTCCCTTGAATTTTTCTTGATATTTCTTGCAGCCCGGAGCCCGACCGCTACTCTCACCGTCATCGACTATATCAATGCAACCCGGGTGCTTAACGGAACTGTGACTTGAGCACCAGCAGGCGGCCGTCAATCGCATCCACTTCAACGTCGCAAATGGTGCGCAGGATGTCCTTGAGCAGCGCCTTGTCGTCATCCGTGACGATCAGTTTCTTCAGCTTCCTCAGCAGGTCGCGCGTGCGCATGCGTCCACCGTAACGGATTAGCTCCTGCTGCACGCCAGCCTCAGTCAGCTTGTTCGACGACGAAGGCGCGGACGGTTTTTGAATCTTCGTCGGCGGCTCCTCCTTCGTGCGACCCTCTTCGGCGGGGCGCTTGCCATTGGCATTCTCAGCACCAGCCGCCGTACCCTTCGCCTTGCCGTTCGAGTCGGCAGCGGACGCGCCGTCCGCCGCGCCGTTGCCAGTCTTGGCGTCACCCGAGACACCGCTGTCGCCGGGCGCGACGCGCTCGCGGATGATGTTCCCGCCCAGGTCGCGCTTGATGATGACGTCCATGTCCTTGGCCGAGTAGTTCTCGTCCTCGTCGCCGTCGTCGTTGTCGTCCTTGTCCTTGTTGTTCTCCAGCATCTCTCCGTTCTGCGCGCGCTTGAGCAGGTCCTTCATGGCCTGCCCGGTCTCGGTGAGCTTGCCGGTGCCCTCGGGGTCCACCTCGAACTCGTCCTCGTCCGAGTCGGACTCGAGTCCCTGCGGGTCGTCGTTATGGATCTCCGCGTCGCTCTCGTCGTCGTCGAACTTCTCCTCGAAGTCTCCTCCGTCCTCCCCGGTGGCTCCTTCCCCGCGCGCCTTGGGGGCACGCACGACGCGCCGCGGGCGCGCCGCCTCGCTGACGCCGAAGATGTCGTCCCCCTCGGCCTTGGGCTTGGCGGCGGCCGAGGCCAGCGCGCCCGTGCGCACGCGCGGCGCGCTGACCGTGTCGCCGGCGGCGTCGGGCTTGTCCTCGCCCGCGAGCTTGTGCTTCATGAGCCAGCGCTCGACCGCGCGTTTCTTCTCGTTGTTCATCTCCTCGGCCTCCTCCAGCGTGAGCGTGCGGTAGCTCAGCGGCTTCTTGAAGCGGAACCACTGCTCCACGGGCATGACGCTGAACTCGTCGTTGTGGCGGTTCTTGACCAGCAGCATGTACGTGGACGCCTGGCCGCCCTCGAAGGTGCCGTTGAACTTGTTCTTGCCCTCGCTGTCCTCGATCACCCAGCCGGCCGTGCGCGTGTCCTTGCGGCGGCGGCGGCGGCGCTTGCGCAGCGCCGGGTTGTAGCCCACGGGCGCCTCGTCCTCCTTCTCCTCCTCCTCGTCCACGCGCTCGGGCTCGCGGTACATCATCACGGGCTGCGCGCAGCCGCTGAAGCGCGGCAGCTCCGGCACGTCGAAGCGCGCGATGTTGTAGCGCTTGATGGACGGCGTCGCGCGCAGCACCAGCGTCTCCGTGTCGGCGGACGCGCCCGCGGAGGAGGAGGAGGACGCCGCCCCCGAGCGACCATTGCGCCCCGAACGACTCATTTTTGATACTGAAGGCGGAAACCTAATTTTGGTTTTGGACAAATGTAGTACTCAGAAACTTAGTTCACTACGCGATTACTTGTATATGAGAAGAAGTATGTGAAACAGTATCTTTCGTATTTGATTGAATCTATGGCCATCTTCTTGTGTCCGCCTGTTTGCGCCAGTTTCTCTCAACCCGAAACGCAGACCCCATTTGGCCACCTCAAAATTAAGAAGTTTGCTCTCCAAAAAATTGTGTTTCCAGTGCAAATTCTAGTTTTTACATGTATACAGATCACTGATCCTAGTTTTGCCAAAGGTTGATACTTTCGGCTGGTTGACTGTATCGTGGAGTTCCCGATTCTGGATTTTTTTACCGAATAGTGCCCGAATCTGTCGTTTCCCGCGCACCTTTTCTTCGGAAGTAGTCCCGTGAAGACAAACATGCTCTCTGTTTCACTAGTAGGAGGCGATGTAGAGGTCGGCAGACACTTTACAGTTAGACACGTTCCGCCATGAAAAGGTGTGATGGCGCGAGTATATGTAGCAAACGACGCAGCGGAGCGAGTCACTTCATGTCGCCCTGACTTGGGGGCGACTTCGCGAGGAACAGCCGTTGATAGTGTACTGTATGACGTGAAAAGTTTCACTAAAAACATGGGAACTCCCACTCGTCAGCGATATGACAGCTAGAATGTAGGCGTTAACGATTTCAACGAGGAAGCCGCTGTTGCCGATAGCAGCAATAGCCATCGCTATCTATCAGCAACACATTTAATTTTAAATAGTTTCGTCTAGCATCCGAGCTGCGCCGAAGCGCTGGGCGATCACGCATCCTCGTGGCCCATCTTGCCAAGGTTTTCTCGGCAGCTGAAGGATGCAATCTCCATATGGGGTTTTTAATTCTGGATAGAGCGCATGTCGTGGCTACCACTTCAACAAGCCGTATCGAGTCGTCGGCTGGAGCTTCATGTGCTCGAAGCATTTATCCAACTCATTGGTGCGGAAAGGAGAACGTAAGATGTCAGCGCATCCTCCTTCTCACGCTGTTCGGATGCCGTTCACGAACACCGGATGGGGTCACCTACAGCCTTACCTCTCCAGCTAGATGGTCTAGCCTAGACCATAGAGCTCACTCGGCAATTCTCCGCGCTGTAGTCAAGTCCAGCAGAACCAGCCCTTCCAACCGGCACAATGATAGCTCGACTGCTTACTGCCACCCTAGCGTTCGCCTCCGTCCTTACAGCAGCACCGCCAACGGTCTCCGCTGCCACGGGTTTCGGATACACCACGGGTTCCGACAAGTACATCATCAGCACCGGCAAAGGTCTGACAGTCACCATGAAGCAATCTACCTGCGACATCACGTCCATCAAGTTCAACGGCAAGGAACTGCAGTACAAGTCCAAGGCCACCCACGTGAACTCTGGTCTGGGCAAAGTCACGTCGTCTGTCAAGACTCTCAGCGACTCCAAAAGACAATTCGCGTTATCTGCAAGGCCACGGGTCTGGAGCAAACATACCTCTTCCGCCCCAATGAGAACGTCATCTACTTGGGCACGTATCACTCTAGCAACCTCGTGCTGCCGGAATTGCGGTTTCTCGCTCGGCTGGACAAGACCGTCGTAAATGCTGGTATCACGGAGGCCACGATCGAGTCGGGTATGACACCGATCGAGGCAGAGGACGTCGTCTCCAATAGCAAGGGGCTAACGCGGTCCAAGTTCTACTCTGGTGTTCCGTTCATCGATGACGCAGTTCATGGCGTGAAGAGCAGCGCTGCTGGAGTTTACTTCGTGATCTCGGATCTCGGGTACGAGACGTCCAGCGGTGGCCCCTTCTTCCGTGACATCAACAACAAGCTTGACGTCTCAAACGAGCTCACGTTCTACATGAATTCGGACCACACGCGCACGGAGGACTACCGCTACGGCTTCCACGGCCCTTACGCGCTTGCGTTTACGAACGGTGCTGCTCCATCGGCCTCGTCGTTGGACTTCAGCTTCTTCCAGAACCTGGGACTGACTGGGTTTGTTCCGTCCGCTAAGCGCGGAAAGATGTCGGGCACCATCACCGACGCGAAGGCTGTTTTGGGGAATTCGGATGTCGTCGTTGGCTTCTCCAACGCAGCAGCTCAGTACTGGGTGAAGGTTGCTGCTGGAAAGAAGACTTTCACCTCGCCGTCGATGAAAGCGGGCCGATACACAGCCACCGTCTACAAAAAGCAGCTGGCTGTCGGCACGGCTTCAGTCCTCATTAATGCGGGATCCACGAAGACCCAGAACATTGCGGTGTCGTACAACATGACTTCAAAGCCCATTTGGCGCATTGGCGAGTGGGATGGGACGCCTGACGGCTTTCTGAACGCGGACAAGATCCACAAGATGCACCCGAGCGACTCTCGTATGTCAGCCTGGAAGGCGCTCACCTTTAAGGCGGGGACCGATGCCAACAGCGCGTTCCCTATGGCGCAGTTCCGCGGAGTGAATGACCCGATCACTATCAGCTTCAGTCTTACGGCAGCTCAGGCCAAGTCCTCCAGAACGTTGAAGATTGGCCTGACCCTAGCTCAAAGCAGCGCTCGCTCCAGTGTGACTGTAAACGGCAAGTGGATTGCACCGGTGCCCGCGTCTGTGGCTGTGAAGACGCGCGGTGTCACTCGAGGTGTGACTGTGGGCAACTACAGGCTGTACGAGTACACAATCCCGTCGTCCGCGCTAGTCACGGGCACCAACACGATCAAGCTCACTGTTGCTAGTGGTGCAAGTGACCCGGCCCAAAAGTTCCTGGCTGCTTCAGTCGTATTTGACGCTCTGGAACTGGTTTAGAGCATTGATCTCTCCTCGAAAACTAGATGCATGTAGAGTGCAGTTTCTGTAAGTCAAGCGTATTGTTTTATCCAATTTGTGTACATGCAAAAGAATTGATCGATCCATTCAACACAAGGAGCAGAATACCTGATTGACTATTACTATCCATATTAGTATATGTATGAACAGGTAGAGGTTACACGCAACGAAAAACAGTCAGTACCTCTCAAAGTCCTGCACATTTTGCACCGCGATTGAGTCAGCACGGACTCGACAAGAAGGAACGTAGCGCATATGGGATCGAAGCATGCGCGCTGCGAACGAGCCGCTCTCTCGGAGAGGCTCCAAAGCATCCCACGAGCAGCAAAAATCGATTTGAGCGCTCCCTATGAATTCGATTTGACAGGGAGCGCCAATCCGCTCCCACGCTCGTGTCGGACGCATTAGTAGGGAGAACAAGAGTTAAACTATGTGTTCGCTTGATCGGCGAGAGTTGAGAGTAGAGTTTTTCTTAGCTCTCTTGGGCCTCTGCTCGTGGGATGCTTGGAGTCTCGAGACGTAGACTTGTCGAAATGCTGGGCTACATGGTGTGTAAATTTCCTGCAGCTGTTGACGTGGCGTAGTCTCCTATGCCGTTGCAAAATATTAAATAACATCTCCTGTTCTAGCGCAGAGTAACGCATGGTTCTAATGGAGCCACACAATGGTGGCTGCTTGGCACGACATGAGCTAAACTCCGTGTTTCACTTTGGCAAAGTGGCACGCAACGTGACTTTGCAGTACCTTCAAGTATTTCGATCCGTCGTGTCTTTCACCCTTTTGGCGATCCCAGGATCCGCTGCCTCGACCAACAAAGTGTAAACACACGGCAAATTGCATCCGCCCCGCGACGCTACAACAACCTGTTTGTTGAAGTAATGACGTTACCCCCTCCTCTACAGTGCGGCCTTGCTGCCTGCCGAGCCTCGGCCCGAGGAGCATACGGAGCGCAAAGCTCACTTCAAGCTCTTCCATTGCGATTCCTCTCGGATTTTGCTGCTCGTGGACTACGAGTCGTAGACACCGCGGAGACCAGAGCTGACTCTTCGTTATGTGGCACCGAGTTCATGGCACTTCAGTATTCACCAACGAGTAGCCAAGCGCTTTCGGTCGGAACAAGTGCACCATGCTGTCTGGACGCTTATTCCGCGCCGCCTTGCTGTTGACCAGCGGTTTGCTGGCCGTGGCGCAGGCAAACACTAAACAATTGACGTCCAACCTGAACTTCCAGTCCGAGGAGGAGCGTGGGGCCACCTCGAGCTTCGGGTACAAGGCTAATGGCAAGTCGTGGGTGATCGACTCCGGCGCCGGTCTCACCGTCAAGGTGAGCCAGGGCTCGTGTGATATCACGTCGATGGTCTGGAACAAGGCGGAACTGCAGATTAAACAGAAGATGACGCACATCAATTCCGGCCTGGGCAAGGTCACAAGCTCCATCCAGGAGCTGAAGGATAAGACCATCCAGATCTCGTGCAAGACCAAGGGGCTTGAGCACACCTACCTTTTCCGTCCGAACGAGAACGCCATCTACATGGGCACGCACCACACTACCGAGATGCAGCTCGGCGAGCTCCGCTTCTTGGCGCGTCTGGCCCGCAAGCCGATGAACAACCCTATGGTCACGGCATCGAACATCGACGGAATGAAGCCAATTGAGGCCCACGATGTGTATGCCGACTCGAAGGGCGTGACGGCCTCCAAGTTCTACTCCGGCATTCCGTTCATCGATGACCGTGTCCACGGCGTGACTGGCGATGCTGGTGGTGTGTACTTCGTCATGTCTGACTACGCGTACGAGAAATCGGTCGGCGGGCCGTTCTTCCGTGACATTAACAACCAGTGCACGGAAGCCAACGAACTCACGTTCTACATGTTCTCGGACCACACGCGCACGGAGGACTACCGTTTCGGCTTTCACGGACCGTACGCGCTGGTGTTCACGGACGGAAAGACGCCTCCGACTGTCTCCGATGTCGACTTCGACTTCTTCCAGGACCTCACTCTCGCTGGTTTCGTCCCCGAGGCCGAGCGTGGGTCGTGGACCGGTTCCATCACCGACAAGAATGGCGTGCTGAGCAACTCGAGCGTCGTGGTGGGTTTCTCCAACGCCGAGGCTCAGTACTGGGTGAAGCTCAACTCGACCACGGGGTCTTTCACGTCACCCATGATGATCGCCGGCAGCTACAACGCCACCATCTACAAGAACCAGCTTCCAGTGAGCTCGGAGGCGGTCACCATCTCTGGCGCCTCTGGCTCGACTCCGGCCAGCACGAAGGCGGCGCCAGAGACTCAGACGTCCCACACGCCCACGCCCACCCACGCTTCGTACCAGGGTCAGTCGCGTAGAACTCAAAGCGTGCAAAATGCTCAGACCCTCACGGTGACGTACGAGCCTGCGGCGAAGCCCATTTGGCGCATTGGCAAGTGGGACGGCACCCCCGACGGCTTCCTCAACGCCGACAAGATCCACACCGCCCACCCGAGCGACTCGCGCATGGAGGCGTGGAAGCCGCTGAACTTCACCATCGGCACCGACAAGGACTCAATCTTCCCCATGGCGATGTTCCGCGCTGTGAACGACCCGATCACGATCAACTTCGAGCTCACGAAGCAACAGGTCGGAGACCGTACTCTCAAGATCGGCGTCCCCCTCGCTCAGAACAACGGCCGATGCCGTATGACTGTGAACAAGTACAGTGCCAAGGTGCCTCTGAGTGCGGCCGTGAAGACGCGCGGAGTGACGCGTGGTGTCACTGTAGGCAAGTACATGTTTTTCGACTACGCTATCCCGAAGTCGGCGCTGGTGGAGGGTAATAACCAGCTCGTGCTCTCGATCGTTAGTGGCAACAAGGACACGCTGGGCAAGTGGCTGTCGGCCTCGGTCGTGTTTGACGCTCTCGAGCTTGTGTAGCGCGGTCAACCTTTATAATTTCAGCCTGGAACGAAAGCAGTTCTAAGCGAGTGATACACGAAATATATGGTCGTAGATTTTGGATAGCTGAAGTAATTTCTTGCGTCTTGGTGCACCGTCGTCCACAATGTCAGCTGGTGATCGTTTCGGAGTGTCTTCATTATCGTCGACTATCACGACCACCAAAGCTCGATCTTCTTGGTCTTGCTGTTAACCTCCTCCATGAAGGTGTTCAGCGTTTTCTTGGTCTTGCTGTTGGCCGCCTCTATCTTGTCCATGCGGGCGTTCAGCGTCTTCTCGGTCGCCTCTATCTTCTTGTCAGTGCGGGCGTTCAGCGTCGCGTTGTTCTCCTCCAGCATCTTGATCAAGACCGGACGCAACTTTGCGATGACAGTCTTCAGCGCTTTCTCGATTTTTTTCTCGTTCGCGACATTGTCCGCTGTCCTCGCCAACTCCATCGCCAATACCTCCCGCTCTAGACCCCTCACACGCTGTTTCAGCATAGCAACTTTGTCCGTGGACTTGGACCTTTTCGTCGGAGGCTGTTCGGAGAAACGTTGAGGTTCACCTCCCCGTTCTCGCGACCCTCGTTTGCCACGGGGACTTCTTGGCGATCACTGTCGTCCTCCTTCTCCTCCTCCTCCAATGGAACGAACTCGGAGGACTCGTTCCCGTCGAAGGAGTCGACCCCGTCCGAGTCGGCATACAACCAATCTTGGACCACCGCCTTGGTCGACCGGCGACTTGGCACGCCTGTGTCGGATGCTTCAGCAAATGTAGTCTCGTCGTCCGGAACGTTCTTCCCTTCGTCCTCGCCGTCCTGCACAACGATGTCCTTGGCTCGGATTCTGTTCCTTTCACGGAAGCTGTTCGCCCATCCCTTTCCGACGCCCGTTTCCTCCGTCGCCCCAAGAATCTCGTTCGCGATTTTCACCAAACTTCTGATGGACAGGATGGGGTGGCCTTCTCGGGCGAGCGCCGGCAGACTCTTGCTCGTCTTCTTCTCGATCCGGTCGATCAATTTCCTCTCCATGTCAGGGTGCCTGGCCCTGGCCGCTCTTCTGGTTGTCGGCGCCAGCTTGTCCACAGACTTGACTGTGGCCTTGGCCGCTGGCTTGACTGATTTGGCCGGTGCGGGCGTCTCGAGGATAGCTGCGATGTCTGCGGTATCCAGCACCTTGCCCATCACCAACTCCACCCACACCGCTAGCTTTGCCATGCTTGGCGGTGGGGTAGTCTGAGCCATCGCGCGAAGAAGTTGCACGTCGGCTGGTGTTAGCGTGCTCCTGACGATCTTCGTCAATCAAAACGGAAACTGGCGACATGCCCTTCCATTCTACTGTACAAAAACCATTGAGTTTTTTTAAAGTGAAAAACCTTTCCAGACCGTAATTATTCATTAAAACATTACTTAAAAATAAAAATAAAATTAAAGTATTTGGTGAGTTCGAACATCGATACCAGCGAGGGTTCTGGAAAACCCGTGGGTAGGCAAAAAATAGTGGGTGGTTGGGTACCGAATTTCCTTTGTAATAGCCCCCCCCCCTCATCCTAGCAAAAGCAGATTGGCCAATAGCAACGGGAGCTCGTACGACTGGAATTATCCTTTGTATGAGTATATACTTTGCACAAGTGTAAAGGCAGTGACATCCTGCTTCGTAGTTATCTCAGAGTTGTTTTATAATACTTGTTGCTTGGTAAAATATCAGCATATAAACGACCAAACTCCATAAAAAAACTTCGACGGGACGATGTGAGCGCGACACTGATTACATGACTAACAAACTTAGGTCGAAATTAACCAAGTTCGAAGAAAAGCAATTCTAAATGCAAAACAAACAAACAAACCCGATCAAAGACCAAATACAGCACTATTGCAGGACTCGTCACCGAATCAAACCAAAATAGGAGGTCTGAACGGACACACTGTAGTTAAACGCACAAACATTACTGGATGTTAAAAATTTAAGCACATTTTCAAAAATGATAACACATTGAACAGGCTGATAATCTTTAGGGATGTACCCTGAGCTCTAAAGTACGTGTAATACCGTATCGCCCCTGATCAATTCGTACTTAGGTTCGTAGATATTTTTTTATTTGACGCGGTCTCATTTTTAAATGAGACCGCGTCATACAAAATGGTTAACATTTAACGTGAACCGTGACGACGCGCGGAGTGACGCGTGGTGTCACCGTAGGCAAGTACATGTTTTACGACTACGCTATCCCGAAATTGGCGCTGGTGGAGGGTAAAAACCAGGTCGTGCTCTCGATCGTTAGTGGCAACAAGGACACGCTGGGCAAGTGGCTGTCGGCCTCGGTCGTGTTTGACGCTCTCGAGCTTGTGTAGCGCGGTCAACCTTTATAATTTCAGCCTGGAACGAAAGCAGTTCTAAGCGAGTGATACACGAAATATATGGTCGTAGATTTTGGATAGCTGAAGTAATTTCGTGCGTCTTGGTGCACCGTCGTCCACAATGTCAGCTGGTGATCGTTTCGGAGTGTCTTCATTATCGTCGACTATCACGACCACCAAAGCTCGATGGCCTGGACCCCTTCGCTCCTCTACGACAAGGGGAGCAAATGCACCGCGGCTGGAATCGCCGCAGCAGTCTTCCGTCTGGGTTTCAGCTGGAGCGGGGCCTTCTTCATCACAACTGGACACCCCAGCACTTGAGCTGTGGAGGTATCACTTTCGCTTTTGAGCTTGAGGCAAGACCCTATCGACTGCAAATACTGCTCCACAATGCTAGCTGGACATTTGGCAAGCGCGATATTACTGTTTGCAAGCACCTTCGTGGCCACCGTAAACGCGGCATCGGATTTCGGCTACACATCGAGCAGCGGATCGTGGGTGATCACCTCGGGCGACGGACTCACGATCACCATGGACCAAGACACGTGCGACATCACCTCCATGCTCTTGAACGACTCGGAGCTGCAGTACTCCGCCAAGAACACGCACGTCAACTCAGGACTGGGTACTGTCACCAGTTCTCTCAAGAAGCTGGACGACTCGACCATCCAAATCACCTGCAAGACCACGGGACTGGAGCAAACCTATCTCTTCCGCCCGAACGAAAATGCCATTTACATGGGCACATACCACACGACCGACTTGGACCTGGCTGAACTGCGTTTCCTCGCTCGTCTGGACCGCACTGTTGTGGACAACGCCATGCTTAACGCTTCCGACACCGTTGGAAAGTCTGCTATAGAGGCATCGGATGTGTACGCCGACGACGACGGGGTAACGGCATCCAAGTTTTACTCTGGCATCCCGTTCATCGAGGATCGAGTTCACGGTGTCACGAGCGATGCCGGAGGAGTTTACTTCATCATGTCCGACTACGCTTACGAGAAGTCTGTAGGCGGACCCTTCTTCCGCGATATCAACAACAAGTTTGATGTCGCCAACGAGCTGACGTTCTACATGTTCTCAGACCACACGCGTACGGAGGACTACCGCTACGGCTTTCACGGTCCGTACGCCCTGGTGTTCACGGATGGAAACACGCCATCCACGTCGGACGTCGACTTTGACTTTTTCCAAGACTTGGATCTCACCGGGTTCACCACGGAGACGGAGCGCGGCACTATGACGGGCATCATCACTGATAGCAGCAATGTGCTCGGGAGCTCTGACGTCGTTGTCGCTTTCTCTAATGATGACGCGCAGTACTGGGTGTCGGTGGCCTCGAACGCTTCGACGTTCACCTCGCCGCTCATGCGACCTGGCACCTACAACGCCACCATTTACAAGAAGCAGCTCGCTGTGAGCTCTGACTCGGTGGTGGTCACGCAAGGGTCTGCCACAAAGCAGACCCTCGAGGTGACCTATGAACTCGAATCGAGTCCCGTTTGGCGTATCGGTGAATGGGATGGCACGCCCGACGGCTTTCTTAACGCTGCCAACATCCACAAAATGCACCCGAGCGACTCACGGTTGGACACCTGGGCGGAGTCTCTCACCTTCACGCCTGGCACTGACGACGACAGCACCTTCCCGATGGCGATGTTCCGTGCTGTTAACGACCCGATCACTCTCAGCTTCACGCTGACCAGTGCCCAAGCAGCTGAGGCTCGCACGCTTAAGATCGGCTTGACCCTTGCTCAAAGCAGTGGCCGCTGCAGCGTCACAGTGAATAGCGACTGGACGGCGAAGGTGCTGGCGTCCGTGGCAGTCTCGACGCGCGGCGTCACTCGTGGCGTCACGTTGGGCAACTACAAGCTCTACGAGTACACCATCCCAACCTCTGCTCTCGTAGCGGGCGCCAACAAGATCGAGCTGTCGATTGCCAGCGGCTCGACCGACCCCAGCGAGGAATGGCTATCTGCCTCTGTGGTGTTCGACGCCCTCGAACTCGTGTAAGCCAGGGACTGGAATGGTTGCGTAGGTATTGGTAGCAGTGCCGTTTTGAATCAATGTCGATGTTAGTGACCTCTGCTTGGGTATCTGTGAAAGCTCAAACGCGTAAGGGCGGTCATCCATGACAGCCTGTCATCGACAGCGCACTGAAAGGGAATGACAGGAATGCTGCCTACACGGACGAGGTCGCACGCTTAAGGAACTTGCGCATCAAGGTCTCCTTGTCCAATTCTCCGATCCCTGGAAGCGTGGCACCTACCAAGCAGACGCTGAGCCCCCGCTGTCGCCGTTTGGATGCGTTCACTGGATCGGATTTGATGCAGCTGTACATGTCAAACGAGCTCTTGTTTGCAGCGACGTTGCGAGCATCATTGGACCCCCAGCCTATGAAATGCCTCCCGCCCCAACTTCGACTTTGCAGTTTGCAAGGTTGAAGTGCTTGGTATCAGGTACGAGTATGATGGAACAGGAGAGAGACCTTGCACTCCGCCCGTAGTCCGCCAGCACTGGTCCAGAACTCCAGAGCGGAGCCGTGCGAGATTCTCCTGTCGCTCACTTTTGTTTTCATCTTCGAATCCGCAAGCCGCACCACCGACGCCTGCCGAAATGTCCTCGCAAGCCCCCGCTCCGGTTCTCAACGAGGCTGTCTTCCACCCGCTCGACCCCATCACTGCCAAGGAGGTTCAAACGCTCAAGGAAGTTGTCGGTAAGGCAGGGTACGGCGGACCCAGCTTCCGCTACTCGTACGTGATGCTGCGCGAGCCCGACCACGCCACCTTGAAGGAGTTCAAGAGTGGAGACGCGATTCCGCGTGAGATCGGCGCCCTTCTCCTCAACCTGGACGACAACGTCGCTAGAGAGATGGTCGTCGACATTCCGGCACGCAAAATCGTCCACGAGCGGAAGTTGGATCCTGCTGTCGAGGGCTGGAGCCCCATCATGGACGAAGACTACGTCGCTGCCGAGAACATCCTCAAGGCGTACCCCGACTACCTTGACGCTCTCAAAAAGCGAGGTATATCCGATGCCAGCCAAGTGCGCTGCCTGCCGCTCTCTGCTGGCGTCTATGGGTATGAAGACGAGATCGGCTGCCGTATGATCCGTGTGCTGAGCTTCCTGGCCTCGGAGAACACCCACTCCATGTTCGCGCACCCGATCGACGGCATCGTTGCTCATATTGATCTAACGAACCACCGGGTTGCTCGCCTCATCGACACGGGATACAGCCACGTACCAATGGAGTCGGGTGACTACCTCGACCCCAAAGTGACCGGACCAATGCGCACCAGCATGAAGCCCCTCCACATCACGCAGCCCGATGGTGCCAGCTTTACCATCAAGAACCACGTGCTCGACTGGGAAAAGTGGGAGATTCGTGTCGGCTTCAATGGCCGCGAGGGGCTCACGCTACACGACATCTCATTCAACGACAACGGACTCAAGCGCCCTATTCTCAACCGCGCGTCCGTGTCGGAGATGGTCGTGCCCTATGGTCGACCGGAGCCGACGCACGACTGGCAGAACTACTTCGACGTGGGCGAATACCAGTTCGGACGACTCGCGAACTCGTTGGTGCTCGGCTGTGACTGCCTCGGCAAGATCCAGTATCTGGATGCCGTTGTGGTCGACGACTTTGGCGAGCCGGCTCTACTGAAAAACGTAGTGTGCATCCACGAGGAGGACTACGGCACGCTCTGGAAGCACACCGACGTGTACACGTCGACCGGCACCGTGCGTCGCCAGCGCCGACTTGTCATCTCCTTCTTCACCACGGTCGTAAACTACGAGTACGGGTTCTACTGGTACTTCTACCTGGACGGAAGAATCGAGCTGGAGTGCAAGGCGACCGGCCTCGTCTTCACCTCGGGTCGTCCTCACGGTCGGAACGACTTCGTGACCGAAATGGCACCACGCCTTGGCGCTCCTTGCCACCAGCACCTCTTTTCGGCACGCCTCGACGTCGCCATCGACGGGAACAAGTGCCGCGTGGATGAGCTCGAAGTCGAGCAACTCCCGATCAGCCCCGACAACCCGGTGGGAAACGCCTTTAGGCGAATGGTTACACGTCTCGAGCGCGAAAGCGACGCCCAGCGGTTGGCCGACAACTACAAAGGCCGCATGTGGCGCATCTCGTCAAGCAACGCCACCAATCGACTCGGAAACCCGACAGCGTACACCCTCATCCCCGAAGGCCAACCGTTGCTCCTCGCCGCCAAGGAAAGCTCCGTCGCGAAACGAGCGATCTTCGCGTCGAAGCATCTGTGGGTCACGCAGTATGCTCGCGACGAAATGTGGGCTGCTGGTTACACGCCCAACCAGAACCCAGGCTTTGCCGGGCTGCCAGCTTACACGAAGTCCAACCGATCGGTGGATGGCGAGGATATCGTGCTGTGGCACACGTTCGGCCTCACGCACTTCCCACGCCCCGAAGACTGGCCGATCATGCCGGTCGACTACGCGAAGTTCACCCTCCGCCCTGAAGGTTTTTTCGACCGCAACCCAACTCTCGACGTGCCTGAGGATCCCAACGGAAGGGAGCACTCGCAGAAGTGCTGCCCGTAAGGTCAGATACGAGAAGACTTCGCAAGATCTTGGCGTGGTGTTTTGGTCCCTTGCAAAGCTGGTCTGTCTGGGCTGGGGCTCTTTCGTGTAGTGTAGTCCGAAGCTTGAGAACGTATCGATCAGGTCGAATGATAATTCAAGTTCTTCAGATGAATTCAGGGGTGCTTAGTACTAGTACACTGTCTTGTATGCAGTAACTATCCACCATAGAACGTTCAAACTTCGGCCCATCTTATTTTCCATGTCCTTTCATTTGCTAATTAGCGCGCAAGTGTACCCGTAGGTGTGTACCTGCGCCGATAAAGTTGTAACGCCCCTGCACGTTGACACATCGCACTCTGCTTATCGGTTCTGATCGTTGTTCGAGTGCGCCGAGTGCCCAACCAGCAGCCAGGCCAGCTCCTTCATATTAATCCTCGGTGGTGATTGCTCGCCTTCCTCCTCTTCGGTTTGACGAAACAGAGGCTTAATGGTTTTCGACACCGCGTAGGGTTCGTACTGGCTGTACAGGTCGTCCAGCGCCTCATTCGGGTGCAGAGCTTGGATAACCGACTCCAGGTACTGCACCCGCTTCCAGAGCTCTCGGACCATGTCTTCCAGGTCCCTGGTGCGCTGCTCCTTATGGTCCCGTGCACGCTGAGCGGCGATGGCGTTCTTCCGCTTGCGTATTTCGTCCGAGCTCAGCGTCTGCATCTCCCTCTCCGTGAGCTTGATAGACTCTCTGGGTCGACGAGATCGTGGCGTCGGCGGGCACTTCCCGATCTGGACCCGCTCAAAGTCTGCGGATGGTGAAGCGCTTATGCTCAGTAGTGCCGAAACATCGTTTGCGCTGATTGTTGGGGCCAACACTGGACGCCTCGCTTCAATTTTGTCGGGATCTGCAGACATGTGCGTCGTATAGATGAAAATGCGTTGTGGAGCCCTTCGTACGGAGAAACCCAGATGCATTGAGCTGAGACCAACGCTTGGCCTGGGTACAAACGATGAGTACCCATCGGGTCCCACGCAGCAGTGAACATAGAGAGCAATTCTGATCGATAGTGGATTTTTGGGGTTAGGAGGTATTAGACGGGCAAACTGTAGCCATGACGACTGTAGGAACCGCATCTTCGGGGACTGGAGACGAGCACTGCAAGTCTTGCATTGTACGATGTCCAAGCCTCCACCTTTAAGCGCTGGAAGCGTAGTCGATATATGTGTGTGTGAGGTGTGAGTATGTGTGTGGGGTGGGTGAGTGTGTGTGTGTGGGGGGGGGAAGCGATTCGATTCAAATTGTGTGCATGAATTTTATCAAATTTTTGGATCGTCCCTATCAACTATAACATCTCATTCTGGGTTCTGAGTTTGGGCGCCACCCACGTCCACCCGAAGGCGGAGTATTTCGTCGCCGTGAGGTTCAATATCACTGTAGCGCCCGCCTCCGGCGGTCTCGTCGCAAGTTATTCCCTCATATCAATGTCGCTGGGGCTGGACGGCGTGGTGTTGAATAGCCACTCGAGCTCGTCCATGTTGAGGGCGAGGTTACCCTTTTCGGCGTCGCTCGTGGTCAAAGGCTCCAGGTTTGGCGAATCTGCGTACATGACGTACTTGCTGTACAAGTACTCCATGGGCTCGTTGGGGTGCAGCAGCTTGATGACGTGCTCCAGGTATTGCACTCGCTTCCAGAGCTCGCAGACCGTGTTCTCCAGGTCGGTCACGCGTTGCTGAGCACGACCGCGAGCGCGTTTCGCAGCCACCCGGTTCTTGAGCTTTCTGATCTCGTCCGGACTCAGACTTCGTTGTTCTTCTTCGGTAAGCTCGAGCTCGATCGTTTCGCGAGGTCTACGACTGCGCGTGGTAGGATACTTGCCGACTTGAACCAGCCCGTGTTGCACCTTTGCGGACGCACCGGGTCCAAGCAGAGCGGCGATGGTGTTGGCGTTGACGTTCATGACAAGCGATCGATATTGGAACGATCGCAAGCTCTTATGCGTCACGGGGTAAGATGCAGAATGCCTGAACTCCACTTGCTTCATTTTACGGTCTCCGGTTACTCGCCCCGTCCTCCCCCCCAGTGAGCGTTGGGTTGAAGATTGATCATGTACCGGACCGAGGTTGATTGATATCCGGAGCACTGAATACCGTGAGTGAAGCGTTTTCAAATATATTATATATCTCCATACATAGGTAGAGAGACACCAGCGCTTGACTATCAACTATTTGCTAACAAAAATATGAGAAAGAGGTCATGGAAGGTGAGAGTGTTGGTGGTTTGGTAGGTTGTAACTGGCGAAGAGATATTTTTTTTCGTTTTCAGTGAGGTGCATTATAGTCATTTAGCGCCTAACGACCTAGAAAATGCCCTGCCACCCGATGCTTACATATCATCAAGAGATATCTCTTCGCCGCGGGAATTCCAATGCATCGTCGGGCGGCTATTTTGCATCGTTTGAGTCCACCCGCAGGATGAGCTCGGCATCAGCTTTCAGTTTTGTATCTCATGTGTGATTCGCCGTTGGCTTCGCCTAATTGTCTTCGGGCACCGACGGACTGCACTGGACGCATTTACACTTGATTTTATTGGCTCCGAGTTGCAGGGGGTGGTATGAACGCGAGCACACTTCAGCGGAGTCGTTCAGCTGGGGTGTATTGCATCAAAGTCGACATATAGTAGTCGTCATGGACCGAACGCATTGGTGGCACTCGTGGCCTGGCACTCCAGAAATCAAGGCTGTACAATTCATTTGATTTATAAGTTCGTGTCGTTAAAGTAAACTTGGGTGAGTTGAATGCAGGTCAGCGCCTACTTCTGCAGGTCTCACATCGGTTCATCCTCATTAGAAGGATCCATCGGTATGGAGTCGAGCAGCCACGCGAGCTCGGTCATATCAACTTCATTCAGCCCTCCCGTAGGCGGGCCCATTAGCGGCTGCAACGTGCGTGACACTGCGTACGGAAACGAGTTCAGTATCTCGAGTGCTCATTGCGTCAATGCACCCTAATCAAGACCTCA